>NW_019174404.1:10435789-10531868 GCF_002260705.1 Seriola dumerili
GAGGTGGGGTGGGGGGGTGTGTGTGTGTGTGGGGGGGTGCTGCTTATTAGAGAGCAGCTCCACGGCCTAAGGGTGGCCCCACCCACCAGAGGGCACAGCTCTGAGGCTAGGATTGTTTGTTCAATCATTAACTAAAAATAAAAAGCTCCTTGCCTAAAACTCCCCATTTTCCCGTGTTCCGTGGCGTGAGATGATTGTTTTGTGTGGTGTGTCAAGAACAACTGTGTGGGTGGGTGGGGGGTGGGGTGGTGTGGGGGCTATAACCTCACACCCTTGGCAACACCACACTACCCCTGCACTGTTGATTAGATAGTGCCCATCTTTCTCACGTGGTGGGAACAATTGAGATCTCTGCAGTGTTAGCAGGTGTTGTGTCGAATGGTGTTTGATTATTGCTATGCTCAATCTTGATCAAGTCTGCTCACGAGCCTCCCCCCTCCCCTCCCCATGTTCTGAACTGTCACGGTCAGCAACACTGCACATTTAGCATGTCAGAAATTGTAATGCTGATGAATTGACAGATGATTCTCATATCATTCTTTATGTAAATAATTGACAATTCCAATATGGGGCTTATGAATGTGCTCAGTGCAAACAAAAAAGTAGAACAACTTCCACGCCTGCAAGTGTAGCACTTTTTCTTCTGTCAGTGAGCAGCTGTTCTTCAGATGAGGATGGAAAATATTATGACAACAGGTTGTCTTCACATCCGCATCAAAAATCAGCTTTCAATCCAACATAAGCTAAAAAGATATGGTCCCAGATAGAGTATCGTCCGAAGACGCAGACAGGAAACACACACCACAACGGGCAGCGGAGGCCGTGCCAAATGCTTTTTTCTATTGCCAGATTAATGTCAGATACTGGCAGATAACTGGAAAATATGTCAGCTTTACTTTCCAGAAATGGACAGATCTTGGCCATGTGCTGCCTAATTGTGGGCAGTGCTTTACCATCTGTTAGGATTAGATATAATTTTCAGACAGAGTGATCAGATATGGTACACATTTGCTATCATTATCCTAAATGGACAACATGTATTTATTTATAGCATTATTTGGTGCTATGTCATTGTTCATAGGTTTGGTACAATATGCACCACTACAACTCATTTGTGTGTGAGCCACAGTGTGTATTGTTAGCAAAACAAAACAAAAAACACTCACACACACACACAAGAATGCTTCAGTGGTTTTTGATCAGCACAGAAATCAAGTCATAACTGTTATGGAATTATTTTCCCAATTCACAGTGGGAAACTTGAGGTTTTTTTTTTGTTCTTCGCTAAATTGTTGTATGTTGCTTAAATTAATGATAATTGTATTTCATGGAATAACACAGATTCTAGCATCCTTCCCTGTTTGTAAACTGCGCATAGAAAACATGTTTTACAAACCATTAAGCTCACAAATTTATTCACACAAATAAAACCAGCCATCTGTAATTTAGCATTATTTCAGTGCATTAGGAACAGAACATTTAACTCAGCCATAATTTTAGGCTTTGAATTAGAGCTTGGATGAGAAGGCACTCTAAACAGGAGTGCTGTGTGGACGCAGGATATCACACAAGAGTGGGAAAATGTCATGTGGAGAGTTTATGAATATGAAACAGGGTTACAATTGTCACACAGAATAGCATTCTGTGTAGCTGACATTCTATCATTTAACTCGGTTGGTTGTAGAGAAATTGATATTTGAATATGGATGTGATATGAAAGCAGCGTTGTAATGCTATGAGTATCCTAGAAGCTGCATATGCGAATGGAAATAGCGGTTTCCACTTTTTGCCAAGATTGCGACATGAAATTGCTTCATTCTTTGACATTTACCAAACTATTTGAGACCTGGATCCGATTTACCTGCGCATCCCTTTCTAATACCTCATCAATTCCAGAGCAGATTCCAGGATTTCAAGAGCAAGGACATCTTTAGGCCTTTAAAAGCTACCGGAAAGATTCAGCAGGCATGTGTTACCGAAACAGCAAGATTTCTCTCTCTCTATCACACTTACACACTCACGGACATACACACAGACACTCACAAATGCATCCTGCTGACAACCCACCACTCCTAATCCCTGCTCATCATGGCTGCCTGAGCCCTCAGGGTTCCAGTCATTTGGTGTGTATCTACCACGGGATACTGATGCTGCTCTGTTGCCTGCTCAGGTGCAGGTGTGTTAGTGTGCAAATGTGTGCATGTGTACCGGTGCAAAATGTGATTGCATGATTTGAAGCACGAATTAACTGAGTAAATACCATACTAACCTTCAGGATGCTCACCTGCAACTTAATCTTAACGGTCAACAAAATGGGATTATTGCTTCTTATGGTTAATTGATTTTTAGAATCATCAGTGATTTGAATGGTCTGAGCAACAAGCAACCCACTTCCCATCAGTGCTGTGTGGACTAAATAAACTGTTGACACTGAAGCTAGCAGACGGATACACTGGCTGGAGCCTCTATCATAGAGTAAACGCATGTATCCGTTTAAAAAGAGTTACATATGAGGTTCTAGATGTGTATATTAATTTGCCATTTAAAAGTGCACAAAGTCAGTAGCTAGTTTTTATCATGTTCTGCTGCTGTAAAGGAGCTATTTGTTTTTGCTATCGCTGCATAGCCAACGTTAGCATTAACAGAAGTTTACTTACCAGTCTAGAAGAAACGTTGCACGTTCAATCCTTTACTAAGCAAGAGCTGATAAAGCAACCCTTTTGTATTGCTTCTTTTTCTATAACTTCTTTCCTTCTACTTAAGTTAGCATGCTATCCGGCTAGCCCAAATCCGGCCAGACCGTCCCGTCATTTTCCGATACTGAGTCATTGTAGTGTCCAGTCTGCACTGAAGAAGTAGCACTGCGCAGATGCAGTATTATAACCTCTTTTCTTGTCTTGGCAAGACTGGTAAGTAAACAGATGTTAATGCTAACGTCATGCACAGATTTTTAAAACACAGGCCAAAGCAGCTGAGGTGAGGTAGGGTTTATCCACCCTTTATCTCACCACAACAGCCCTACAGTTTCACACACATATTTAATGTATTTATATGCGGTCCTTTTCAAATTTCACAAAACACATAGGTTCTGTAAGGCAAGAGTCCGTATGTTAGCTTTGAGTAAAGGATGCTACATGTTGGATAAGCCTAATTAAACACATGAAAAAAATACTAGCTCTTAGAGCTCTCTGACTCACATTATAAGTGAGGACAAAGGCAATGACATGATCTTAATCAAAATGACAAGAACATTAAAAATGTAGCATTGCTCAACACAGGCAAAGATAAGAATCGATTTGGGCTGCTGATGATGGTTATCACCATTAATTATTGAATTAGTTCTCCATCATCATGTAAGTGCACTGCTGCATCCTTCAGGGAAGGGACAGGAACATGTTTTTCTCTGCTAATGTACAATTTGAGTTCTCCTTTACTATTCTGCATATTGCCCTGGAGCTTAATTCACACTTACAAGTTCAACATGTAAACATAACATACTCATTTTATCTTTATGTCTCAGACTCGCTGTCTGGCTGTGTTGTTTTCTCTCTTCTCATTTGTCTTTATCTCTCTGCAAAATATGCTGGTGGATTGGATGCTAGCAGCATGATAGCACACATCTCCAGCTCTCCCCTGTAATAACTACAGAGTCCTGCATGTTGTGAGCCTGTGATCCTGTGATCCTGTGAGCCTGCGGCCCATCAGAAACACCATGTCCCTCTAGGTGCATTAATCCGACAGGCAGGGCTTTTGCGCTAAGGGCTGAGGCCTAGCTATCTCCCGCCTTGGCCTCCCAGGATGGCCCTGCTTAGGCAGAGGAGCTCCCCACTGACCCCCAGGCTACAGGGGCTCTGAGATTAGCACCGCTCCCCATACTTTGTATCTGTCACAGGCCAGTGCTGTGGGGATGGACGGGCCTGGATTATCACAGGGGAGAGGAGAGCTATTCTACATTTCACACACAGCTAAGAGGGGATTCAGGATTCTGGTCACTGCCTACTGGGACATGGGGTGTAGATGAGAGTTTTGTGAGACATTGCGTGTGTGTGTGTGTGTGAATGTGGATCTATCTTTGGATGTTTGAAGTAGAATTAAAATGAAGATTAGAAAGTTAATGCCGTGGTTTGCGATGTATGCTGCATGGACAACATGATCATAACTCACGAGGAGTGATGAAACCCAGGTGCACATGTGGCTTTTTGGTGATTAAATAACATCTTCACACAATATGAAAATGGTGGTTTTGTAAACTCTATATAATAGAGTCCATGGTCATTACGACATGATATCTAATAACTTCGTAAGTGCTGTAAAGCAAAACGTACTTTCTGAATTGCGTTACACCGGTTTTTGTGCATTGAAGTCTTGAGAGCTTGTCCTCCTGCAGTGAGACACAATGGGTTGGAGTGAATAATCCAGCAGCAAACATAATGCTAATCAGATACTCAATCACCCTAAACGATAAACAGCAGACACTAAATATGAAGATGACTGTATAGTTCACATGAATAGTAACCCTGCAGGTTCCAGGTGTCATTGATAGCAGAGCATTGTGAAAGGCCATTACCATATGTTTTAGCTATTGTCATTAGCCTGCTATTTGTCGGTCAAGGGACCCTGACACAGAGAGAGGGAGAGCTCATTTATCATAAACATACAACAGTGATTCAGGCACTCACAAAGAAACCGCGCATCTCTGCATTAATATTCATTGCTTCATTGGGATTGTTCTGTTATCAACAATAGTTTTCTCTTGCTTCTTATTTCTCTCAGTTTCACTCCAAGAACTCTTACTTGCTCACAGCTTTTCCCTGTAATTTTTCTATTAGGAGAAGTCTTTTTTTTTCTATTTAGTGTCATTCTTCTCCACTTTGTGTAATGGTGCCAAGGTTAAAAGCCTTAGTAATAGTGCTTACATTGCATATTCCCAAATTCCCAGGCTCTCCCACCCATTTAAGCTTCAGTCGTACTCACAGTCCTTAACATTTCAAGCTATTGCATTCACACAAAGACTTAAAAGCATTTGTCTAAGTCGGTCTGAGCAACTGTCACAAATAGAAGGACAGAGAGAGAGATAGAACTACCTTTCAGGCGACTTGGCTTAGCCTCACTAAATGGCTTCTGACAGCCAGATTCATCAGTGGCTCATCTGTGCTGTTTACACTGTTTAATTGTTTGACAGTTCCTGTTTATGCTGTGTCACTTCCAATCCTTTCTGCCTCCATTAAACAGCGTAGCTTTCCTTCAATAAATGAGCAGCGCTTGGAATTTGCCAGTAACCGCACCGCTGGATGTGATCAAACAAAATGTGGCTGTCCAGCTTCCTGCAGGCATCACTCTCATGTCCTGGATCTGAGACGAGGTCAATCAACTCTTATGGCACTGTGTGTGCGGAGGGTGTGCATGTGCGCGAGTGTGGGTGCGCATGTGTGTGTGTGTGTGTGTGTGTGAGTGTGTGTGACCCATTCAGCCAGCAGGTTTTTACCAGACATCTCAAAGTGGGAGGCCTGATCGAGAATCAGTTGAACCTTTGAAGTCTGTTATAAATAAGATGGTTAAGGGGACCTGCATGGGCAGTGATCCTGGATCGCTACTCTTAAGAAGCTTGATATATATGGGCCATTGACTTAAGATGACTTATTAGCACACACACGCTGCAGGTAATGGAAGCGTAGTTATACAAGCTTGCACTTTGCATGCCATGACTATTCAACCTTCAACAACTCCTATATAACTGAGAACAGTGGGCTCAGGGGAGAGAACGAGTGAGCGAGGCTGAGGGAGAGAGAGGGAGAAAGAGAGCAAAACAGACAGCCAGAGGGTGGAAAGAGAGTTGGTGGAGAGAGTCAGAGAGACAGAGAGGGAGATAGAGAGAGAGAGAGTACGCTCCTGCAAAGATGAAAGACAATGCAATCAATAAGATATATAAGATAACAAATAATGCCCTGGGTATCTCATTAATCGTAACATAGGCTTATTATGCTGAGCACAGGTTTATAAAGCTGGGTCACTTTGGCTCTCTTTATTGAAATATCAGCAAAGGTGAGAGGAGGTAACACACTATTGAGACTAAAACTTGCGGTGGCTTCAGCAAAATGTGTGACAGAAGGTCACCTGCTCACTAACAGAGTGAGGAGCCTGTTGTTTGCTGTTGCACATGTGGGGCTGTTTTGTTTATTTTTTTGTTTTTTTCAGAGAGCAGCCAGGGAGAGCATTTTAAGATGGCATTTTTAATTTCAGTACATGCTTCACTCCATGTTTAAATGCTAATCGCTCGCGCTTTCATTGTACATTTAAAACCATGCAAACTACCCAGAAGAATACACGTAAGCTGTGAAAACAATCTGTTGTTCCATATCAGGTCGTGTGGTGGTTCTGTGAGTTGTGGTGTGTTATTGTAGACACTGTGATGACATTGGACCCTCCGTCATTCTTCCCTTCATGCGTAAGAGGAAGAAAATGATAGCTTATCCCTCGATGCCCTTGAAGGCAAGGTGTCTCTGCATAGTATATCCATCACAATCAACGCCAGATCATTTATATTAAATGCCTTCTTTTTTTTCTTTTTTTTTTTTTTTTTAAAGCTACACCCCGTAATGTGTTGCTGAGAATGGAGGGTGAATTTAAACAGAGCAATAAACAGTGATCGTCGCATACAACTTGTCCTTTTAATTTACAGCCTGGAGCTGGGCGCTGGGCTAAGGAGAGAGGAAGGTTGGGAGTCCAGATGCATAATGACCTACACATTTCCACCTGATCTCTATTCTCTAGGTGCCATGGCTTTCTGCCATGAAGGTGCATAAAATCCATTATCAGGGACCGCGGTTTACAAAGAGTAATATTGTAATTTCCATAAATGCAATGTCTGTTGGTCTTTCCATTAATCTTGATGACATTTTAGCATGATAATTTATTTATATATATGTATACACATTTTAATAGCGAATTAATAAAATGAACTGTTATTATCATAAAATATGGCTTGTAGTTGTGACTGGGATTACATTCCCTTGGTGGCTGGGTCAACACCTAGTTTAATCCTCATTTTAAATCGGCTAAGTGTGCTGTCAACTTGCAAACACTGTGGCCCGAAAGCACTCTGCTCATCACATGCACTGTAGCCTGTATTTCTGCCTGATCTGAAGAGGAATCAGTCCTATTTCTTTCTACTGTGCTGTGGTTTATTATGTGATTATTTTTGTATATATATATATATATATCTTCTTTCTTTTTTTTTTCATTCGTCTTATCCAAATGTATCCTAATCCTTGCAAGTGGGTATAAATAGCTCAGGACAGACTGTATGAGCAATCATGAATCATCAAGATGACCACAGGGATAAAGTCCTAAATTTAGAGAAACTCCTGTCGAGGTGGGGGAAAAAAAGTAGCTCGTGCCCGTGACGTAGCTACATTACAGCGTTTCATGACTTGGATTAAACACATTCCACAATTACCAAGCACATTCTGCATGTGAGCCTGGAACGCAGCTTAGTGACTACAGGCATGACATCACCTTGTAGAGTAATGCTGATTCAAACACATTCTATTGCAATTGTCTTTCAACACAAATCAGTAAATCTCCACAAATGTCACCCAGTGCAGTGTGCCAAATGGCTTTCCCCTTCACATTAGTCTAACTGCAGACAGAGAGAAATGTTACCTTCATCAGACACTGATCATTGAGTTCCACAACATTGCCCCAAAATGTATATGTGCATGTATATATATGAAACCTTTTTCATGAATTGGAAATTTTCCATCGCTGAATTTTCGTATGACTAATGACGTATTGTTTTCTGACTTACAAAGACGGATACGGTGCGAACAATGCCACTGCATAAATAGGTGAGCCAGACGTGGTTCATTAATAAACTAACTCTCGCATTTTTCTTTTTTGCATGTGATGGGTTGCTGTTGGTTTTATCATGGGATTTGCTGCTTGAACTAGCAAATAGCAAGCGCTGTTATAGCTTCAGACTGCTCTGTAATTGATTGAGACCCAGGGCCTATCGTTGGTGGATGGCAGCAGACATGAGCTGTATGCAGGATAAAGCGAGGGCTGCTGGCTTTGACCCAAGGCCCTGGTAAATTGCGGCTCACCTATAAAAATTTCCATGGATGATTAATACAGGAATCATGTCAGCTTATTAGGGCTCAATTCAGCAGCCAGTGGAGGGGTGTGAGCTTGCATGTTAAGAGCCACCCAAAATAGGACAGCCCAGAATAGGTGGGGAAGTCTGGCTTGTATATGACATATGCGTGCACAGACACACACACACACACACACACGGACACACACAACGCATGGAACCAATCTGAATCTGGTCCACCCTACCATACCATTTCACTGAGCAGTGAAATGCTTGAATGAAGATGGATAGGATTTCCTGGAATGTAATCCAAAGGAGGCTGCTGGTCATTGCTGGACCCCATCTTGGTTTCCGCGCATGCTGTCACTTACTCACTCAGCCAGCTAGTGGTCGACCTAAATGTGATGGGCTTTACGTGCCCTTGATTCCCCTTACAAAGGGAAATTACCAGGGATGCTGATTATGAGCCAGGCATTCGTGGTCATGTCTTTCAGATGTCCAAAGTCAAGGTCTCGGTCACTTTGGCCTCCTGCCTGTCCCCTTCCCCAACTCGACTGATCAATATGTCATAGAACGCAGCCCAATCAAAGTGAAATACTCAGGACACACCTCCTAATAACATATTTGCAGCCATAAATGTAAAGATTAACGATAACAAATGACCAAGTCAGCCTTATGTATGCCCTGACACTCTCTCAATGCATGAAATTTCAGGCTAGCCGCTGCTTGTCTTCAGGTTCATTACCTCCACATGGAGGCATGGGGGGGGGGGGTTTCAATCATACCACCCCAAAATATAACCCCCATCCAGCCCCTAAACAGACACACACACACACACACAGGCTAACACACCTCCTCCTCTCATAATGAAAACATAGGTTAGGCGCACATTAATCAATGCAGACACCAAGTTCTATGAAATCTAAATGGGGTAAACATCCCCTGAGCATTCATTACAATTTTGTGTCAGGCTACTGGAATGAAATAAAAAATAGAAGAAAAAATACATTAGTATATTGATTCTAATACTGTTTTTTATCAGCACATAACAAATGGGTTGCATGCAAAACCTTGTGATCCCCTGCATTATAAAAAATACTCATGGCTTTAGAGTTACACCCTCACAAGAAGATTTAGAAGTGAAATAGGCCATTTAGTATAAGTCTATGAATGCAAATTGTGACAAAGCGAAGATATAATGTGAATGTATAGGTTACAACCGGATCGTAAATATTGACACAGTAAAGTGTAATACGTGTTGAAATGGAGCCTTGTAAAAGCAGGGGTCGTGACCCTGATTGTAAAAGGAAAATAAGACTACAAAAGAGCAGATTCCTGCTCATAATAAATGTTACTGCGGATCTCCTTTACGTTTCAGAATAATCACCCATTTTCAGTCATAACTGTCCAGTTCTTCACTATTTACTTTATGTTAAAGCTTACTATCTTACATCTCTCACCCTTTAAAGATACTCTCTTCTCCTGACTGTTGCTATAGGGCAGCCATAGCATGACATGTAGATATTAGAAATGCAAGACCCGGGGCTGGTGGGGATTGACATGCAGAGGCTCTCAGTGCTGTTGCCCTACAACTGAAGAGCCCTTACTCAAATGAGAGGGCTGGTCTGGACGGCTTCCACAGGCCTCTGTGGGCCTCAGCAGGCCAGGAGCTGGATGAGAGCATGCTATGATGTATCCACACGCTCTGGGGGTTGTGAACATCTGGGGTCTGAAACAATCCTGACTCATCCTGTCTTAAAGGAGAAAAAACTGTTGCCGATTTAAAAGGGTATTGTGTGTGTGTGTGTCTGTCTGTCTGTCTGTCTGTCTGTCTGTCTGTCTGTCTGTCTGTCTGTCTTGTGTGTCAGACCATTTCTGTTGTGTTTGTGCAGTGGACTACACACAGATGACACTGGTAAAGGACTAACATTATACTTGGCGAACACATGTCGCACGCATGTGGAACTTCACGTCAACTGTCGCCGATCTTCATGTAGCCTTGAATTTGAATGCAAATCTCGTATTTTCCCGCACGACACTGGTAATTCTGCTCTGTTGACATTATCACAAATATGGTCACATCACAGAGAAGAGATTCAGACCAATAAATAAACATCAGTCAAGACACAGATTAAGCAGTTATCATCGCTGCCTGCAGCCATCATGAGCCTACGTGAGAGACGGTACCAGTTGCCCTTTACTGTGGTGCAAATTACATGCAGAAGTGGCATGTCAGACATGTGTGACTGTTGGCCTATGAATACATAGGCAGTAATCAACATTGTTTAAAATGCTCATTTGCATATGCATGCATCATTAATTCTATGCAAATGAGGCAGTGGGGACTGCACTAGCGTGACTCTCCTTGTAACCCAATAGTATAGCTGTCAGAGGAAGGTTACAAAGAGAGGCAAAGTCATTAGTTTGTAACAGTCCTTCCATATAGATTCAGTCCTCTTCTTGATGATTAATGAATAAGATGTGCAAAAGTAACTTTTGTCAGTACGCTCTGTTGTATGCTTCTCTATGTCACAATGGTGCACACGCATTGATACACATAACAAGGTGCCTGTGGAGAATTAACAATAGGATGCTGTCGTTTGGCATTTCTGCCATAAATGCATATTATACATTATGAAGGAACACAGGGTTTATCCCTCAGTCCATGGTAATGTTTCTTTTTTTTTCAATTATGCATGCACCACACTAGTAAAGAAGCATAATTTATAAGTGATTATTTATTTTTCCTTGCGTGATCCAGAGTGAACATCCTGGGTCGAGCTGTTTTGCATTAGACTGTGATTTTAATCACGACACGCTATAGTGGACATTAGTATTGCTATCTATTCTGTCTCATTTTTGTGTAGCCGCAATCATGAAGGAGGAGGCTCTGCACGCATTCGCAGTGGACTGAAATGCCACTGACATACTTTCAAGAAGAAACTGAAATAAGTAAGTAAGTAAGTTAGTACGTCCTATATGTTCCACATCAGGTTCAGATTGAGGCCAAAATGTTCTCATACTTAGTAAAACAATATAACAATGATACTCTCCATGAACTTGATATGTATAATGCAGGAGAGATGTTCTAATAACAAAAAATACAGCATCAATAATGTATTGTGAGAATGGACTCACGCAAAGTGCTCTCACACCTACTCCACCACTGATTCCACTGTCTCCTTTCTGCTCTGTAATGAATCAGTCTGGCAAGGGGAGGGGGGGGTGGGACGGGGCCGGGCGGGGGTGGCGGCGTGGAGGGGGTGAGGGGCTTCCTCAGCAAATATAGATGAGAATGACACCTTCTGGAGTTGGAGAAGTTGAAGAGGCTTCTAATAATGCCGCTCCCCTCCCTTTCCCTTCGCCATGTATCCCTTAGCTGATGCGACGCTTCCGGAGGGGCCTAAGAAGACACATGATGACAGCCATGCTCAGAGGAAGATGGTAACAAGATGTGATGCATAACACATGAGAGAGGCTGGGGTGTCATTACAGAGGGATGAGCAGGCTTCATCAAGCACATCACAAATACATTTTAGATGACACCTCCACTTGTGATGCGCTTACTTCAGAGAAAATAACATTTATTACCCTGTTATGTTTATTGGAAATATGCAGATATATTAGACAGCTGCAGAGGGCCCGGGGTGTAGATGAATTACTGAATTCCCATTTGTTTTACATAAACTTTTACTTTAAAATACTTTTTCTTTGTTTCTTTTTTTTTTTTTTTCTCCACAGAATATGGGATATTAGTATTCTGATGCTGATAGACTGTCCCTTTTCACTGCTGTGCTCAGAATAAATTTGATATGCCTGAGTGCCTCCAGTAGACTTTGTTTTGCTTCCAAAAAGCGGTTGTTATAGACTCAATAAACATCCAAGCCTCACATTCCATTGAGAGAGCATCCCAAAAACTGTCATGATTGCTTTGGAAGAGAGCCTATGAAAAGTTATGCAAATTAGCCATTTAGCAGAATGCTCCTCCCAGAGACATAAGGTTGCGGCCAAAACACTAAATCCTTGCAAAGTCAATGTGAATCATATGTTTATGATTTTTTTTTCAGCTTGGTAGTTTTCTTTCTTTAATTGCTGGCAGACTCCATTTAAAAGTTTTTTCAGGGCTTTTTCAGGACGCCAATAAAAGTATTGGCGATCAGTTACACCTTCAAAGAATGGCATTGGGCAAAATTTGCTTAGTAAAGCATCTACTACATTATACAATACATTTGTATCATTTTTTGTTTTTTGTTTAAAAAAAAAAAGTTGTTGTTTGCTCAACTGAATGTCTAGAATTGTATTGTTTATTATTTAGATGGTGACTTTACTAAATCCATATTTTCCACAAACAAACTCACTCTTTTAAAATCCCATAGACCTGTGCATCTACAATTTCTTAAACATTTGCTTGGGAAGAGCCTATTTTTGTATTTCCTGTATTCCAGCCCCAGTATTCCCATGCTGAAATCTTCAGAGCTTCCCAGTAGTCTGCAGGGATGATGCAGGGAAACAGAGGAGAGGAACAAAAATCTGCTGAGCTATTAAAAGTTCTTATAGAGAGTGAGGGGGGAGGGGAGGGGAGCAATACTGGTTTCCCCTGCTCGCCTGTTAGCTAATAAAAATGCTTACATACAATGAGAGAAATACACAAGAGCAGTCAATATTTTATGTAACAGCTCAGGCTGGGCCTGCAGTAGTGAGGGGGAGAAGCCAGGGAGGAGATGAAAAATAGATTGCATTAATCCAGTGCAGTGATTTACAACAATTATGTCATCCATCTGATAGACAGACAGAGGGAGAGAGAACAAAAAAATTTAGGCTTTCACATCTGTTTATGTGGTCATGAGTAAGAAAGCAAGACTCGCCACCCAGATCCTCAGCCTCGCCCCCACCCCTCCCCAAAAACAAAAATTGGAGAAAAAAAATGAGGAGGAGGGGTCTAGTTCTAGTGAGAGGGAGATAGACTGAGAAAGTGCCACCTAATGTAAATTCAGCAAGCCCTGCTTCAGCCTTTACCCAAGCCCCCTTCCCATGTCGCAGTGCTGAAGGTTTGTGGTGCGCTACCACACTCCGCACCATGTCACCATCCACATTCTCCTTCTCTGCTCAATGTTCCATGACAACAAGGTGAGACGGACAGCAGAGGTTAGGCTGAACAGCTGCTTCCTGGGTTGGAAATTCCAGGCATTGAGGGCCATCTGTCTATATGTTCACTGATGTATATGGGAGCCATCTATCAGGCTGCTAGCCCTGCAGCTGCTGGGGCCGTCACAGCCCAGTCTGCCACCCGCCTGCCTGCCTGCCTGCCTGCCTGCCTGCTTGCCTGGCTGGCTGGCTGGCTTCTCCCAGCCTCAACCCCAATACAATGAGAGCTCCTTCTTCACTTTGTGTCACACAGAATGGGCTGATTTGATTAAGTCCTGGGCTCTCATTATGTTAGGTAGGGGTGTAGAATTTCAATGATAATCCATAATGCATGACCGGGGGTTTTGTTGCCATGGTGACATAAATTCAAGGTTACCAGCTCAGACGCATAATTGGGTGCGCATTGAGCGCTGAAGAGGTGCTGTTAAAATTCCCCTCATGAAAGTGGAGCATCAATCATGCTGTCGTAGATTGCAAAGTACTCATAATCAGATGAAATGCTTGGCAGAGAGAAAACGTCACAACAGGACAGCGCTTCCTACTCTTTGAAAACTAATCTAACATTTGAGAATGGACTGTAAGACAGCTTAATATATTTTTATTTTTGTTTTCTCTCTGCCCCCCCACTCTTTAGAACCTCCTCTTAGGCTTTTTCAGGCTTTTTTTTTTTTTTTTTTGTACAGTAAGTTGGTCTCAGTTCATTTGGCCCTTATCTTGCTCTCCCAGGCAGGAATATACCCCCAGTCTGTACAGCTCCCCCCAAATGATGGAAATCAATTCTCACAAGAGATCAGGACCTCTTTGACAAGCAGAGCCTCCAGCTTGAGGCTCATCAGACCCATTTGAACGGCAGACAAAAGCAAAAGATTTCTGCCCCTTGTGCCTTCTCCTGAAATCCCATTGAAAATCTGCTCATGCCTTCTCCAATCTGCACCACAGTTCTTTTATTGATGCTTTTTTTTTTTTTTTTTTTTTTTTTTTTTTTTGGGGAGGGGGATCGACAAGGGGATGTGCTCGCTTGGAGGCGTGTGCGGGACTGGAATGGTGTCGGTCCCCTGGATAAAACCTTCTCTTTTTTCCTCTCCCTCCTCCCCTTTTACTTCTACTTCTGGCATCACTAACAAGAAAAAATCGAAGAACTGATGATTAGCTTGAAGCTACTTGTTAGTTGGGGAAAGTTTTTTTTTTTTTTTTTTTTTAAACCAGTGGAAAGATTGTCAGGAATAGAACTAAAAGCATGAAGTTTTGTAGGTCAGGTTATTGTAGAATTCAGTGTGTACTAACGATGGCTGTCTACCGTGTCTGTCTGTAAGCTGGCAGGTTGTACTATTTCAATCACACGAGCTCTAACCTGAAATATCGCCCGTCCATCAATACAGCACCACTGTAATTCACCTATGGTTAATAACCATAAATCAAATGAGATTCATAAACCATTAAGATGGTGCTTATTATCTCTTACACTAGGTAGTTCAGATATTCATAGCCTGGAGGTATGCGCCTTCAAACCAATAATCTGCTCTATCTATGCAATATTTCCCTCTTTTTATCACATGAATTATGCTTTGTGTCATAATTTACTAGAACATTTCTCATCACGAGAGTCATACGCTGTACTGAATTCATTTCCACTGCTTGTACACCATACCACCAGGAGCCACCTCGACCCTATTCCGGAGCCCACTACCCTCAGTGACAGGCAGAGTTACAAGGTCAGACATCAGTTGCAGGAAGCAGTTCACAGAATACAGCGAGGATCATCGTTTTGGAGCAGGAAGGCGCAGTGCCTATCTTTAGGACAGGTACATGAAAAATTGATGCAGTTTACTTTAACTCAAGTGAAAGTCTACTCTTTTTAAAAGGAGGCAACAAACACATAAAGGAGTTTCAGCAGTGCTCAAGCATCAAATTAAGGCCCTACAAGAAGACATCCGTGTATGCCAGTCATGGCTCACCTTCAAAGGCCCCTGTGTACAACTATAGACGCCATTTTGTTTCAGACTACAAAGGAAAACAGGTTATTAAGAGGAAGGCTCTAAAAAATGGAGAGACAGACTTTCCTTTTCAAGTCCAATTTTCCCCTGCTACTGTATTTGCCACCTATCATTCCGATGAGCGCGCTGCTTTAAAGCGACTCAACAGGGTTCCTGCTGAAGATCTGAATCAAGTTTTTAATGAGCCCCGTCATTCTCGCAACTGCTGTCACAGGTGTGAATCTGCTGATGCCGAAGCTCTGTGGGGCTTAACACAGGCCTTACCCAGTCAATTAAGGAGTATAAGGTATTCACTCAAAACAAACACCATATAGCCACGCGCTGTGTGTTGCTTTGTTTTCCCACTG
The DNA here is from genome assembly GCF_002260705.1 of Seriola dumerili. Taxonomy (NCBI): domain Eukaryota; kingdom Metazoa; phylum Chordata; class Actinopteri; order Carangiformes; family Carangidae; genus Seriola; species Seriola dumerili. The sequence goes on from NW_019174404.1 coordinate 10,451,368, forward strand.
TCACTCTCTTCTGTCTTGAAATCAGTGGTTTGCGGATGACGACACCGAGGCCTCTCACCCAAACGCATCAGATGGATATGACTTTCATTTCTTTACTTGTCGCTGCCATGAACTTGAACAGCGGAATTCACTTGGATTTCCAGCTGTTCAATGGCCCCTGCTTCACATCTCCCCGATGATTCCTAAATGAATTCCTTACGAGTGCATTTGCAACTTTATCATAACTTTAAATTTAATCTTTTACATTAAGTTGTTTGTCTTCGGGATTTGGGGATTTTTTTTTTTTTTTATGCAGTCGAGGGAGCCCTCCCCTCTGTGTGTGTGTGTGTGTGTGTGTGTGAGCGAGCGAGCGAGAGAGAGAGAGAGAGGGTGTGTGAGAGAGGAAGGAAGCCTGTAATTCCCTGTCCTCCACATGAACCCTTGATACTGTCCCATATGTTATATTCACCCATTTCACTAGTCAAGGGGCTGATGTGTGGCTTGTATGGAGAACAAACATGTGTTCCAAATGTGTGTCAGTAATGCTACGCAGTGACCTGACCCCAACGTGTATTTATGTGCGTGCGCGGCGCCATGTTTTATTCTGAATATAAGCAATATGTAACTAGATTGACACTGCTTAGAGGACTCAAGGTTACCCATGCAGAAACAAAATAAACCAATAGAAGTGCAGTTGTAGAATTAGAAGCGAGGGAGGAAGGAAGCAGAAAGAGCGAAAAGGGGAGCGAGGGGAGGGCGAGCGAGGGAACAGAAGGAATGTATTGGTCAAGCACACAGAGTGTCAACAAAGCGGTGTAAAGACATGTCACTCTTGGTCACTGCGCTCACTGCTCGGCGACTGGAGAGGAATGCGCTGGTCATTCACGCCCCAGAATAGGCAGTGCTCCTTTGCCCCTTCCTCCCTGTGCGCCACCATTGTATCAGCAAGAACATTGTTCAGGAGATTCCTTTGTCCCTTTAGATTTTTGGAGGTCCCTTTTCAGGACATCCACCGAGACCCCCTGTGCAGTCAGGCCATAGCTGCTCCCCAAACAGCTGTCTGGGATCAAGCTGAAGTCACTCTAAGCTGGCTCCCATTTGAGCGAATGCATTACAGATGTTTATCCTTCAGAATTAGACTGCTGGCTGGCTAGCTGTAGGGAGGATGATAATGCAGACTACTATCTGGCCGACCTGGTGCGGTTATGTATTTCTGTATTGGGGTCTTAAACCAAGCTGACCCCGAGTAAAGATTTCTCTGTTCAGCCCCTTTCCAATGTGATTGAATTCAGTCCCAGCTTAGGGGCCATAATAAGCCCTTTCCAATGCTCCACCGAGCAGATCTCCAATGCACAAATTGTGGCCTCCCCCATTGTAATGTTTACAAGGTCAAGGTTGCAGGGTCAGTGTTTCTGGCTTAGTTAAATTGGCATGCTCTTTTTTTGGTAATGGATTACTGACTTGGTGATGGCTTGATGCTTAGTGTCACTTTTATCAAGGGCAGGAGAATAATATAGGGACAAGCTGAGGATTTAAGGCCAAACGCAGACAATTGAAGCATCTCAATAGATATCGAACACACAGTGGTGAGGATTTGCATAACCTGGTCGGAGGCAGATAGGATATAAAAACACTCTCTTGGACCTGACAGTCTGAAGGATCATTTGAGTGATTTATGCAGGAAATTGTATTTGCGAAGCAAGGGAGATAATTTAATAAAGCAAGGCCTGGCCTAGTCCTCAAGAACAGGGGGCTCTTTGCTGAAAAATGATACAGCCTCCTGTCTGAGGGGATGGCAGATAACGAAGGCCAATATTTACTGTGGATTTGTGCTCCTTCTATTTCCTGTCTTAGTCTTACTATTATCTTGCCTAGTTTCCTGAAATGAGCAAACATATTATATGCATACATATAAATGTTTAATATATGCAAATGTAACCTGTTTCATTTCCTTTATGCAAATGTTGTATCATTATTATTAACAAAACTGACGAGAATATCAGTGAATCACAAGGCGGCTTTAACTACAGTGGTGAATAATCACACTATTACAGAGAGGAAAGAAAGCACGAAGAATCCAGATAAGTTCATGTATGTCAGGCTCATAACATCAATCCTTAACAGATAATTAGGTCTTTTATTTAAAACGCTTCTTTTTAGAACGGCGTTGCAAGGGATGTGTCTTCCAAACACATTGAAAAGACAACAGTCACATCATGGAAGATGAGAGGAAGTGTGCGAGCGTCGCTGACCTCTGCTCAGACTGCAGAATGAAAATGGATGAAATGGATGGCGCCTGTAGTGGAGTCCTGAGTGCTTTGAGACCTTGTCTTTATTGCATGTAAACAAGTGTGAAGAGCCATATAAATATATGTCCTCAGTCCAATAACTGATATATTTTCACTAAGTACACTGCTTCACCTCATTAGTGTGCAGCTGAGCTGTGGCCTTGCATTTGCATCAACCCACTACATGCGTCTTTGCGTGTATTCGTACATATAGGGCCCTTCCTGATATTGTAAGTATGGAGAGCGAGTTGGTCCCAGTTAATGTTGCATGTCAGTAGAGTGAGGGTCTCTCTTTCTCTCCTTCTGCAGTAGGTCTGTTAATGTTTAGAGTCAGGAGGCCCAGGGGACTCTAAATCCCTCGGACACAAAGAGCCTCTGTGTGCTGGCGAGGTCACATCTGCCCAATGACTCTGTGTGCATATAGGGAGCACTCTATAGGCCATCAGAGGGGCCTGCTGCAACTGCCCCACTTCCATAATACTACTCTGTGTGCACTACACTGGCCAGTGGGCTTGATAGAGCTTGACATTTCACCACACGCACATTAAACTCGCTGTCACGTCACCCCATTTTCCACAAGATGCTAGGAGAAATGTAACATCATAAAACACCAAGCGTCTGAAGTACACAAGGGTAATGAAGCACTGGGATAAAAACTGGGATAAAATTAGTGTTTAGGCCGTAATGTTGCACTGATACCACTGACAGTAAAGGATCCCACCATTACAATGTCATTGCTGGCATTAAAGAGTGTCCGCCGACGATTATCTTAATGAAAAGAATTTCATTTCAACCCCACTTTATTGGTCTTATCACTTCCTGAAAGGCACTCCACCTATTTAAATCTGACATACAGCGTGATGACGAGGAGAATGGTGCACATTTGGTTTGACATTATGCCTTTCAATAACAGATGTTTACTCTGTGGCTCACATTTGGGAGTCCTCTCTTTAATGATGGTTCATAAAGGTGAAATGAAAGCTGTAGTAATGCTTGATTCAATGTCGTTTTTTATTGAGATTAAAAAAGAAAAAAGGAGAAAAACACATTAGGACTCGTTCTTGTTTATCAGGTCTCCTCACCCCGCGCAGGAATATTAACACACCTTTTGAAGTGATTAGCATTGCTATTGACATGGTAAACAGTGATTAAAAATATATGCCTCTAAATGGACCCCGGCTTTGCCAATCAGATAGTGTGCAGGCTAGTCAGTGGTGCAATAAATCATTAGGTCTGGCCAGTGGAAACCAGGGCTATCCACTGAATCTGGGGTTGACTCGATATGGAGATATCAATGAAAGCCTTTGTTTTGTCCACCGCAGCAAATTAGACACGCCAGTGTGCTCGGTTAATGTACACACTGCAATCATCCCTGACCTATACAGGCTGAATTTAGCACTTGGGATTTCTCATAAAGCAGAAGTTTCATTCCGGTTGGCTACACAGAGTGAATGTGGCCCAGATGATAGGATAGCTAGAGAGGCCATCCACTGGAATGAAAATAATCCGTTAAATGAGACGGCAGTGTTGTCATACAGCTAATGAAACGACACAGTCAGAGTTCAGCACATTTAGAGTGAACCGGCCTGTATTTAACCAGCTGTAAACATTGCTCAGAAATACACAAAAGAAAAACTTCCAGTCTGGTTGACCTTTGACCTTGTTTATATTGCTCAGGATAAAACTCAGGATGGCCAGTGGCCAGTAAAATGCACTTTGCCTGCACTGTGCACACTGAGAGCAGTGGCACTCTGGGGACAAAGTGAGAGGACCTTTTAGGAGGTGACAATGACAGGAGAGGTTGGATGGGGTCAGGTTGGTTTGATACCATCCTATTGAGGCCTTAATTGCTCATAGAGAGGCTATAGGGGCCTTCTGTGCATCTACTGTGAAAGGACTGAGCCAGGGAAGGTAATTTATGACTGGCAGGGTGAGGTTACAGGGGGAGCGTCCCCTTAAAAGAGAGGTATGCATGCTTGGCCCCTCTCCTGAGCTCAAGTGGCTCAATAGATGGCAATTGAGCTACTTGGGAGGTGGACCTGCAGTCTCTTTCTCTTTCCCACTCTCTCATTCTTTCTGTCTTTCTCTAACTCTCTCTCTAACTCTGCCTGGCTGCTCCCTCCCATGTCCTAGATCAGCTCATCTGGGTGTGCTGCGGCAGGATATCAATCTTAATGAAGCTGCCAGGCCAGTGTCGTATCAACTTTAGACTACAGGCCTTGATAAGCATACCAATTCTCTGTAACAATACCCAGGGTAATAACCAGGACAATAAGGTCTCACAAAGGATGGAGTGTGGAGACATCTGAATTTTATTGTGTGCTGTGTGTGTGTATATATGTGTGTGTATACGTGTGTGTGTGTGTGTGTGTGTGTGTGTGAAAGAGACAGGGAACGAGAGCACATAAATTGTCTGTCAGTGTGTGTGTGTGTGCAGGAAATGCATGCGTTTAAAGTGAACATGGTGGATGTACATATTATAAAGTGTGAAGAGTTTGGACTTATTCAAATCATATGTCTTCATGTCACACATGTCAGAATCACATTAAAGCGAGACCACATATGAAGAGCAGAGTCACTCCGCACCAGCGCAAGCTCCAGAGAGTTGTAGCCACACCTCATTCAAATACTAAAGTAACTGAGGCTTTATTGCATAAGCTACAGATCTCTCAGAGAATTTCCTCCTGTGCAGCTGAGCTATTAGGTTACCCTCATCATTCAGCTTCCCAGTCATGTCTCTGCGATGAGTCAAATGTTGTTGTGTTTACAGTATGGTTTTATCTCCACAGCCAGATAGGTCTGGAGTGGGGAACGTGGGCGCCTGCCTGCTGGCTGCTTCTGGTTTGGAGGGCGTTGGAGGACAATGTGTGGCTGTGTGACCGTATGTCTGTTTGTATCTGGGGGGTTTGGTCACATGAGGCCAAGATGAACGCCTGTGGTCTCTAATTTATTGTGGTGGGTTTATGTGGCTGTGACTATTGCACACATTAGCAACATTGCTCCTCTTTCATCTGCAGAGTTTCTCTTGGATTAGAATAAGGAGAGAAAAAAGATGCTAACCACAACCTTACTTAGGAGGGATGGAGGGAGGAGGGGGATTTCCACTCTGACTTCCTCACAAGGGCAGGCAGACATGTGGTCGGACGTTTGATGTCAGCCTCAAAGAATTTGTTTTCACAAATGGTTCAGATGCTGACTGCATTGATGTAACTCAGCTTTGCTGAGTTATCTTGTATTCCCCCTCTTGGTATCATCAAATCATAAGCAACATTGTTGGAATTCAGTAAAACATCGGGACTAATCTGCTCAAGTAGATATTTTCAATGTCCACTTGCATTACAATCCAGAGATGTGCCTGCAAATAAGTCATATTACATTGGAGGTGAACACGAAGACACTTTTCTTGGTTCATTGTGGATAGATTAAAAAGATAAATCCTATAGAGTGGCAACAGAGGGGGGTCAACCAGGAGCTTTAAGAGACCAAGAAATGTGATGATGCCTCTTGATTCATCCTCTAGATAAGAGCTATAGAACCGAAAGAAATGCCTCCAATGGCGCTTGGCTGTCACAGGTGGAGTTTTGAATGGCAGGTTCATTCTCTCATGTGAAGGCTTTTCTGTTAGAGCTCAAAAGAGCTAATTAAAAGGGACTATGGACCTGGCTGCGGGATGTTTCTCATTATAGTCACATATAGGATCTAACCTGAATTTTTACAGGTTAAGCATGTGCTGGTAACAGATCGCTACTTCAACCTTGCAGACTCATGGCTCCTCTTCCTCATCTTTCTGACACTGATAAAGAAACAATAAACACATCCATTCCATACAGATATAGAAACAATTCACGCATTTATATGATCAATGGGAAGATGAGTAACATGGGGAGAACATTTTAGTCTACGCATCCTGCATCTGTGAGGTCAGTTAATGCAGTCCACGGCGAGGACAGTTTGGCTCAGCTGGACATATGAGATATTTATAGATCCAGCCTCCCTGTGGATTGATTGTCTGGTGGGTTGTTCTTTATTGATCCGAGTTTCAGGAAACAAACACACCACAGGTCAGACAGCCACGCACACCTTAAGAATGTGGACGCTGGAAATGTTGTACACAGGTAGTAGTAGAGGTGGCAGAGAGTGAAAAAGCAACAGCACATGGGCACAGTATATTTGATTTAGATTCAGTGCGTGATGCTCCGGGGCTTGAAGGGCTGACATTCAAATTAGGGTTTGGAAGTAGAGATTTAAAACTATATAAATTATAGCCTACTGAGCAGCTGAATGTCCTGCACATGGCTCCTCTTGGTTCCTTCTTTTGTTCCAACCGATGTCTGGGGGCCCATGTTCCACAGTGGGTGTAAGGTGGCGCCCGTGTTGCGTTTTAATTTCTCTTGTTTTTAGGCAGCAGACCCCATCACTGTCAATGGCCCAAATAATAACGTTTTATTGGTGCACACGGTGCAGCTTGCGGATGCTACTCAGCCATTAAGATGAGGTAGAGACAGAGAAAGAGAGAAAGAGAGGCCTCAGTGCCCCCGCTGCTATAATTTAGGGCACTCTTATCCATGCCATCAGCTCAGATTGTAATTCAAGAAGCAACAGTGTGGAGGGCTCGGTCCTTTTTTATGCACAGCCATTACTGGGGTGGTGAGATACAGTAGTGGCTTTTAGCACAGGAGAGGCCAGACATAGATGGGTCGTCCAAGTGTTTTACAATTGAATGTGCTAAACCGCTGCCACCATGCAGCCACACAGGCAGGGATGGGACCTGATTCAGGTCTTTCTCTCCCGCCCCCTCCTGCTGTCCTCTGCTCTGGGCCTCAGTGATGGGCAGAGAGGACCGGGGCTGTTATCCCCTCTGGTAATTACCACCATTAAAGCTAATCCTGGTCCAATTCAGGCTGCTTTTGTTTTGAGCTTTATCTCTTCAGTGCTGGAGAGTTTCTCCTTTCAGAGCAGCGCACAAAGACACAGTTTTTAGAGTTGGTAATTATCTGTTATATACTCTCTGCTGGGAATAGGATGAAAAATACTTGAGATGGACAGGAGCATATCTGCTCTTTCTCTCTCTTTCTTGCACACCGCCTCTCTTTCCCTCCATCTACTCTCACAATCGCTCACCTCTTTCTCCTCCTCTTTCTCTTTTGCCCCCTTTTTTTTATTCGGGATGACAAAAAAGATAATTGTTAAATTCTGTGCTGGATGTTATTGAGAGATTAACAAGCTTGAGTGTGAATTTATCAATCTCTGTGACAATACTGCGATAAATGTAATTATATTTAGTACTTATTAGCATGATGGTAATGCTGGCCCCTAATTTTCCACTGTAATTGCGGCTCTATTTTTACGAGGTGTTAACTGCTATTAATCACATTGATGATTCAGTAAATGTAGCGCAAAGATTTCCATTCAATTCCATTTCCTCTGACCTATCTCTCAGCAGATCTGTCTCTTATCAAAGGAATAAAAGTTCATTGTTACATAAAAGAAGAAAGAGAGAAAGAGAGCGCTCTTTCCATGCAGAACCTGTTTTAATGGATTTTTTTCCCCCATCCTTTTCTCCAAATCAAACTCAGTGTCATAATTTTCAATTTTCCCGTTTTCCCCGCCCCCGTTTTTTTCCTTTTTTTTTTTTTTTTTTTTCTTATGGCAAATTGTCAACTGTCAAAGTTAAAGTGACACCCTTCAGCTGGAAATAGACCGGTCCTCGGATAAGAATAATATCTGACTGATAAATATGCTATGCGTGTGTGATGGAAGGGCTGTTACACTAATCATTGCGAGTATTGTGATACCATGCCCTGTGCACTGTATTAATGCTAGTAACAGTATTTTTACCCATCATACTAGGTGGCTATCACACACACACACACACACACGCACGCACAGTCGTCTTCCACTCCCATATGAGAGGAATGGCTGCCTGTGCACATCTTTAATAAGCACCATCTGACTAGTAGAATCAACAACAGAGTTGGTGTGATAGGCAGCATGAATCCAAATGCCCTTGTTATAACCAGCAGCACACTGCACCAGCTTTCCTCCAGCATGTCATCACTTTGTTTCAGTTGCCCACTCACAGCTCGTCTTCACTCCAGATGGCACTTCACTTCCTGGTCCTGGGCCTGCTGTGCTGGGACCCTATCTGATTGGTCAGCACACCTGCTCCCCCACTGCCTGAGAGATGATTGACAGGTGCCTTCCCCAAACAGAGGCCCTGCTGCCGCTGACATTCTGTTGTTGAGTGACAGCCCCCACGGTGTTGGGCTCCCCGCTGATGATTCTGGGCATGACATCATTAGTTTTTCTCTATCAAACAGCTGTTCTTGATTCCTGGTGTTCATAAAATCAGGCGTCTGATTCTACACTGGGTGTAAATAACATTAATTAGGCTTTGCATGGGTTGCACAAATCAGAACTGGCTGAATGCGTCGCATGTTTGTTGAAGTGGTAAATCAAGGCTTGCTTTCAGTACATAACCTTATTCATTTGAAACAGATTACAAGGATGAAGTAACCAACAAATTTATTTTTGTATCGCACTGCAAAAAAAAAAGAAGAAAAAAAGAACCATTTCACTTGTGCAACAGAAAACAAGGGAAGCACTCTATATGGCACTATAGTGAAAAACTCCTACTGTACTATAGTGAAAATTACCAAATAAATAATGTTGAATAAAATTTGTCCAACTTATCCGAGGAAAACATCCTCATATATCTTGAAAGTGGTCAGAAAATTAAATTTTGAGCATTTACATTTCCATGACAACTAAGGAAACTATAGAGATAATGGACTGTGGGGTGAGTTTGCTTTATTATGTAATTTATTCCAATACAGAAACATCCCAAAGTACAAACTAAAAAAATTACCATACTGTTAAGTCAACAGTCTCAGCAGACTAGTTATTGCAGGGATGTTGTAATATGTTATATTGCATTACATTGCACAGGGGTTTCTGTTTTTCTGGTCACATAGCTCAAAGCTTGATAATATCCATTTCTGTCGGGCTGCTCTTTCTCCAGTGGAGAGGGAATAAGAGAATGCCACCTGTGCTGACGGCTTCGGTTGACGAGGCTGAGTGACAGGAAGAGGGCTGAGTGGTCAGACCATTGGAGGCCGCGGCAGCATGGTCCTCGAGCCTTGGCCAGATGGTAGGCTTCAGGTGTGTGTCTGTGTTTGTGTGTGTTTGTGTGTGTTTGTGTGTGTGTGTGCGTGCGTGGCTCAGGGATCTCCGGGAAGGAAGGAAAGCATACAACAGTGTCTGTGTATCTCCGAGGAACAGTCAACACAGGTAGCTAATGGGTACACTGCCTCAGACACCCGCGGGCATCCTCGGGCAATGCACTGGCACAGCGCCAGCAGGAATCAAGCCTGTCATCATTCAGGCCACAGGCAGAGACAGGCATAAGGAGAGTGTTTAGTTTTTTTATCTTCCTTTTTTATTTTGGGAGGAGGCAATGACGCCGTGGATGCTGTCCCATTCCCGGAAGGATGAAAAAATAAATAATAAATAAATAAATCTGGATTTTTTTTTTTTTTTTTTTTTTTTTTTTCAGCCATCATCCACTTCACCTCACACCAGCCCTGAAAACACAAATTATTCCAATTTGCCGGGCCGGTCTAGAGCACTGCAAGCTAACCGAGGCCATTCCATTGTGTCTAATTATTGAGACCATCCTGACAAGAGGCGACTTCGTTTCATGTCGTTGTCACCTCATTCCTGTGTCCACAAGGCATTTGAATTGTTACGGTGTTGGTGTCCTTTTTTTTTTTTTTTTTTTTTTTGTCACTTCTCTAAATCTGATTATAAAGTATGTTTCTTATTCTGCCGAGATTAGCCATCTGGCTGTGGGATGCAGGGAGGGAATCTCTCTGCTTGTTAGTGACTGGCTTTCACAGCTCTCCCTCCGCTGAGCTCAAAGCTTGCTGAGTGACACTGCTGCCCACTCACACAGACAAAAATACCCCGCTAACTGGATGGCATATGTGAGACATTCACCACAGGGTACAGCTCCGTGTGTGCCTATGTGTGTGTACAACAGAAAGACAGACTGTGGGTGAACGAATAAGAGAGACAGCAGGAAAACAGGCAGAAAAGTGCCCCCCCCCCTTTTTCTGCAGACTAATACCTTGTCAATTGGTGGTGGGGGGAAAGAGAGAGAGAGAGAGAGAGAAAAAAGGGAGGGGGGGGTGAATTAACTTACATGCGGAGAAAACTTGGCTGATGGCTTTCCGAGATAAACTGAACCCCCAAGTGAAAGTCCAGGACATCTTTTCCTCAGAGGGTTATGTGGGAAAGTGTGAATATTTGTCCAAACATGGTGCTGAAAGCTGTGAGCGGCGAGCACATGTGGGAAAGGTGGGCTGAAATATGTTGGACAAATTGGACTTTGTCAGCTCTGCCTGCTAAGCTCTTCAGATGGTCTAATTGAACCTGACATGACTTTACTTCTGCGGCTTCCTCTTTGGCTCGGCCTCTATTTGTCTTCTCGCTCATGCTATAGTCATTAGCCTTGTTCGTCTCATTGTCCTGCTGTGCTGCTAAAACACGCATCCGCTTAATAAAGCCTTCATTGTGAGTGATACAGTAGCACCTCTATGATCGAAAATAAATTGTCTTTTTACTGGAAGAGTGTGAAACTCGGCTGGAAAAAGTGTGAAATCTCTGCAAATACTGGTGGAATTAACTAAGCCAATTTAATGCCACAATGAAGAATTCATTTGGCTGTCATCGTATTTGGAGTTCCTGGGGCGGGGAGATTTAGTTTTTGCAACTTTTCCTTGCCAATCAGAAAATGAAAACACAGACTTGTTCTTTCTCCGGAGTGTAGGTTACATAAAGAAACAGTTTTACAGCCTCAGAATACACACACACACACAAAAAAAAAATGAAGCTGCCACATCTTGTATGAAAAGAAAGTGCATTATTTAAGGTAAATAAATCACAATGTCAACAGAATGGTAAAAGGGAAACAGCATTTCAACAGGGGGCGCCACACTGTAAATCCAGACTTAAAATACTGCACAGCACAGTAAAGTGAGGACGTGCTCACAGGAGGCAGCTGGTTTATTCACACATACACACACACACACACGCGCACACACACACACACACACACACACACACACACACACACACACTAGGCATTCGGTGCCTGCTAAGAGTTAAAAACAAGTCACCTCTCTGACATTTACGCAGGGCTGCTGCTTCTTTTCAGATGCACTGTGGGATATGACAATACCCGCGGCAGGAGAGGCATTGAAAAGACTTCTGGGGAGACAGGAAGCCTCCACGAGCATGGTGCACCTGGACTACCTAAACAACCAGCACAAAAAGACCCACTTGATTGAGTGAATGTGGGAGGACAATGAGCACAATAAAATAAATGGAGTGGTGAAACAATGCCAAATGATGTCACCTGGCAGTCAACTGGACCCCTGCCACAGTGTTGGTTTGGCTGGCCTGCGCTGTCTGTAACAAGTCTCCTACTCTGCGCCGTGTTTATGCTCCAATTTCCTCGGCTACAAAGTACCATTTTCCAAATCTGGTTTTTCTCTTTTTTTTTTTTCTTCTTCTTTTTTTTTTTTCACTGGCTGAAAAGGCACAGTGAGTGAGTAATTCTTGCTGTTTGGATGGCTTACCAATGCAATTTTTCAAAACACACTTCACAGATACTACTGCTGCCATCAAAGACCCCCAGAGGAACATTAGCATAGAGGAGTGTTTATACTTTGCATCGATAGTCCATTTACTCTGGCAAACATCAAAGAGCAGAATATCAGCTTTGTTGAATGCCATTTACTGTGGCACGAGATATTTTGATGGAGCAAGCTGAATGTTATCTCCATGCCTCCTCTCCGCTGAGAGGAAAGCTGCAGAGAAATTATAAGGGCTGGAAGTTACAAAACAACATAATCAAATAAATAAAAAGGAAGTTGATCTTGACATCCCCGGCTGATAAGGATTCACTTTTGCCTTTAGCTTGAAATATCCTCCTCTGTGCACTAAGCAGATGCCACATGATGGAACTGACTAAAAATCGTTCACAGCCAACATTGACTTGCATACGCCAAAACCATACTAACATACTAATCCTCATGCAGCTGCTAATCACTGCGGCCACATTCTCAGCACTTTGCTGCTCTGCGTCCAGGTTGGCTGATTTGATGAGTATCAGATAGCCTGGACCTAAGCTTCCTGTGTTGCCTCTCCATTTGGTTCCCATTTAACCTGTCTCACAGCCAATAAAAGACCTAGTCAATTACAACAAACCGGGAACTTCATATGCAGGAAATAGGCCAATTACATTAAACCCGGAGAGCTCCTGCAGCCAGCGTTCTAGGGGTTAAATGGGAAAAAAAAAAGAAAGAAAATATGTAAAGAGGCAGGGAGTCAAGCAGGAACGGCAGCAGTTTTGGGTTTCAATCTGCCAGTTAATCTTCAAACAGCAAGCTGGCAGTGTGCTGGTCACTGATAAAGGCCCTGGTCTGTCATCACACAGCCTCACCTCCAGTCACTCAGCCCTCCTGTCAGGACGTCATCTGGAATCTGGGAAACAGCTAAGGGCAAGGAGAGAAAGGCCACAGAGAGACAGCGGGTGGAGGGGAGGATCCGCGTTTGTGTGTGTTGGCGCGCACGCCGCTTCTGCTCAGCTCCCCGCCTGTGCACGGTGGTGTTTGTGTCTACGTGAGCCTGCCCGCCTGTCTGTATATAAATGTGATGTTTTTTTTTTTTTGCTCGCACATGTCTGTGGCGTGACCCCTGTCCAGACCCTCCCCTTGCTCCCTCCCTCCCCTTTCCTCTCGCCCTCCCCGACATGCACACGCTCACACATATACATACCCACAGCTCAGGTCTGCGTCGTAAAATCAAACGCTGATTGTGTGATCATGGGTAATTGTGTGAGGAGAGGCCATAAAGTCTAAAAAGAGGGTGTATTAGTGTTTTGTGGCTGTGTTTTATGGGAAGGTGCGCTTTTACGTCTGGGGATGGCTGTGCTGAAAGGTGAGAAGGGGAGGTATCAAAGAGCTGACTTTGTTGTTTAAAGACAGTCCCCCTGAGGTAGACTGCTGCTGAAAGACAATGTTTACTGCCTGCTGATTGACACTGTAAAGGCACCCAGACGGCACTGAAGAACTAATTGGATGTGGCAGAAAGAGTCACCCATCTTGATGTCTGTAGAACTTCATTATTAATTTTGACATAAGATGATTCAAGGTTCACACGTCTGATTTGGAGAACTTAATTCAGTCGGCAAACATTATTTCAAACATGAATTTCTGAAGTAATTCTGCTGACTGACACCTCCAAAGATGCTTAATTTCTCCTCAGTACTTGCTGTAAAATGGGGGGGTGAAAAAGGAGGCTGCATGTTTGTGGATCAATTCCCCAGCCATAGACTAATATTGCCTTTCTGTCAATTGTACTTTTATATTGATTTGATATATATATATATATGATCTTTATATGTCAGGGATCAATATATTCTCCATTACTGTTCAAGTTATTCCACAATATTTTGTGTTTATTGCAAATAAGAGCTATAGCAGACACAGTGTGTGAGTAATAACACAAAGTGGTACTTCTAGTGATTAGACCTAATAATTGTGTTTCTTCTTATGTTTCTAGTCTCTCTCCCTATAATCTTCTTTTCAGAAGCACCTGAATAGGCGCTTTTATGCCAGCAGCTTGCTGCTTATACATGTAGCCGATTTGCATTCAGCCAAGATTAGTCGCTTATCCTTGCTCTGTGACCTCCAGCGTAAACATTAATTGTGTGATACTTTTAGGAGCGCCGATCAGATACTGGCTCTTCAGAACATGGTGTAGCATGTGCAAATGATTTACACTCTCAAACCAAGGTTGCCCAGTGTGCGTTCTGTGTGTAATTTCTTGCTGCATGTACACAAATGGACCATTGGCAGTGGGTGGGATAAAGGCTGATTTACTGTGTAAGGTCTTGAAGTGATGCCACGCTGCCACAGGGAGAATTACTGACCTAGAACTTTGGATATTGATGGGTGTTTGTGTATTCGCAGAGTGAGGCTGCATGTATACTTGTAGGTGCATATATGTGTAGATTTATATGCATGTTCTGCCGTAGCTTCGGTTGAGACAGTGTATTACAGATTCTGTATCCGGTGATTCTGCGATGCCTGCAGAAACGATTACAGTGCTTTTGCTTGCCATGTCCTCTTATAAATATATAGAAGTACCTTTCTATATGTCTGTGTGTGTGTGTGTGTGTGTGTGTGTGTGTGTGTGTGTGTGTGTGTGTGTGTGACGCAAATGCTAGTCTTCCAAAATCACAGACTATGATCTGAAATAAGATCAAAGATTTCCCACAATCCTTGTGTCCAGTTCCATGTCAAAGCATTGGCATAACAAGACACAAACAAATCTCTTTTCATTTCGCCGCCTGTAGCACAGACCCGCAGTTCACTTTGTGATTAGTTCACTGTATGGCCCTGCATTCAGACAATGTTCTGTTATGTCCTTTTTCCCCCCCTTCCTCCCTAAGCTCCTAGATCATTTCCAGGCCCTGCATCCAATAATATTTGGTGGAGCATACATACACGCTGGCATACTGAGGTGAGTCAGTCAGTCAATCTTTCATTAGGCCCGAGGTGAACAGGGTCACACGCCACTCGTTCACTGCACAAGACAAGCAACGCATCTGCTATGGGGTTGATGCTTGGAATGATAATGCCTCCTCCTCCTCTTATTTCAGTCCCCCCCCCCCCCCCCCCATCACTCCCTCTCTGCTTTCTATCTGTCTGTCTCTCCCTCTGTCTATCTATCTCCTCCTCTCATCAGGAGGCTACCGCCGAATAGGGCAGCAGCATTGTGTGGGAGGTGATTATGTGTGATCTGCCGACTCAGACTTGACCTTTTCCATGTTATCCCTCAGATTGAAACCAACACTCATGCACTCGCCTCCTCCCATGCTTCCGCTCTGTTAATGTGACTTTTTTTTTTTTTTTTTGCTGTCGCTTTAATGTTTCATACATATTTCGCCGAGAAGGGACTTTCTGACCACACGCCATAAAGTAATTGGCGTGCTCCAGTAGCATTCCATGGCGGGTTTGCGGTAGTCTGTGTGTCCGTGTGCACAATTTTAGCAATTGAGGATTATAATTACAGGTGTGTCCATTTTAAATGGAATATAAAATTAATAAATGGTCTTAAATTTTAGACTCATGCAATGAGGAGCCATGAGGAAAAAGGAAAGGAAAAAGTAAGGCATTTTATCACTTAACAATATACTATTCAAATTTATATTCGGCACTGTAAGAACCTGTAAGAACCTCGAAGAACTGTTGTACCTTGGTTTTGTGTGAAACCGACAGAGCAGCATTTACAAGACGAGAGTGAGGACTTAGTAATTCTGAATTTGTGCTGTTAGCATAATTCAGACGCTCTGTGCAATCTTAACTCCACTGTGCATTGTTCTGTGTGCAGCTCCACCATCCAAAGCAAACGAGACCAACTTGTGTGCAATTTACTCTGTTGTCACGTAGAGATAGTGAACATACCTCTCTTTCTCTCTCTCTTTCTCACTCTCTCTCTCTCTCTCTCTTTCTGCGAGCTTTGCTGTCGCAGCAGTTGCTGTCAGTTTGAGCGGTGCCTGCCCCCAAATATAATAGGGTTTTCTTGACTGCCTCCCCAGGGACTGACTGGCGGTGAAGAATTCACCATGGCTCATTTGGAGCAGTGCAGGGACGGGCTTCATAAAACTAGCTCCTCCATGTCTCCAGGCAGGTCTGTGGCATTCCAAAGAAGGTGTTAGTTTCACTGATAATACTTTCATGGAAAGACAGCACTTATGGTCTACAGTGTTGTCCAATGTCTGCGACTCTGTCTGTGGCACATGTCACCAGCCTCATTAGCACGTATATGAAGGTTTGGGGTTTTTTTTTTCCATGTGGGTAAACCTGTTTAAAAAAAAAGAAAAAAAAAAGGTGATTGACTCCTTTCCTTTTGCCAGTAAACAAGTTTTCTTTTATGTTTTTTTTTTTTTTCTTTTCGGTGTGTCACATTCAACATCACAAACGTGCCGGAAAACAGGATTAGTAAACAGTAGAAAGCACCATGGCGGCGAGTGACTGTGTCGCGGTTACTTTTTAATATCTTTTACTTCAGTCTCTTCAAACTCAACGCCGACTGAATGATGTTGGAGCGCTGCTTCAATGGAGGCAGAATTGGAATTTGTGGCTGAGGTGGCAAAGAGCAGCAAAAGTTACCAGCGGGGGCGACGAGCGTCATAGCATTGCGCCGGAAGAGGGGCGAAAATTAGCGTGTCCACCTAGGTGTCATGTCTCCATCACTGCCAGTCGAAGCTGGAGACGATAAATACCCTCGACTACTGCTGAGTCATTTGACCTGGAAATGAATGCCGATTGTAGCCTTCCACACTGGAGGCAAAAGCCAGATGTTAGTGGGTGTTTGTGGGTTATTTTGTCCAGTGTGAAAGGGCCAATAGATTGTACTTCATGTAAATGAGATGTCTATTAGAAACACTGTAGATCTCAAACATTGATTAGATTTTTTTTTTTTTTTTGCAAATAAATATTCATCATAAATTGTTATCTTACTTTACATTAATAGATTATTATTATTAGATTTTTTTTATGTTAAATAAAAATAGTATAAAACATTTATTTTGACATTGTTTTATTCAGGAAATAGTTCTTCAGCCCTCCACGTACCTAGGGTGTCTCACCTGGTGTGATATTCATCAACGGCCCACTTTCACAAATGCAAACCCACATGTTCAGGCACACAATGTGAAATACACACACACACACACACACACACACACTCCTTAACCACAGGCCAGTATCTGTGGTATGAGGGGTTCTTGTTGCTAGACAGCTGCATGCCTCGGCCTCTTCACAGCGGTCGACTGAGCTCCGAGGAGCTTGACAAAGAGGCTTAAAGTCCTCCCTAAGTCTCCAGCCCCTAGGTCGTCTGCATACCCCGAACCCAGCTCTGGAAAAGGCCTGAATGCAAGTTTAGCAGCTATGGTTACACCCCGGCAGACCCCTGCCGCCGCTCTTGCTTGCATTACCATTTTTTCCCTGGGCTACTTCAGTCTTATAGCCCAGCAACAGGTTCCTCTGGTGCTCTGCTCTTATTTCATAACACGATGAAAGAACTGACAGACACACTGCTGCTACTGATGGACTGTAGTCTTTCTCCTGTGTGTGTGAGCATGCAGATCTGTACTTGTGTCTCCGTCTCCACCAGGCCGCGTACAGACAGTGGCGCAGTCGTGTTCGACAGTGATTTGAATCTGCATTCTCTCGCATTGTGTTTTTTCCTTTCTCGTTTGTTTTGTTTTGCTTTGCCGGAGTTGTTCTTTGGCGTGAGGGAAGAGCAGCCTGCAGTGAGGAGAGTTTCTTGGCCGGTTACCTACTGCACTGCGAGTGCCTGTGACACAGCCTCAGTGAAGGGACTCGAGGGTCTATTATGGATATGGACAATAAATCATCACCCATATCCACCCACGTCTGGGGGCACGGACACAGGAGGGTAGATGAGGGAGAAGGGACTGGTGTGCGTGCAGACATGTAGACCCACACCATAAATGCAGCACATATAAAGGCGGGAGAGGAACAAATGCACAGGCAATGAGAAACTACTGCAGGCATTTCAGTAAATGAGGGAGGTATGTGTATATGTGCGTGTGTGTGTGTGTGTGTGTGTGTGTGTGTGTGTGTGTGTGTGTGTGTACACATGTGTTCTATACTGGACCAGTTTGTACCTGTGTGTATGTCAATTGTGAGTGTGTGCCTGTGTGGGAGGCGGTATTCAGTGTCGGCAGCTGGAAGTACTCAAGCTGCTGCTGCTGCAGAGAGAGAGGGAGAGAGAGAGAGAGAGAGAGAGAGAGAGAATGAAAGAGGAGAGACGCCTGCACAAGAAAGAGAGGCTAAGAGAGGTACCAGCACAGGCTCCCTCTTTACAGGGGCTGAGCTCTTGCAGAGTGAAAGCCCCTATAGAAAGAAAGCAGGGTCATCTCAACAGCGCAGCGGCCTCGCACACACGCACACACACACACACACACACACACACACACACACACACACACACACACACCACACATGCTGGAGCAGAACAACACCAGGGCCAGCGTGAGTGCAGTGAGTGCACAGCAGTCCTCCTCAGGAAGCGGGCCTTGTTTAGACTTACAGCTATGTGCAAAGAATAATAAGGACCAGGACAATGTTGGTACAGACATGCAACACTCCCCCGTCAGCCTTTTATGTCTGCAGAATCTCCCTCTTCACTTGGACAGATACTCCCTTTGTGCAATATTGTAGATGAAAGAGGATTAGGCATACCTATGTTATGGTCAGTGCCGAGGCTCCCACCCGGAGATGCCAAAACAGTCGGATGAAAGATTTTGTGGTTTTTGAAACTCACTGCAGGTATTTTGCCATGCTCCTTCTGGAAGTTATTCAAGTTCACGTCCTTTCTTTCTCCCTCTTTTCAAACCTCACTGTCATTCCCTCTGTTTTTTTTTTCCCTTCCTCTTTTTTTTTCTGGAGAAAGGTAATGAAGGGGAACCGAGTTACTCGGCTTAGAAGTGCCAAGCCTGTGATTTTCACTGTGAAGTGTTAAAAGTTACAGTGCACAGCTGAACTTGTATATTCAAGCATTTGGCAGAGTTACAGCTCCCCAGCTAAGCCACATGTTTCAAAGTTTCAAACTTAACAGCAAAATGAACAGGTGTCTCAGACAAGGTTCCTCTTCTTCTTGGAAAAATATGTTTGTGTATATGCTTTGTGTGTGTGTGTGTGTGTGTGTGTGTGTGTGCGTGCGTGCATGTCCTGACCTCCTCTTCTCTCTGTCACATTAAAACAGGCCAGTCAGGCTCAGGGCCCTTTTTTCTCCCTTTTTACACAGATCTCCACTGTAATGGACACCTCCAGTTTTGTGGGGGGAAATACAGTCCTGTACTTTGTGCCTCTCCCTGACAGAAACATCAGTGAATCAACCCAGCGATTTCAGTGGGTCATTCCGGAAGATTCTGTTACCTTTCAACAAGCAGAGCGGGCCCCCAGGCTGAGGCCAGGGAGAGGCCAGGGAAATATAGGGAGGCCGAGAGAAAGAGAAACGCAGAGACCAAAGCGGAGACGGACAGATTTTGTTCAAGTCTGTTAAAAGCAAGAAGGGAGGAGTGTAACGCAGAAAGCTTGAACAGAGAGTGAGAGTGTGGCGGTGCAGGAGGAAAGATCTTGAGACAGAGTGAGGGTGTGAGAGTACTCAACGCGGTAGAAATCCTCGAGTTCATACCGTGTTCCAATCAAAGACCATTGACCTGGCAGGCCTGTGACAAATTATCCCAGCGGCTCTACATATGACTCAATCAGCGTGGCGGATGGCTTTCTGATGAGCAATAGGTCTCCTCGTATATCAGCCAAATCACCCCCTGATGACTGCATCAACACGCAGCCTACGCCTCTCTAAGTGGCAGGCGGAGAGAGATCTCGAAATCAACTCTTACAAAGGCACCTGTTGTTTAAAGAGCACCTTTACACCCATGATGCACTTCATTCCCTTGTCACTTCTCCACAATAGTTCAAGAAGATCGGGGGGGGGGGGGGGGGGGGGGGCATAATGTTCAAGTGGTGGCATCTTTCAAGTAGAAAATGCATCTTCAAACCGACTACCGGGGACAGTCGGTGCCTTAACAGGAACGTGTATAAATTACAGAAGAAAAGTTAAGCGGTAGAAAGAATTATCATACCCAAACACAACACAGGAATCTCCCCCTCTATAAGCGCAGCGACCGCGCGCTGGCTGGTAAGACGCAGCAGCTGCGGGGGGTTTAGTTTGAACCTCTGTTAGCTGTCCATTACATAATGTCTAGATTGAATGGATATTGGATGCCACCACATCAAGCGGAGCCCCATCTGCGGCTGCTGGGTGGGTACACACCAATCACACATGAGAGACAAGCCAGAGGACACCTGATATGCCGCTGAAGGCAAGTGAATGGATTTACTCTCTGGAAGCCAGCAGACCTCGCAGAGCTCTGAGCCATGAGTAGTGAACATCTAAAGGCCCACCTCTCCTCTTGTAATTGAAAGTGCACTCACTAGCAGAGCAGCGAGAATGTGTATATATATCTTGCTTGAGAGATTCTCCCGGGAGGGTGTCTATGGGGCGTTTCATTTTAAGTTGCTATCTCTCACATGGGCGAACTAATCAGAGAGACAGATGAAAGGTGGGGGCCAGAGGAGGGGTCAGCTACTCAGTGATGGCTTCCTCTGATGGCTGGGTGACCCCTCACCCCTGCTAGAGGATCCTGGGTAAGGGATAAGCCATGTGTGATGATGAAACTCCGAAATGCTAGCTCCTGGGGGCTGTGATGACTTAACCCAACCTCCACAATCGGGCCTGCATGTTTGAAACCGTATTGATACAAATAATCTTTTTTTGTTTGCTTCATAAATTGTCCAGTAGTTGTTTTTGTGCCAGTTCAATGTTTAATACGTTTAACCTTAAGCACAGGAGAAGATCAGGAAAGCACAAACAGAAGATAGACGTTTCCATGTTTCCCATTTAGGCTTGTTTGGTGTAATGAATTTCCCATCTGCCTTCAAAGCTGAGACGTAGTCATCCATTTATACATTTATAATTGGACATGTTGCATAAACCAGATTCCTGTGCTCAATGGAGCCTTTCATTGCACACTAATCAGACCAGATACCAGCAGACAAAAGCTATATTTACTCGCATCATGTTCAAACAAGCCCCACTTGAAACAAACTACTCTTACATTTTGGATTAGGTGTCGGTGTACGGCAGCAAACAACAACAGCAGCCCGGGTCAGGGAAGTTCAGCGCCACGATAAGTTTACTGTCACAGTGCCGTCTCCACTGCTGCTGGTCAAATGAACCACTTTTATTTATACGGCTACAGCTCTGCGGCAGAGGAGCTGTAAAAAGTTAAGAGAACACCCCCCCCCCCCCACAAACACACACTCACTCACACACACACACCCCACGGAACCAAAAGCGGATTTTCACTGCCTTTCTTCTCTGCGTGGAAGCGGTATGAACTTAATGCTCAGCGGAGAGGATATTAGGCTGTTTATGGTTTATTAATTGTTTCTGAGGGAGTGGCAGTCCAAGCGTGACCTGCTGTTAACTACCATATAAAACATCCACATGTTCACAACATCTGGGGGCTTCTAAGTAAACAATACAGTGAAATATACTTTCAACATACAACATCTTTTTGGCTCAAGCAGAAGGCACGTCTGCCTCTGCAGCTGCTTGGCCTTCTTAACTCCCCCAGTCGTGTCGGCACAAGTCCACTGTCAGGGAGCAGTGCCAAAAACGGCCACTGTGTTCAATTATATTTCAGTAATTGTGTATGATACACATTAATCAAATCTAATAATCAGTTTTCAACGGCATATGGTTAGCAGCACGGCACTGTCAAGTGGAAAATATCTGCAAAATACCTTGGTGTGCGAGTAAGTATTCTGAACTTAAGAATACATTAAGTTAAAATGTCATAATCAAGTTCATAATTACCATAAATATAATTTCAATGCCAGCTGAGGCTTACAGATGCAAACCAGAGTAGTAAACAGTTGGATCAGATGTGTGTGTGTGTGTGTGTGTGTGTGTGTGTGTGTGTGTGTGTGTGTGTGTGTGGCATAAAACACAGAGGTGGAATTAAAATCTGATGTCATTAAAGTCTGGCAGGGTATCACATTATTTACATGATGTAACCTTCCTCTGCCAGGATGTGTCACTCAGGCCTCCATCTGCTGCGTGCAGCAGCACAGAGCACCAGTGTGTGTGTGTGTGTGTGTGTGTGTGTGTGTGTGTGTGTGTGTGTGTGTGTGTGTGTGTGTGTGGGCACAAAGGTACTGTAGCAGGCCTCTCATACGTGACCCAAGTGATGGCCTAAAGCTGTCACAGCTCTTTCCTGTGGGAAGAAGAAGATAGCTTAACAACTGATTATGTTCCAGTCACCCAAAAATACTGCTGATAATATCTCTCTGCCAAGAGAAAGTGGTCCAAGTGTGACAGAGGTAACGTGTGAGTGTGTGCGTGAGTGTGTGTGTGTGTGTGTGTGTGTGCTTATGCACTTGCATGACAGATGAGCTGTTATCCCATGTATCTTCAGAACATGTCGTCTCACTCTACTGTAAAGCAGAGTGAGGTTTCTTAAGAATAGATTTCTGTATGGTAAATATATTAACGCTGATCGTACAGGTCGTAATAATTTACCCCCCCCCCCTTAACATTTCCATTAGACTGATTTAGAATTTCAAAGGATGGAGATCCTTTTTTTTTTGCAACTGTGAACAACTTGAGTCCAGAGGCATTTATGAATTGACTGAGACTTCATCTGTCGGAGCTTTGATGTTTTCCTCATTTTTTTTCTGTATTATTCTTTCATCCTTTTTTTTTTTTTTTTTTTTTTTTAATACCCTCAGCATTTAATGGGTCCATGAATGGGCTTCTTCATTGAGAACACCTGTGCAGCAGTTAAAATAAGCAGGCCTATCTAATACTTCTACCATACCATGTCTATCTTTGAGCTTCTTCTGTTCCAATATAATCAAACAGGAAGGCACACATTTCCTGTCTTTGGCCCACATGGACTGGAAGGTAACCAATATACATGCACACACTGCTGAAACTTTTTTTTTTCTTTTTTCTCTCATCTTTCCCTCACTGTCTCCTGCTTACTCACCCTGTCTGTCTCTCTCATTCTCTCTGTGTCTTTGTGAGGTATGTTTCTGTAAGACTGTGCGCTCACTTTCTACAAAAAAAAAGAAAAAGAAAAGAAAAGAAAAGGTTGCAAAGTTTGCTGGAGAACTGAGCTTTCCCTTGATCTGGATACAAAGCTGTGAGGTTCATGTTGGTTCACGTTTGGTTTCCACTGTAGCTCAAAGAGCTAATTGTGTGCTGCAACATCACAGTGTGACACAACGACTGACTAATGCATTAGCCATCGTTGTGTTTGATAGAGACACACACACACACACTCACATACACAGAATGCCCGGCGCCGCTCATAACACACCTCACCCCTTGTGATGTAGCCATGGGAGCCTTGTCGTGGCTGCTCACTTGTTTTGATGGTGGTCGGTGTCACGGCTGGTTCACATGTTGTTTTGATCCCTGCTGTCAGAGCCCAGTGAGCTCACACAGACACAGCTGGCTTGGGTGGAGCCGCCAGGGTTACATAGGGAGTTGAAGGACATGGATCCTTGCCAACACATTTCATACATAGCGCATATCTTACAAGTGCAGCTGAGAATTAGAGATAGGGGATCCTCGCCCCTCGCTGCCCACCCTACCATCTGCCCGCCTGGGGCTGGGGACTCTGTGGTTTAGCTTCCATATTACCAGGCATGACAGCCCTGCCCTCAATCAACCTCTAATACACACCTTCTCTTCTCTTCTTCTTCTTCTCTTCTCTTCCCTTCTCTTTTTCCTCTTCTTCTTCTTCTCTTCTCCTCTCCTCTCCTCTCCTCTCCTCTCCTCCCTTACAATTCTAATGACAGGAGTATGTTAGTGTGAAACTTGCTTCTTCTTAATGTCAGCGTAAATGAGAGATTACTGGCCTTTAACAGCAGCAAAGAGGGAGGACATTATTTTCCTCTCGCCGTCTAATTTGGTTCTTGCTCGGAGGGGACAGCAAGGCCAGCAAAGGTTAGGTCTCTGCAATGGTGTGTGTGTGTGTGTGTGTGTGTGTGTGTGTGCAGATGCTGGTGAATGTGTGTCAGTGTGCGGCTGAGTGTCTCAGTGGAGGTTACAGGTCTCTGAGTGGATATAATTAGAAACTTCCGTGCAGCTTTTAGAAAAATAGTCAGCTTCCCCTTGCTTGTTTTCCTTTCACCATTTATCTCTTCTCTGGTGACACGATCGGGGAGTTAACCACCATGTCCATCTTTGTGTCTCGACTTGCCCTCGTTTTTCTGCGCTGGTGTAAATCTCACATCCTGCTCCCCATCAGCCAAATAAAACAGCAGGACTGTATGGAGCACACAGAGGGGGAATCCCTAGAATCAGCGCGCACGAAGCCTCACAGATCCTCATTCCTCTTTCTGAAGAGGAGTGAGAAATACAGAGAGTAGAGGTTGTTTAGCAGTCGTTTAATGACTTAAACTCAGACATTTCAACAAAGAAAGTCAAACAGAGAGAAATTGTAGGACTTATTTTGGCACCACTTTTTTTCTTTTTTCTTTTGCTTAAATTAGCCATTTCCTCCGGTCATGTCTCTGAAGTTGAGTAGTGGATTGGGAGCAGTCTATTTCATACATCACCACTGTAATCTCCTAAGATGTGAAGATACTGCACATCAGGTCACTCCTGCCGACATGAAAGCCCCTGCACGTTTAGGACGAATGACAGTTATTAGTAGAAAGCTGTTGGCAGATAACTAAGTGAGAATTCTCCAGTGCCTTTCATCCTCCTACAATCTGCTATAAATAATGGCAGGTTACTAAGGATAGGCTGAGAGACTTGTACACCTTCTCCTTGCTGGCACTGGCCTGCTTCTTCTCCTATAGCTGTCACTGAGGGGCTTAGCACACACGCACACACGCACACACACACACACACACACACACACACACACACACACACACACACACACACACACACACACTTTTCCCACATTCAGAAATGCATGTACAGCTTCACATTGTCTTATATTGTCTGAGCTACAAGTGAGGGGCTGCGCTAGATCCGGAGCAACAGTCAGCTCATGACACCGACTGATGTTAAATATCCCCACTGGTCCATACACAGAGGAGAAAGGATGCATTCTCTCCTCTCCATAGCTTTGCGTTGCACCTTAATACAGCTAATTAAACATTTTAATCAAGGATAGCCTTGTATTGATCTCAATCTGTGGTAAACGGAGGGGGGTGGGGGTGGGGGGTTAGTGTTAACTATACTGCTCTGATTATTCCTGCTCCACTAGAGCTGTCACTCACCCTCCCAATGATCCCATCAACTCTCCCTCCTGCCACTGTCAAGACAGCGGGCCAGTAAAAACAATGAGTTGAAGCCATCCTGGACTTATAATTAATCTCTTGTCGACTTCTATTGACACGTCCACTCTTTGATTAAATAATTACCTAAGTGCCATAAGCCGCAGTGATTGAGTCATAATCCTGAATAAGCTGTAACCAACTATGGTCACCTCCTTCGCCACGATTAGCTCATCGTTTGCTCGGCTGCCAGAGCAGCAGCCCCCCCATCTGTTCTGCTCTGGTTCCGTGACAGCAGTTTTGGGTTTTGGGGTGTTTATGAAGCCTGGTAAACAGGTTCTCACTTGACTCCGGGTACAGTTAGATGGAGTGTGTGCAGGTAGAGACACGTGCGCACACATATGCCAGTGTATGCAAATACGTTCACACGCATGTCTGCACATTCTGACAAGTGCAGTTTCTCGTATTATACTACCGCACCGCAACCACCCACAGCCACCCACGCGCACACACTCACTTCTCTTCACACATGCACCCCGCAAACACTTGCATGTCTGCCCACCTGCCCGCCCAGCACTCCCACACCTCACACATAAACAGCCTGGCATCTGTCACAGGAGCGGGTCACACACACACACGCGCACGCAAACACAAGCACAGCCAGACACACAAACAGAGTCCTGTTGTCTGCAGCGAGCGTACCCTTTTGACCCTTTGACAGGTACACGGAGGATCTCAAAGTGAGAGGAGAAGCCTCAGAGCAGGTCTACAAGTCATGGATGTGCCCTCTCCATAGGTAGCTGTCGAACTCCTCAGGGCTCCAGGGGACGGCGGTGCCTCTCCCAGGAAGCCATAACTCTCCTCTCAGGAAGTGAGGTGTGTCTGCAGCGTTATCTACATCTGTCTGGGAGAGAAGCAGGAGGACAAGAGGTCAGACAAGAATGGGACCACTTATATCATGTTTTATGTATGACGTGTGGCATGTGTTTGAATATTTACATGTGTCTGAAGGTGATGCAAATAGAGAGGAAAAAAGAGGAAGGAAGTTCAGAGAACTGTGCTTCCTTTGTCAACAAAGACTCTCTGTAAACATTTGAGCATGATGCAATTCCAGAGCTGCACCAGTAACACCCACAGTGCATATCATCTATTGATCAGAGCTCCACCTGCATATATTAAGGCTTTCAAAATCAGTGATCGAGTCTCTTAGTGAGTATTCATTCAACTAACTGATTTCTTACTCAGTCAGACCTGATAAACAGATTTTCAGGAATATTTTTCACATTTTTGTTTCACTGGGTCATTTAAGAATTTTCCCGTCTTTTCATATCCTTCAACTACAGCTGTGACCTTCAGATGTGAACATTGATTTCAACACTCCTTCTTCCCCGATTCCTGATGGTTTGTCAAATTCCCTCTGGTCCTAGGTATGTTGAACGACCCCTGAAATAACACGTTTGAAGAATATAAATGATCAGCCCCCACAAAGTCAAGTTAAAAGCTTTGGGGGTGATCCACGTGAACTCTTAGAACACTCCCGGGCATATAATTAAAAGGTAGTTTCTAATTTCTATGAGAGTAAATTAGCGCCTCAGCTTCATTGTTAAATCATGGCTGGTGGCACGTAGCCTGGGGAGATGGATTGAATGGATCAGAGAGGGTTGGACAGTCGCTGGATAATTTTGACAATGGGGTTCGGGGGTATCATCCATCACTCAAGAGCTTACATGAAAGTTTTGACAGGTAGAGGTCATGGCAATGTGGCAGGAGCCAACAGAGATGGATGCCTTTAATTTGGGTAATGAAGAGTTAACCATCTTGGGAGAGCAAGAAGAGCGTTAAATGGGAGAGCCATCCGCCATTAAAAGAAAGTCTTATTTAATTCCTCCAGCCCTAATGAAAGACATCGAAACACAATCCTTGATTGACAATGAGGCCCCAGCTGTAATTCCCTGCAGACAGTTCACTTAAGTTCCCTCCCTTGTTAATCTCAAATATAATGAATTGCAAAACTAAGGTTAAATGTGGCAGCGTGAATTCATTATCACTAATACATTAGACCATAAGATGATTTACAGTGCGGTCTCTCTCTTATTTTCATTAACGGTGAATGGCTTTGATTTAGCCGAGATTCCGCTGGCCTGTTCATCCGCACCATCAATCTCACTAGCTTGGTCATTGTCCTCCTTTATATCTGACCTCTTCACTTGAGAATGGAGCGAAAGAATGGAAATATGTAGGAGCAGACAACCTGGTGAAAAAATTATTATTCCGCTTTTTAGTGTGAGTACAAGACCCCTCTTTATCGCTTCCTCTGCAATTATATTCATCCTGAGCTGTCATTCAACTTCATCCTTGACCCTGGTCTTATTGTTGCAGGCTTAAGGGTGGTGCTTTCGCCAAGATAACAGTTAATGCACCACTGTCTACCAGCAAATGCCTGCAAAGACTGTCTCACACTAAAACACCAGGGACCTTATCTGCATACTGAGCTGATAGTTATATGGACATTCAAAATGCATGTACATGCTCCCCTATCATTCATTAACCAAAAGAGAGGTATCTGAAATGCATGTTTCTTTCCCAGGTATAATTCTAATATGTCAACTGCGGAGTATATTGAACATGGCATTACATTGTGGGCACTCTGTGGCTTGGGCAACACTCCCTGTCTATTCATATTAATGCTCAGAGGAATGTCATACATAAATCAGCCTATTAAGGTTACACACCCGCAAGCAGCATGGCGTATGCCCAATTTGCCTCACAGAAAATTGCATTTATGCATCGACTTCCTGTATTGCCATTTGCTCTCCGAAATGTGAAATCAGTGTATGTACAGTTGCGAGTTGCGGGCGCAAGTAAGCACGTGTGCGCGCTGCCGTGTGCTCAGATCCACAACACTCTTGTGCATAAATGTGACAAATTGTAACAGTGCACTAAGTAGTAGCTCCGGCAGCTACGGTGAGTGACAGGAAGGTTATGGGCTCCTAATGACAGGGGTTTTAAAGCTATAGCTACTGCTAATTGGGGTGACGTGTCCGTCCCGTGTCCCCCCAAGACATGTCTAGCTACCAGGGATTAGCCATGATTAAAGTACTGGTCTTCCTAGTGCTTTAAGACCTTTCACAGTATTTATCCGCAATGGTCAGATTACTCCAGTGATGGACAGATAGAGATCACAGGGGTCGAGATATATCTAGACAGTTAGTTTGAAGCCTATTATAGCCACTTTCGATAGTGTGGCTTTGAAAGTTATATAAATCACCAGACGTGATATGAGATGGTACAGTATATGCCGCAGACAAAAAGCCGATGATTTATTTATGCAATCAGCTTGTTATATAAAAGTAGTTCAAAAATAACGCCTCAGGATATTTCACAATTCTTGTTAAAAGAAAAAAGGAGGCAGCTCTTACACAAAACACAATTACAGAGTGTAAAATCATTATGTTCTGTTGGCAAACAATTTAGTTTAGCATCACACTAAGTACGCTATAATGGTTCTCCCCAATTAACAAGACACTAATTATGTGTTGCTTCCTCTACAGGTTTATCGAGATCTCAGTGTTTTATGAGCTGTCCTTTCCTTTTTTTCCAAATATTTTCATAGTAAAACTGCAATATTACTCGATATTGATATGAAAACACAATCACACTAGTTACACTGATCTTAAGGGGAATGAGAAAACCCCTAAAGTGGAAAATGAGAAACTAGTTTCCGACTGCAAGTCACCGAGCAGAATTCAGAGCGCTGATACACTATAAAGAGTCCTACAGTGAACCATATAAAGGAATAAACATGAAGCATGAATATTTATTGAATGTAGATTTGTATTGCTACTTTTGCAGGGCACCAGCTGTGAGCCTCTTAGGTCATTATACTACTAAACACTGCAATGGTCACAGTAAACACATTTCCAAGGAAAACGCATTCACATTTAAGCTATGTCTGTTAGTCTTGGTTTGAAATGATCAAAAGTGCTAAGCCTTATTCTCTTTTCCTTGTTAGCCCGTGCCTGTTCCAGAGGAACCTCTCATGTGTTTTCATTTGTGAAGAAGGCAGCGAATTTAAAGGGAGCAGGAAACTCTACCTTGTTAAAATGAATTGTCATGTATGCTTGACAGACACTTATAATGAGATTAGTGTAGAGACGTATCAGAGAGGAAATGTTGGAAATAAGAGAAGAGCTAATCCGCTCACACTTTTATGACTAAATTCATTCTTTCCATGGTTTCTTGAAACTTTGCTTTCCTGTTCATTATCTGAATTGTCTTACAGCTCTCATCTTGTAATCCTGAGCTCCTCCACTGACACAAGAACTGGGTTTAAAAACCCCATGAGACTGGAATAATAAAGGGGGAGATTTTGTGTTGACGATATCAGATTTATATTAATATTTCATATTCAGGTATAACGACTGGTTCATTCTTTGAAAGAGCTAAATTACTTCCACGCATTAACATAATCGGTATAGAAAATCATACACACATATTAACCTAATCAGAGTCTAATCATGGTGCTATATGCAATCAAGGGTGAGAGGTTGTGACTATAGACACACACACACACACACACACACACACACACGCAAAACTTGGCTTGAAGGGCTGAATATTTTTACAATAATCAAGAACTTCCACAAACCAGATCTTTGACTTGTTCACCCAATAAAGAAGAAGGCTCTCCGATGAAAGCGCCAAGCTTTGCCACACCTGAGCTGGCGACTGTGATGTGACACACTCATTACCAAACCTTCTATTATTGATTTCTAGATAGTTGTAAAACACTCTCCCATGCACACAGCTTAGCCTTTCCATATCCCTAAGTCTCCTCCAATGACCTTTACTGTTAAGATAGTGATAGCTCTCAGCGCATACAGGGGGATGTGGAGGATTTGCAAAAGAGGACATTTATGAAAATCTTTCTTGAAGCCTGTCTAAGAAATCCTTAAGAGACATGAAGGAAAGGGCAGCGAGTCAGTATATGGAGAGGACATACTGAGGCTCTGATATGGATGGAATGCAGGGGAAAATACCAGTCTATATGTGCATACGTAATGCAAAGTAAAAAGGAAGTCACAGCACTCTATTGAAGTTCTCTTCCTTTTCTGTGGCACCATTGGTCTCTCCAGACATACACTCAGTACATAAATGTATTTGAAGAAAACTTTACTCTTGATCCAGCCGGAGTATAAAGGTTGATATTGAAATGACCTTCCCTATAGACTTTAGTTGGTACTTAAATGAGTTCAAGTCTGCATATAAGACAATACATTCTTTAATGCCATTTGTCATTCTCTATGTCAAAATGAATGTGATGAATGAGGGTGGAAAACACAGCTATCTGATTTCAGAACGACGTGCAGCATCACCACAGCTGACTCTACGGTAGAAAAACTGTATGTTTTCATTCTGGCCCACATGATTGTGATTGTGTTTACAAAGTTGCACAGTGTTTACTTGGAGTTTTATTGTCAAGCAGGAATGACAGCCCTTTTACATCTTTCTTTCTTTTTTTTTTTTTGGACGTGCTGGTTTCTTTTGACTGAATTTATAGCTGCTGAGGGCACCGCTAATTTTGCCTCAGTTGTAGGTGGTTATTTGTCACAATATGTGGTTTGAGGGATTGAGTTTCTCCCTCCCACTACATTGATGAAACCCCTGCTGGGGGTTCCTCTGGGAATTCATCTTGTGCTGATAACTTTGAGCTATCTTATCTGCTCACTGTTCAAACAAGAGTGAATGCTCAGATTTGCTTCAGGTGTTTGTCTCTCCGTGGGTCCATTTCATCTTGTTTTTGTTTTCAAGGTTAAAGCCTGATTGATGCGGCTGATTTTCACAATGGTGTTTTTTTTTGTTTTTTGTTTTTTGTCCAGCCATGTTGAAGCTTGTGACTAAATCCCTTTCATTCATTTGTTGAAAAGGTAATACGCAAGGGGTTGATAGACAAGTGAGCCACAGTATTCCTGCATTAGTTTACATAATATACACTCTTAAAGGAAATTGCCTTTGGAAATGCGTTTCTGTGGTTGTTCAGGAACTTAAAAAGCTGCAAATTGTAACAGCAATAAAAGAAATATGAGCATACACAGAGCTGAGTGTGTGACTGCTATAAGACGTTCTGATTGATCTGTCATTGTGAAATCATTACTTTACTATAAGACCGTTTTCAGTCATCAATTATCCTTAAATATCAAAGACAGGAATGTGAGGAATAACCATCACGAGAGAAATAAAACTAATAGTCCCTGACTTTAATTCTCAGCTGTCCTAACTACTAATTATAAAACCTTAAGGACCCAACACAAAGCTGCCCGAGATTTGTCCACGGGGCATGGATTCTCAATTTGTCATGCTGCTTTGAACTGTCACTATTCGACTGGTGTTGCAAAGATCATAAACCAGTAAAACTTCAGAGCACAGGATGCGACTGAGGGTGACTAAGCACACCAGAGGCCCCCTCACCAGTCCCTACACAGACTGGCTTGTAGTCAACACTATCTTATCTCGAGAGGGGGCAAGTCTGGGCTGGCCAGCAGGGAAGCAGAGCGGCATGGCTTCAGTGGGAAAAGTCCCACACTTCTTAGAAGCCAACTGCTTAGGTGATCAACAGATCTATTCCTCCCAAGATTGATGGTGTTTTGGCTTTAATGTTTCACCGCAGCAACTAAACTGTATTGATGAACTATTCCGCTACTGAACACTTGAGTGTAAACACCTCATTTTGTGTTTTCTTCGTGGTAATGTGTAGTTTTCGTCCGGCTTGTATTAACACGGCAATAATAACTTTATGTTGGATTGTCATCGTTATGTTTCACAATCACACGAATGAAAACTTTCCCTTGCTCCGTCTATAGTCTCCGCCAGTGTGAGAGAGAGCAAGACCTGACCTGCAGCCATACAATCCATCAGCATTAGTCCTACACAGTCTCCAGACTAAACACACTCTCATTACAGTGGCTGTGAGCGCCTGGAGGGCTCTTCCTCCACGCAAGTTTATTAACACAAGGCACAATGTACAACACAAAACTAGGCACGCCGGACCCTTACAGTAAACACCGCTTCAATGCCGCTGGTATATGATTAAAGGATTTAGATGGCCAGAGCTTATGGGGGAATGACATGGCAATATGATTACTGCGGAGCATACTGTGCTGTGTAAGCCCGAGCTCCTCCAGGATGATGTCATCATCTCCTTCAGGCTACAGTGGATTCCCGTCGGTTAGTGGGGTTAGCGGCTGTAGAAGAGACTGGAAGGGAGAGAGAGAGAGAGAGAGAGAGAGAGGGAGGAAAAGTCAGGAAGTGAGACAGGAAACCCCCTTCACGCTTTTCGTCCAGAATTCAAACATTTGTCACCTGTACGGACTTAAATGTAGCCAGCTCGTGAAAATCGAATTCACGCATCTCACATTCCTGAGAGCAATAATTGCCTTATAGTTGCAACTGAGTATTCAGTTACAAAATTTACTCGTGTCCTACACCCACGCTGACCCTCGTCGCTCACATTGGCCACGCTAGAAAGTTTATAGTCTCCCTCTGGGCTTTAATGCATGCTGGAGAGTTTGGGTTATATCATCAGTGGTGGAGACAGTAAGCAGATCCTTTACATAAGATAAAGGAGTATTATAATCAAAAATGTAATTAAAGTACTGACTGTGCTGAATGCTGAGTTAGTTATATTATTATATTACCGGATTATTACTGCTGATGCAGCAACATGTAAGCTGCTCTTTAATTATGTAGCTGGTCAAGTTTGGCCACTTCAGCTACTTAGCTTACTGTCTGCAAAATGACTGTAACTATAGCTGAAATGTACTGTAAATATGGCGGATTATAAAGTGTATTTGCCTCTGTAACACAGTGGAAAAGAAGTATGAAGTAGCATAAACAGGAAATGCTCAGGTAAAGCACAGGTACCTCAACTCTACTTCAATACAGTACATGAGTAAACTTTCGCGAGTAAGATTTCCCTCTCTTCCTGTGCAACAATACGAAGCTACAAAATCCAGCGCGCCAGATGTATGGACGGAATTTCCGAGTAATGTTTGCTCCTTTTTAAAATTGTTGAAGGTGGTTCCAAGTAGAAGTACACACCAAATGCCAGCAGCGGTTGGCCTCTGCTTGTGTTTGCGCGTCCCTGTGACAAACATTCCAGCACAGTGCTCAAGCATCAGCTGTTTACATTCGCGACAAGATACTCCACTCTTAAGTATCCGCTAAGCATCAGACCTTGAGAGACAGAGACCACATCAAGGAGGTCAACAAAGAACCCGACACCCTGGAGATACATTTGCATTGAGTCGAGAATGTAAAGCAACAACGAGGCGTATATAAAGTGGCCTCGGAGGCACCAAACACTTGTGGTAAAACAACCGCCTCCAAAACCCCGCTGCGAGATCCTCCTCATTGTCGAAGCTCCTCTTATCTGGAGAGCGAGGGAGGAGAGGAAGACAGACATGATCTTTGAGGAATGAGACCGTAGCGACAGGCCGCCGGCGAAACGAATCCCGGTGCAGCTGACATAGCTCGTTTTAGTATCATCTCACAAGTTAAGACAACAAAAATGGGCCGCAGTAACTGGCAACAAACGCACAGCCCATAAATCTTCAGATATATGAGCTGATATTAGGTTTCACCTCCAGCCACAGCCCGGATAGAAAGGACTTTAAGTCTGTAGGGAAACAGACAGGGGTGGATTTACCTTATACCACTGGTGGAACTTGTTACATAAATTCTATGCATAGCACCAGATTACCATTAAGTGACTCCACTATATGGGCTAGAAAAACACCACTTCACTGGCAATAAACATTGTAACCTGAGTACACAGGATACTCAAGAATGCGTCTGTGAAGTGAAAAGTTAATTTGCGTTTTTATGTGCTACCAAAACAAC
The DNA here is from genome assembly GCF_002260705.1 of Seriola dumerili. NCBI lineage: Eukaryota > Metazoa > Chordata > Actinopteri > Carangiformes > Carangidae > Seriola > Seriola dumerili. Next base: position 10,485,509 of record NW_019174404.1, read on the forward strand.
CCCCCATCCTCCCCTCTTTCCTCATCACCCGCTTTTACCCCACCCCCCCACCCCCACCTTCCTCTCTCTCTCTCCTTTACCCATTGTGAAGCCATCAGATAGCGGCTTCCAGAAGTCCACACCTGTCTTAGGGCTATGCAGAGGAGATGGATCCATGCATTTTGAGCATCAGATAGCCTCTAGCCAGGGTTAGTATTGATCTAACGCTTCACTGGCCCTTTGTGAGAGCAGCAGCTGCTTTGGGGGGCTTTTAGATAAGCAATGCAAAGGGAATTGTTTCTCCTGAAACCCTCTTTCAATGTTTGTACATGAAAACCATCACTTAATTCAACACTCCATCGCTCTGGAATAAAATGTCCTCTCCCTTGACATGAAAAAAAAGCAGCAAATAAGCATTAAAACATCTGCCTTTAGGGTATTGGAAAGTGTATGGTATTAGGAATCACACAGTGATAATGCAGCTCTCTGGATTTTCACTGTTTAATCATATGTAATCTCTCGAGTGAAAATGAAATGAAAACACAACATCCTTCTCTCTCTCTCCTCCCTCTCTCTCTCCCTTTCTCTCTCTCTTTCCTCTTCACTCTGATCACCAGTCACTGAATGAGGCAGCCAGGGTGGGGTGGGAGGAGGAGGGTGGTGTGGGGGTATTACTGGTGCATCTGTGTGAGGCAGGCATGGCGATGAGACCCTCCCTAAGATGACTCATAGGCTGTATGGGCTGACACCAGCACCTCATTCACAGCCAATAATGAGCCATGCTAATGAGCAGGACAGCCACCCTGCATGCTCATCATTAAGCAGTCTTGTGATTCATGTCCAGCATGAAACCATCATATAAAGAGATAAGGCTGGCTGGAGCGGGCTGGGATGAGATATGAGCAGACAAGGGGGACAGATCGCAAAAAAAAAAAAAGAAAAGGTCGAGCGACTACACTGCAGGTAACACTGACTGATCAATGTGTTTTTTAAATGTTTTTGTGAAGGGATATAGGTAGCTTTTAGGCAAATCAGGACGGAATAATACACAATCATTTAGCTCATTTCTACCTCCGTGGAATATCAAGACTTTCATGCGCTGCACACGGGGACGGTTTCCTAGAATTCCACACAGATATGCAGTCAATATGTGCTTGCAAATTGTGCCTATGTGCGATACCATGCTATCAGTTCATTTGAAATAACCTCTTCTGCCTGCGTCTGCGCTGATCAGAAGATCAAATATCAGTCGAATGAATCCATCAGAAAGAAAACACGCTGACAGTAAAACATGCACATGCATGCGCCAACCTCCTGAGACTCCTGCTCCGACACATATATCTGATAAGGCTTAATCAGCACAGGGTGGTCATGATAAAGCATTTCAGTCCTATCTCTGTCTGAGAGAGGGAGAGAGAGACACACACACAGAGAGAGACAGAGGGCTGCCTCTCTTCTCCAAGGATGGAAAGGCAAGAGCCCCTCTCTCCCTCAAACTGCCTCAGTCTCCTTAGCCTTGTCCGCCCCCCCCCTCACATGTGTGCCTCTTTTTCTCTTTCTTTCTCCCTGCTATCCTCTCCCTGCCTTTCTAGCTGCCTCGCTCTGTATCAGTAGAGACACTTCTTAAGCCCCAGCTGGGGAAAATACGGTGGCTGGGTGGGGGGAGGGTTGCAAAAGGGTAAGTGATTGCCCTCTAGGGGACGAAGCAGAGAGAGAGAGAGGGGGAAAAAAAGCAGGACGCCTTATCGCCCCAGCCTCCAATAGCACTGCTGGCTACCACCCAGAGCTGGCAGGGAGGAGGGGGGGGAGGAGGAAGAAGGGGGGGGGGGGGTACAGGGGACGCCAGCTAGATGCTACACTGCCTCTTGACACAGCAAACTCAGCAGGGAGCCCTTCCATCCATGCCTGGCTGTATGGGCTCAACTCAAGGCTGCACAGCCAAAATGTTGCCATCTGAATAAGTGCTGTTGCTTTGCCTGCTACTACATGAGCATTAAGTGGATCACAAATCACAGCACGTGTTTGTACTGACTTTATGATTCTGGGTTTTGTGAGGAAAAAAAAAATGTTTTATATAGAAATGTCACCATGGTTACTTGTGTGTATGCCTGGATGTTTCTTTAGAGCCACATTCTTATCAATAAGGGCATGTGGGATGCTGCAGGTGTGTTCTGGGAGCTCACACACTGTAAACAAGATCTATAAAGCAGAATGTACTACTGACCTATTTCCTTCATTCAAATGGCGACCTGGGAAAAACACAGAAAAAGAAACCATGCCAAAACGAGGAAGAGAAAAAAAACGAAAAAAAAAAAACGTAACACATGGCCACTCAGAGACAAGTGTAAAATGCATGAGCTTATACTAAAGTTAATGATAGCATCGAGTCTTCCTCTGAAGCCATTACCAGCTGCTAAAATGTATCCTTCTACAGCAGGCAGTCAGGCAGCCAGGCTGGCGGGCGCAGCGACGCATCCAGGCGCCTGCAACAGTGTCCAAGCGCCACCTTCAGTATCCAACCTTAAGGTAGGAGAAGGAGGAGGGGGGAGGAGGAGGGGGGCAAATAATCACACAGCCTACATCTTTCCCTCCAGATACATCTGCAAAACAGTAGATGTCTGCCTGGAGAGTAAGCTCTTCTCTTACGTGTTTTCTGTCTCAACTCTAAAAATAAGGAAATAGACTTTAGTCTTATGTGCGCTCTGGTGTATGATGTTCATCTCAGGAGCGCATAGTGCTAACTGTGTGTTTAATATGCCTGTCTCGCCCGGCGTGTTGCCCCAGACACTGTGTACCACAAATCCCCACCTCCACTCCAATGAGAGCACGGGAGGGAGGAATAAAAAGGGTTAAGGGGAGTCTTGGATGGAGTCTGCAGGGCGGAGTGGAAGGGACGTGATTGGATGGCTGTGCGTGACGCAGGGGACATGAAAAAGCCGATAACTAGTTAAGAAGGCAGTTTGTAACTCTGGAAAAAGAGTGCAGAGCTTGAGACACACATTACGCTAAAGGACGTGGACGAAACCGGCGCAAACACAAGAGAGCTGAGCGTTTTTGCTTTGGCAGTGTGGGGCTGTTCGACACTGCAACGTCCGGACTCAAAAGTGACTTGGAAAACAGAGGACAATGGTGCAGCACACAGACAACAGCGAGACGGACGGGAGCATGTCCAGGGAGGCTACCGATTCGGAGGAGAGTGAATTTATGGCATGCAGCCCCGTGGCGATAAACCCGGACTGGTGCAAGACAGCCACCGGTCACATCAAGAGACCCATGAATGCATTTATGGTCTGGTCCAAAATCGAGAGGAGAAAGATCATGGAGCAGTCGCCGGACATGCACAACGCGGAGATTTCCAAGCGCCTGGGGAAGAGGTGGAAGATGCTCAAGGACAGCGAAAAGATCCCGTTTATCAGAGAAGCCGAGAGGCTGCGGCTAAAACACATGGCTGACTACCCCGACTACAAGTACAGACCCAAGAAAAAACCAAAGCTCGACAGTTCGAAATCATCAGCACCGTCTCCGGAGAAGTGCGGTAAAATTACAAAGACTCCCAGCAAGAAGTGTTCAAAGATAAAGACTAAGAGCGGCTCCAAGTCCTCTCACGGCTACGGGGAGGACTGTGTGTTTCCCAGCTTAAAAGTTACAAAGACTGTGAAAAGTGAGCTCACCGACGAGGACGATGACGACGACTACGAGGAGGACTACCGGATGGGGATTAAACCGAGGGACGAGGAGCGCCTGAGGCCGTACAATGTAGCCAAAGTTCCCGCGAGCCCAACTTTGAGCTCCTCGGCCGAGTCCGAGGGGACGAGCATGTACGAAGAAGTGCGGAACAACAACAACAGACTGTTTTACAATATCAAAAACATTACCAAGCAGAGCACATTGCACGCTGCTTCCGTCTCACCAGCATCCTCCAGGTCGGTCTCCACATCCTCCTCCTCCTCCTCCTCCTCCAGCAGCAGCAGCAGCAGCTCCTCTTCCGGCGAGGACGCGGACGATTTGCTGTTTGACTTTAGTTTAAATTTCGCCCCCAGCGCCTCAGGCTCGGAGCTGGGCAACCCCAATTCAGGAAACCTCTCCCTGTCTCTTGTGGATAAGGACCTGGACTCTTTCAGCGAGGGCAGCCTGGGCTCTCACTTTGAATTCCCAGACTATTGCACGCCAGAACTCAGTGAGATGATTGCCGGGGACTGGCTGGAGGCGAACTTTTCCGACCTGGTCTTCACATACTGAATTGAGAAAAAAAGTTGCTCTAGTAATAACAGAGAAGGGAGAAATGAAATTATATATGTGTCCTGGTCAAGTTGTCCCTAGCCCTGCCTCCTGTGGGTTTTCTGAAGGGTCCTGGAGAGAGGTGGAGGACCAGGAGGCGAGGTGAGGTTTGAGGAATGAGATGCTTATGAAGCTGGTAGCAAAAAAAAAAAAGCAAAGTCTGCAGACGTTTTTTTCTGGCAGCATGACAGGGTTTTATGGATTTTTTCCCCCGTAGGTCTGCATTTACTGTTCAGCTTAAACGGACCACAAAGGGAAAAACACGTGAACTTCTATGCATCTTATCCTCTTAAAACAAAAAAAAAACTGCAGGGAGCTGAAAACGGACTGTGGACTGACTCAAAGCAAATCTGTGAACTGACAATTGTTCAGGATGTTACTTTACAACGGTTTATGTAATTTCTAAATGCCGCAAATGTTTGTTTGTTTTTTTTTGTAACTGATTCCGTTTACCTCCTGGTTTGGAAAATTAAGCAGCCTAAACCTCTGCAGAATACAGGTGTGGAGGAAACATTTTGATACATAACAGACCTCATCTTTTTAAAAGAAAAGTAAGATATTTTCAGGCATATTTTTGTACAGTTAAAAGGGAATGTTCTTACTGTGCTTTCAGTGAGTTTCAGGCACTTCTTCCCTTTATCATTTGTTTTTAGCATGCAAGGGAGTCCTGGTTTTAAGGATTAAGTTAAATTAAAACTTGCATCAAAAATGCCTTGTGATTTTAAACTAGGTTTTGTACAGTTGTAGAGCAGATTTGTTGAGTATTTGTAGACGATACAATGGCATCATGGGGAACACATACCTCAGAGCTGGAACTAGTTTCAAGATTGTATATGTACTGTAATATAGTAAAGTTAGGAGTTTATGTATATCATACTCGTGATATGTGGATGGGTCCCAATCGCAGGTGTGAAACTGGATTTTGGTATTTTTTATGGCACATACTGTTTTTCCCCCCTCTCATTTTTTTGTGCAATATATACTCTTAAGATACAGACCATCAACAATTGTAGCAAGTGATGGAAAAACAGACTTGTGCACTGTCAACATCATTTCATGTTATGATGCTGAAGCCTGTCCAGGCAGAAAAATAAACAAATCAGCTGGAACTGATACAAAACAATTTAATATGGCCTCATGGTGTGGTGCATACTACAGAAACAGATAAATATCACGATTTGAATGTTATTTGACACATAAGATTGGGTAATGAGCATATCTGACACCAAACAGTTTGAATCTCACTGAAAAAAAATTGGGGAAAAAAAAGAGGGAGTTCTGCAAAAGGGCATAGTCTGATAGAGTGGTGGTCTGGCATTAGTTTAACAAGCAAGCAAAAAAGAACATTCCATAGTCCTGTTTCATGAAATGAAACTTTATTTTAAAACTGAAGACTGCCTTCTTTTTTTAAAACATTAACCATAAACCTGTATTTTTTATTTCTTGCACTTAAAAAAAAGCAGATATTGTTTATTTTTATGTGGGTCTTACATATGAAGTCTGTTTGATAAAAGGTTTTGGAATATGACCTAATTATATGCCAAGACGTTTTGTTGGAAGTTCTAGGCAGTAGTTACTTCACATTCCAAGTGTGAATCTGTCTTTGACTCATCTTTTAATAAATAAGTACCTACCACCATCGACTGTCCTTTCAGTTTGTGAATATATGTACACAAATGTGTTATTTGTTGCGTTTGAAAAGGATGTGATGACAGAATGATGCCTATTTTGTATGTAGGCGGATACTCTGAAATGGATGGGCTCAAACTAACATGTGAATTCACATTTAATAAAAAGGAAAAAAGGAAAACTTGTAAACTGCAGTGTTGAGGTGCTTTACTGTTTCAAATGTGCCGTTTTTGCTGAAACTTTTCTCTTTCCCCCAACACACCCCTCTTTAAAATGGACACTGCAGCTTTAAGAAATTGAATTGCCCGCTTGCGTGTGCCGAGCGATGTGATTGGTGGGCTTGGTGGTCCCCTTGGAGACGGAGCTGGAAACAGGAGCCGTTCCTCTCAGTGTGTGGGAGCTCTCAGTCTGTCTGGCTTCCATTCAGAAAAGTAGCACTCTGTCCAGCACAGAACGGCTTCAGAGCTGTGCCAACAGAGGGCTGAAAAAAATGTCAAAATGTGACATATGTTCACTCAGGGATAAACAATGGCACTTATTCCAGGCAGATACTGTTTCATCTCTGGGAAATATGGGGGGAGGGGGACTTGTACAGAAACATAACTCGTGTGAAAGTAAACTCAAAAGGGCCAAAATCCCTTAATCCCTCATAATGTGACTAGTACATGTGTATATGGGGATCAGGGGTAGTAGGTCAGTGTGAATAGTAAAGATGCTTTAATATAATTATTCCAGTGGTTGTCAGTTGCAGTGCTTGAGTACCACGGCTCCTCTTATTCACACTTAACGCCTGATTTTCACCTGGGATTTCAGAGAAATTAAAGTAAATAGCTGGCAGGACAGGAAATCATCAGGGATGTGGATGGCAAGGACCGAATTAATCTAAAGACAAACATAAACAGGAGTGGGTAAAAACCAGAAGATATATGCCTAACGCACACTAATATAATTGTGATACTACTTGATTGTGCATAGCCAGAGCTGATTAAGTGATGGCTCAGACTGATACAGTTGCTACAGTTCTGACTGTAACAACAATAGCGCACGCAGCAGGTCCCAACCATGTATGATGTCATGGTAAATACAATTAGTGAGACAAAGCATATATAATATGTAAAAAACAGGAATTACAGTGATTACATCTTCACGGTGCTTGAAAGCCTCCAGAGGAACAACAGACAGGCCTGGTTACAGAGACCAGTCTTTCACAGATCACATGTAAAGAACCACAGGCTTTGGCCACTGAGAGATTTGTGTTCATTACAGCAATAGAATCTAATGATGAATATTTGCCATGCATGACTGCACAGGTACAAGCCCCCCCATTAAGTCAGTTTGCAAATCTGTAATAAAACATTTATCTAGCTATTACTTTACCTGACCTATTGGTCAAAGTTGCTAATGGGTTCCAGGGCTATTCCCAATAGAATCTCAACATTGATTTTGTGTTCCTCTGAAATATCTGCTCAGGGCTAATGCCACTGGTACATGTTGAAATGAAATTAGTGACCCGTTGAAATTTCCTTCTATTTCCTCCTTAAATAAATAAATGGAAATCTAGAATGCTCAGGAGACGCTGAGTGAGATACTGTCCTCCCAGGAATCCAGCGGTGTGGGGGGTGAGGGGTGGGGTGGGGGTACTATGGCGACAAAAGAAAGTAATTTCCAATCCCTTGAGCATTTAAATCATTCATATAACCCTGGATGTCACAGTCAAATGCTGTACGTGACACCTATACAAAGACCCCTGCCACAGAACTGAGGGCTCGGGGGTTTATCTCCCAATTTGCAAGTTGCTCAAAGTGAACATCTAAAATATGTCAGTGTCGTCTCAGCACTCAAAGATAAAATTCCTCTGTGACCGGTCTCTGTCTCAGCGTACTGATGTTAAATCCAGTAATAATGCCCGTTATGATTCCCTTACATCTTTTTTTTTTTTTTTCCTTCTGCGTAGTGACTCTCACCCAGTGAGCTCAGATGCATTACATCACTGCTTAGCTTATGCCACTGCGCAGTAAGAATCCATGTTGTGTCATCGTTGATCCACATGTGCTCCTATTCTCCCAGTGGGAGACTCTCTAATATTGCTATGGGAATACTGATATATGCTCTCCATGCTGGAGGTTTCATAATAACAATAACAACGCTGTGTGCCTAAATTTAAACCTGTTTACTGTCTGTTAATTGATGAGTGGGCAGGATTTACGGTATCTGCTCCAGATCTGCTGCCTGAGATCAGGGTGGGTGTTGACACGACTTCTGTCCAAGCGAGCCCGTCTCCTGCTCTGTTATACAAGCATGTCATGCTGTTAGACGCTGCCTGTGCTTTACAGACCCTGCAAGCTGTGTGACAGAGTATTGAAATGACACACCAGCAGTTGGTCCCCTGTGCAACAGTGAGCCCTGCGATATGATCCAGACAGGTAAAAAGCTATTTGGACCATAAACATAATTTATTATCTTATGAATCCAGATGAGAAAACTACATGTTTATTTCTGGGATGCCTGTTTACCATGAAATCTTAGATATAATGACCTTATAAGTCCTCATTCCTAATGTTCAGTTCCCTTGCTGATAGTCAGGGAGAATTTGTCTGTAAAATTGCCTGCCTGAGCAACAGTCCAGTCCCTGTGTCCTCTGCTCCAGTCTTGGCCTGGGGCGACTCCTGCTGCTGTTGATGGCTATCCATTTGCTCTGCCCTCCCTGAGTATGGGAGGGAGGCAGAGAGGAAGCATCGGCCCCATCTGCTGCACTGATATTTACTATCCCTTCACATTTGTGAGAAGGGGGGTGGCAAAGGCCCAATTCCCTCATGGTGTTTTAGCACTCTGGCAGATACACACATGTGCACACACACACCACACACACACACACACACACACACACACACACACACAGGAAGGGAGTGAATGCAGAAAAGGAGAGAAATAAGAGGGAAATGGACAGAGTGGAAAAAAGTGTTGTTCATATGAGCCTGAGTTAAACTCAGAATTAACTTGATGTGGCCTGGATACAAAACAGGCAGTGTAACGGATAATAAGTGTGTAGCTGGAAGCAAGTAACCCGCACGGTCTGCTGCTGCCTAATTTTCCATTCACAACTTCATTGCAGCTTTTCATTATTTAGCAAAGGCAATGAGACATTAAGAAGAAGTTTGGAGGGGGAAGCTGCTGCACTGAACGCAGACACAGCAGGTTGTGGTGAGCAGTTTAAGATGTGCAGTGCTGTAGTCTCGTTGACACGGAAACAAACAGTTCAATCACTCCTCCCAGAATCTGTTCTGACACGTGGTAAGATCTCATGGGGGGGGGGGTCACTCTTTTTTGTGAGGAGCTGCTGGAGGTCGCACATCACTCATGTGAATTATCTCTGGAGAGGGCAGGGACTTGGTTTCACACCTGCTTCTCTTTTCAAAGCAAACTCTGAGAATTATATTAATTGAATGGAGTTTTCCTAGATGACATTTTGCAGTTCAATATGTGCTGGGCAAACATTCTGTCTGCGCCACTCAGTGTGCGAGAGAAAATAAATTGAGCTTTTTTTCCGTTTCAAAAAATGCCACAATAATGGGCTGAGTGTAATTAGAGCCAAGTTGTAATGACATCTAGCTCTGTTTAGAGTGCAATCACACAAGTTGGTTGGCCTGATTGCGGTCAGTTTTGGATTTACATAACCTTGTTTGGAATTAATTGTGACTGTGCTAGATGTTTATCTTGGTGGTTTACAGCAGCTGCAGGAGCCCCGTGCACTTTCCAATAAGAAAAAGGTCATAAACCCATTATATTAGTCCAATGGGGTCATAACATATGCAGCGTGTTGGTGGTAAATTGAAATCATATTTAAATCCAGATTATAGTGTTTGAGTGTGTTTTTTTATTAAGTTACATGCATTTGGTTTGGTTTTTATCGCTTTAGATAATTCAGTAGTCCATATGTGTTTATACGTGGTTGTTGACCAGATAATGTTGCTGCCCTCTAATCAAATGGAGTGGATATTAGTGTATTATTAGAGCTCAATGCTCTCTTATTGCATGTGTGTTTCTGCCGAGGAAAGTCTGTTTGGCTTTCTGCCCAGATGCATGGATTTAAAACCACAGCGCAACCCCCCCTCCCCCGTTTTTTGGAGTTGGGGCTTGTGTGTGCGTGTGGCTGTTTGTCTGTGGCCTTATATAATTTCAAGTTTGTTGCTGGGCCGATAAGATGCATAAACTTAAAGGAAACTTAGCTCCGGCGCAGTTGTAATCTTAAGTAGCTGGGATGAGTGCGCAGTTTCCCAGTCGTGGCACATACAGCATGGTGTACTTGTTGTAAAGCTCAGTAAAGGAAAGGTTCCCTACTCTTCTGCTTCTCTTCAATTTAATGATACCAGCAACAGACATTCATGACCCCCTACTTACCCACCCCAGGATTAAGTCAGGCAGTAATCTAGATTCCAAACTGCAGCTCAAGGGGAGCCCATGCAATTTCCCCCTAAAGCTAGAGCAGAGCCAGCAGTTGGTCATTCATATGCATCTGAAATCTAATACTCTGCTGCTGTGCCCCTCAGTGGCCCCACCTTTCCTGACTCACCAGTGAACCTCGCGCTCTCTGACCATTATACACCCCGTGCTTCCTCCCACTCTCTTTCTCTCTTTCTTCTTTTCTTGTCCTCTTCTTCTATCCATCTATTTGCATGTTACCCAGGTTACACTGTCAGGGTACCCCCTCACAGTTAGACTCGACGCAGGGTCTCATTTGATAGTCTTTGCTGCTTCAGTAAATAATTAGCACACTGAATCCTCTGGGGCCCTATACAGGAAACATGGCTTGCTTACCGGGGGGTGGGGGCCTAAGGTTCTAATGATTCCTATCCTGCAAGGTTTTTGATAACAGGCCCCCTGCCTTCTCCTCAACACAGCCAGTGTGAAAAAATAACACATGACCTACACAATTAATTTTGAATGTAAATGTACAGCAAACAGGCCTGATTTATATTCTAAGACTTTTTAAAGGTGCTGTTTGTTAGTTTTGGGATTGCTACGTAGCCAAAGTTAGCGTTAACAGCTATTTACTTACCATTCTTACCAAGAGCTTCAGTCGTTGCGTTTACAAGACAAGAGGTTATAATACGCACCCTGAGCAGCGCTGCTTCTTCAGGGCAGACTGAATGCTACAGTGACTCGGTTTTGGAAACCAGCCTGGAGCTTGCTGGTTAGCATGCTAACTTCAGTAGAAGAAAACAACTGATAGAGGTAGAAGGAAAACAAGAGTCGACATTGGTGTTGCTTTCCACCACTGGAGACAGTTCTTAGTGACTAAAGGAATGAAGTTTGATGCTAAAACTGATACATAAACAGCTGTTAATGCTAACCCTGGCTATGTAGCAATAGTAAAATGAACAAATAGCTCCCTTAAGCATTAGTAGCTATGTAATAAAACGCTCTGTGTGACTTCAAAGTTTGTGCTTGTGAGAGGAAGATTACTGAAAACAGACATTAAGGTATTTTGTAGAATTTAATGAGATTTTGTTCCTTAATCAGCCAAATTAACATGCTGATATACATTTCTAGTCACTGAGACCATGAATAAATCTTGTAGCAAATTACACCAACATATTGTAGAATCTATTATGTGTTCAATACCTCTCTTCCAAATCAATCAAAGTGCAAAATTTTGCAGCTCCATTCTCCTGATCAAAATTGTCCTTCTGCATATGCATACTTTATGCATATTTTACTCAACCAGAAACATCAAACAATCGCCAGATGGATGTTCGACCTCACTGATTAGTAAAGGAGACACTCAGACAAAGTAATGCTCTCTCAGAATTGCATCTATAAAATGACAACTCCTGCCAAAAAGTCCATTAACTGCATGTAGATTTTATTGGCTTTGTCCAACTATAGATGCAGAGACAACTTCAGATGTTATTGTAAGAGATGAAGAGACTAAATGAAAATGTGCCAGGACCTGAGTGGGACTTTAAAAAACATCCCTCCCCCATATGCCCTCCAGGGCATGTTGAACCCAAAAAAAAGGGCAAAACGAATCACACTGTTGAATAATTCATATGTATGCGGATGAACAATTCATATGCATCATGCTGAATCTATATCCATTATGAAAAAATGTTATATTCATGAAAAATACAGCACACAAACAGCTACACCTTAAAGATTGTCAAGGAGCAAGCAAGTAAATCTGTGTTTCTGGGAGTTAAGCACACAACAGGCGGCTCCCATCTCCTCCTAACAGGATTCGTAAGTTGATTTTATTGGCTCCCCAGCGTTCCCATCACGGCACAGACTTTGAGGCCTAGACCAAAGGAACATGTGGCCTGGTCAAGGCGACGGGGAAGACAGTGTAGAAACACATTTTACGCGCTACTGGCACAAAAGCAGCACACGCGGCCTCTGTGGGAGGTTCTGGGTGGTTGTAGATTGTTTGTAGCCGGTGGTGACTGGAGCTATAGTGTCTGAGGAGATGTGACATGTAGCCCCACTCCTCACCACTGATACACACAAACACCGCTGACGCACGCACACACAAGCAGGCGCACCGGCACGAACGCACGCACACACACACACACACACACACACACACACACACACACACACACTACAGTCTCCCCTCTCTCCTTCTCTCCTGGCTGGCCAGAGTTATTCATTTCGTTGAGCACCTCAGCCTCTAGCAGAGAAATGCTGTCACTGGGTCATTACAAATACCCACAGGCGGTTGAGAATGTCCTCACAGATACAGGAGACAAACGTGGGCCTGCATGCTGCTGCCTGAGTGCTGCTGTTTGATGGTGTTCTGAATGACCTACATTTCCCATCTTCAGATATGTCATATTGGACCTGATGAAAACATGGATCACTAATCCAAGGCCCTTCAGAATACAGTTATTTTGCATTAAAAGACTGAAATGCACCAAAATACCAAGACGGAGTGTATTTAGTTCTTTTTGAAAATCATATTAATTATTATTATTATATATTGTGAAATACTGTGATGTGAATGGGCTTGTATGGCAGTGGAGAAAAGAAGCTATGTACATTTACTCAGGTACTGCACTGTGGTACAGTTTTGAGGTACTTGTACTTTACTCGAGTATTTCCATGTTATTTTTTTTTATATTTCTACTCCATTTGAGATTTAAGAAGCAAATATTGTACTTTTTACTTCTGTAATTATATTCATTTTAGTTATATGCTTGTTTGGATGTGTGTATTTTTTAACTGTATTGCAAATTAATTTCTTTGAATTTGACTTGAAGTCAGATTTGTACCACATTTCAGTGGCCAACAAGAGAAGGTCCTGTTGTACTGGGCATCTCTTTGGGGTAAATGTGTGTAACTGATATCCCTCTCATACACATGTATAAAACATGTTGAATACAGGTTCAATCTTTATGTAATCATTCACACCACACTCTTGGTCAAAATACTACGTCACTGCTTGCACACACAAGTCCCAGGCTTGCAGCTCTACTGCCTGCATGTTATGTCTGTGCATGGCTCACCTCTGGGGCAGGGCGGTCACACACTATTCTTACGGAGTTATGAGACGAGGGACACCACTGTGATCAAAAGAGGACTGCTCATTGATTTTCAAAACCACACATTATGCAGCAACTATATACCAAAGGGAACAGCCTGCACGGCCTGTGTGATATGCTCAGCATGATTTAAACATGCTAAGGCCATGTTAAAGCCTCAAGCTAACACATTTTAACTCTGAATAACAAGGTGTTACTCCCTTCATGGTTTCATACGGGAGCCACCGGGGTAAAAAAAAAAAAAAATCAAATTGGGTATAAAGGGGAGAGGAGAGAGTAATACAAGAAATTGTGCCACTGTGATTTGATGAATTATTAAAACTCGCATTTACAGATTTCTTAATTAGAAAGGGTAATCCAGTAATTAACATGAGGACCAGCTGGCTGGTACAGTATATCACTGAAACACATAATCCCACTTCCACTATTACTGCTGCGAGCTGCAAGTTCCCTCTTCACCAAAAAAACTCACTAATAATCCCATTAGGTCTTACTACAGAAACTATACTCTACCTCAACCGTGTAATTGCTGTGCATTTAAAGCAATTTGGTCAGTGGCGACAGCAACCTGCTTACTGCTGAAAAGTTAATGACACTGAAAGCCAACACTATACCCCGACCACTTAGCCCTACCGTTTGACAGGATTTGTCATTACACTGTTCCTCACTCAAAAATGATTGGATTTTACATTTCCCATGTTTACGCTTAACCATCCAAAGACAAGAAAAAGCAACAACAAAAAAAAGAAAGAAAGAAAAAGAAAATGTTAGCCATCTACATCAGGTCTCAAAGTCATGGATTATTAGTCTGTGAGAGCCAAACGGATTGTGGAGACTTGTTGTCCACGGAGGTGATACCAGTGAGGAGTTGACGGCGAGTGGCAACAAAGATGTGTTCGAATTGTGTTTAAAAGAGAGATACAAGGCATCAAAGTGATTGAATGGTCACAATAAGAGATTTAGTTGTTTTTGTCCTATTTCAATCAGGCAGCCGGCTTGTTCCTGTCATGACAGAGTCCCCTAGCACAGTGGAATTGCGTGACTGATATCTCATACACTAGATTTCTCACTTCAGTGCACCCTAGAATCCAACCTGCCCAGCCCTACCACCCACCCACACACACACACACAGCCCCACCCCCCTTCCCTGCCCTCCCCACTGTTCCTGCATTTCCCATCCCCACCCCCCACCTCATCCATCCAAACTAAAGCACCTTTATGGCCATATTTCTGTAAAGTCCACTGCCTTGATTTGCTTTGGCATTCCTGTCCTGATTCATCCAGTGGGGCTGTGAGCTGGAATAATTAAGAGAACGCCATAAGGCCCCTGCCTCCTGACAAGTGATCAACAAACAATGATTTATGAGGCCATCTTGTATCAGGGGATGACCATTGATTTAAACACACAAAGCAAACACACACACACACACACACACACACAACTTCTGACACAGATGACCATACGCATAAATCACATTCAATGTCTCTACATTTTCAGGTGGCGTTGTTTTTATGCTGACCTATCCTATTTACCTGCCATTCACTTTAATAAACACCAAAACTCATAAGCCCACAGCTTGATATGGATTTGACGAGTGATCTGACTGGCAACATTTGCGCACTGTTCCCTCGAATGCTTGGAACGAACCATCTGCAAATCAATTTTTGTCGCTCTTTTACTTCGTAGATGCTGATTCCACATATTTTCTCGCCGTTGTTTTAAGTATTGATTGTCACAGAGGCCTGGAAGAAAACACAACGGCGATGCAACGTCTGTGTCTCACTCTTTCAAATGAGTCTAGTATATCACTTTAGCCCGTCTGTTGTTTTGGTACGCCTAGGTAAGGTTTCTTGACAGACAGCACGCATACTGTGTTTTATTACCCCGCCAGCTGCGGGGTCATTATACATCGCTCTTCCTGTGAAATTGTGGGATCATATTTCTATGTGTACTGGAAAGCGGCGGCTTCAGATACTGATTAATGAGTAATGAAATGGCTTTTAGTTATTACAGGATGAAAATATTAATATGAGAGATGCTGAGTGAGAAGAAGGACGCCTTCATTATGTTACCAGTCTGGTCCATCATCTCATAGATCTGTCATAGGTTCACGGCGTCAAAGAGATTAAGAAGCCATATTGGTCATCAAACGCTAAGTGATCCTGGTCCTATTAGAAGGCACTGATGCTGTCATCATCACATAGGACTCCTTTTAGCATTCAATACGTCTAAGTCTGTAATCATTCTGTGCTTATTACATGCTGCCGTGGGCAAAATCTCCTAAATAGTTTACCTGATAGTTAACAACAAATGCATTATTTAATTGATGCTAATTCAATCGTTTAGTGTTATCTGACATAGCAGTGTGAAATGATTATTGTTTCCTACAAGTATAAGACACATGTTAAGTGCCTTAGAGACATTAGACAATGCGGGGATGAACTCTGCATTATTGTCTTTCCTTACCACAGATTGATCGTCACTGCAGTGAGGTCGATATGTGTCCAAACATGACGTTAATAAGGTGACTGGGCCGACCGTCTGCACTGCAATACCGCAGAGCGTGATGATGCAGAAGTGTGTGCGCATACGTCCGCATGGGAGAGTTCACGAGAGAGTGATAGAGATGGTCCACAGGCCAAATGCTATCTCTCATCCTTCCTCCTCCTCCTCCTCCTCCTCTGGCGCGGGGATGATAAGAATGGGCACCATTATGGTCATTGCAATTATACTGCTGTTAGTGATTGTTGTTGGTCAGAGGCAGCAGATCAAAAGAGAGTGGATCCATATTGATTAACTGCCATTGTGAAGGAATGACCGAGTTGAGCTCTCACACAGTGCTAGAACCTGTGCTCCGTGTACAGTGATTGACTCCTCTTCTGCTTTAACTTGCATTGTGGCAGTGTGGAATAATTGAGCATGCGGCATGAATCCAGTATTAGAGATTCACGCGTCTCACCCCACCCTCTTCCTCCTCTGTGCTCCCTTCAGCTGGCCGATGATTGAAAGGCCTCTGGTGTCTCCCTGCTCTACGTGGATAAGCAGTTGTCATAGGAAACATCAATACTTGAATGGATAGACAGTTTTATCCATTGATTAAACACTGAGTGAATGCACGAGTACTCACCCTCGCAAAGAGCGATGTCCATGCCAGTAACTACCCCTCCTCCATTTTTGTGATTTAGGGTACATTTGCGCAATGATCTCTAAGTGCGGTGTCATTCCCTTACCTCGCCATATTTGCGGGAGCATAATCGATAACTTCATTCGAGCTCCACTACATGTGGATGGAGAATCATGGTACTGGGAAAGGCAGTGTTTTATATTGTTGCATAAGGTCAAGCACATGTTTCTCCTGCTCAGAGAATTGGTTTGGAAATAGCCCCATCAACATTGATGAAGCAATGACAAATGGGAATTATGGTTTGACAGGTCAAAAACTGCCACTTGGACAATTCTAATCAATCACAATTTCCCCTCATTTTACAGTGTCTGTGGTGTTGGTCCTGAGTTAGGATTTCCAGCAGATGTAACATAGGAAAAGTCTATACTTTTTCATTTTATATATTTATTTAAAATCTGATTTTACTCCAGTGCTCCGATTACAAAACGTAAGGATTATTTTATCCATGATTAACTCCGATACTTAACAGTCTTGTGATTGTGTTGTGCTCTATTCATGCCACATTTACAATTCTAACAATACACAGACAGAAGGGAAGCGTCTGACTGACACTTGGGTATCCTGCAGCGCCTGGTCAAATAGGACTCTTATTATGGTAGGGATCTCATTCAGATGGTCATTAGACAATCAAATGAGAATAATCTGCCCCGGATCTCAATTATGACGAAAGCCAATTCTCCTGGCGCGCCGATGGCCTTTCAGAGAAGCGCTAAGCCTTGCCAGGTGTGTTGCTCTTACACTGATTGCTCACTCGTGCCCGGGAGATCGCACTATGTGTGAATGCCCTTTATGATAGCAGAGGAAAATGCCAGTGGGGAAAGTGGTGTGTATGAATATGAAGAGGAAAGGGTAAAACAAGCACAATTGTTTCCTGGATTTCATTCATGGCTTTGTTCGTCGGGCGGTACCCAGCAAATATTCATTATTTCACAAGTCATGTGCTATATGATGCGTGGAAGGTTTGTGTAAATTATTCTGTTTTCATATGTCCTGTTTTACGTGCTCTTCTTTTCTTTTTTTTCATTGATGTGATACTGTAAGGAAAAAGTGACACAAACACCATACGTGCCCTCTAACAGTCTGAAGCATGCTGTCTTCAAGGGCGTCCATTTGCTCGGTCCTAGGCCAAAACAGCAGTGGCCGTTGCCCTCAGCATTAACCCCTGCTGGCTCCTAGAGGTTAAAACCCCTCTTTTGATTTACAACAGCCAGTGGACACAGCGGCCATTAAAAAGATGTAAATTCGGGCTGTTTGTAGAGAGAAAGGTGCATGAACCCAGTGACAGACCACCCACTCTCTCTCCCTCGAACAACACTCTCCGTGGCTGTGGCTCACAAATCAGGAGGGAGCTTTCATTTGGGGAAGGTCACAGACCTTTTTATCACCTCCTTAAGACACCCTTTGGAGCCATCTCTCATGTTACACAACTGGATGCTGCACATCCCTCTGGTGCAAGGTTATTGGACAGTTTTGTTTATTGCCTCAAAAGAGTGAGGAGAGGCTTTTGCTAAATTAAAAAAAAAAAAAAAAAAAAAAAAAAGTGGCAAAGAATCATTTGAAATGTGATTATCAAATTCTGTCTTCTATCTTTTCATGTTGAAAGTTACATCCTGTACTTTTATTGAAATAATTTCAGGTCACTAATCAACTCAGTGTTTACATTTACCTCCCAAACAGTGCTCACACAAGGTCTGGGCATCCTCGACATGCGCCTTTTGGCTCAAATGTGATGGATGGATTAAACGTCACCAATGCCCTGGGTGTTTCCGTCACTTTCTGTATGGACGTTGCTGTGCGTGCGCTTGCATTGTTTGTTTCCGTCAGATGTTGGTGTTGTGTCTGTCAGTCCTGCCGGTGCTTCTGCCTCTCTTGTCCTGACGTGATCCATCCTGCTGCATCCTGCAGCATTTGGCACCTTCTCAAGTCCCCCTTTTGCTACACACACGCACACGCACGCGTGCGCGCGCACACACACACACACACACACACACACACACACACACACACACACACACACACATTCACACACACACACACACACACACACACACACATAAACACCTCCACAATTAGCCAAGATAAGCTGGGATTCTGTGACTTCCTGCAGATTCCTCTTCAGATAAGGGAGAACAATTTAAAAGCCCTGCACTGACAGAGACATGAGTATAAAAGAGTCTCTCTGGAAGTCTGCAGGAAAAAAAAAAACACTGCACACAGAGAAGCCAGAGCTGCCAGGCTCTTGTCTGTCGACGTGATGATTGGCTTCAGCATCATCCTGTCAAACTATATTACTTTTGGTTTTTGCACACCTCAATAGCACTCTTTGCTGAAACTCATTTATCACATAGCAGGCGTTGGACACCATCGTATCACAGGGGACGTTTGTGAAAAGTGTGACAATCTACTGTTTTGGAAAGGATCACACAGTGCTGACTCGAGCCTCTGCAGTACAGATGATCACTGTTGGATCTAGAGGCCTGTTGGAGGGTGTGCATGTGATTAAGAATGACTTGAAACTTGATCACATTGTTTGTCTCATCTAAACATTTTTCTTTGACAATATCATTTCCGTGTCACACCTCACCTCAGCTATGCATATTGTTGAGAATATTCTATCATGCTGGGATTTGCTGAGCTGAGCTTCGTGTTGTCTGGCTGCTATCAGGGGAAACGCTCTGAACCGGACATTTTCTTTCATGTAATCTTGTAGCTCCAGGAATTAAAATGGAAATTTGTTACAGGAAGACAAGAAAACAAGAAAACAGAGGATGCATCTAAAATAATGTTGGCTTTTAAATCGGGGTTAAGGGCTACATGTGTCTCGAGTTCTCCCTGTTGAGGATTTTGGGGACCTCAGCAGATTGTAGTATCTTGGAGCGTGTGTGTGTGTGTGTGTGTGTGTGTGTTCGTATGTGTAGAGGACTGAGCAGTCTACACCTGAGATAATGGTTGGATGAGATAAAGCAATCAACTCATCTTAAAAAAAAACTCAGTTAAGTACCTTTCTCTCTCTCTCTCTCTCTCTCTCTCTCTCTCTCTCTCTCTTTCTCTCTCTCTCTCTCTCTTAAAGAACTTAAAGTAGCTCTGATTCCAGTGAAGAGGAGTCTGTCCCTCTAGTGTGCATATTACTGCATCTCATCTTGCTTATTGCTGCCTAGAGTACTATGACAACAGAAGTGAGAAGAGATTTAATCTCTCCAGCCCCGATAACAACACCGAAACATGCACAAAGGGCTAATCATCTCTGGTACCAAGCGTTTTCTTACACATACACATTTTCCCTACAGTTCTCGGAGCTGTCAAGAGTAAAGAGATAAAGAATGGGCAGAAGGAAAAGAAAAGTCAGGCGTGGTGTGAGAAGTGTCTGCCGCCACGGCGTCATTAACACCCAGTGGTGCTGGGGTAAAGGGAGGGAGAGCAGACGGGGCCTCCAAGCACTGAGAGTGAAATTGCAAACCCAAGGTTCCTGATACAACCTGTTATTATTTTTGACACAAGCCATTTACAATAGCTATGAAGGTGGCAATGGAAAATGTAATATTGATTGTATGCCCTCAAGGCTTTGCTCCCCTGACTTCTAAACGTCACACGTCCCACATATGTTGGGTGTGATGATATGTTTCTCTTTTTTTTTTTTTTTTTTGCCCCCCACCCCCCACCCCCCCACCCACTTCCACAAATCCTATTTTAGGGGCTTTGTTGATAGTTTATTTGATGAGGTAATTACATTGGTAGATTGAGAGGGCAAGGTGATGTTTTGGGAGTCGAGAAAATAATAGAAAGCTGCGTAACTACTGCAATGCAATATGATATCCGTCTGATGTGACAGGTGTTAATATACCCAATGGCAATCTGTATTTCATCTCTTTTTCATGAGGGTGCTTACTGAATTACTTCCAAATGACATTTATGAAACATTAAGCGACTGTTGCACCACGGGATTTCAGCGGCTCATTCCGGCATTATTAAGATACACTCTAACATACAGTACAACAAAGACACGCAGGGGGCGAAAAAATGTAGTTTTTCTTAAACACAGACGTGTGATATCCTTGGAGAGAGATTTAGCCTTGTTTGTACAGACACGCTGGCTCTGAGCTTCAAATGTAGGCATTAGAAAGTAGAGGAAGCTATTAAGCTCCTGAAAGACACCGACTAACTAAACAAACTGCGGAACAACTGGGAAGATAGTTGGCCTTTGGAGTTCACTGTCTCTGTCTGTCTGTGACAGAAACCTGTCAAAACCAAAACAAACATGTTTAACAAGGCCCTCAAAGGACTGGAGACAATTGTTCAAGCCTGTGTGAGGTGCAGCGGAAGTCTCAGTATCTGGGGAGATTGCAGGGGTTATCTGCCAGTGTGGTAATTACGCGAGGGCTTCTCTCTCTGGTAAGTGTGACAACTTTCCGCTTGTTTCTAAAATGAATGCATGACCTGCGCGGCACCCCTCCATGTAGCAAACCACTGATTGCTGTGTTAAAAGCTATCTTTGTGAAAAGTGCTGTCTAAGAGCCCTTTCTCTCCGGTGTTAGGTGCCATAACCAACACATCATTATGGACTTACACGATGATTTAGATGACCCCATAAAATTTCCCTAAAAAGAAAATATAGCGAGGGCAAAACCTTTGTGTTGTCAAGTATTCTTCAGATTTGATTTCATACTTAACTGTTTAAAATTCAGCTTTGTAAAAGCATTAAAAATTCTCAGTTAAAGAGGAATTCTTTAACGATACTATCCTCATTAATATATCACACATGTTGAGGGAGGCTAACCAAACTTGTTGCTCTCACTGTTACCATTAGCACATGCAACTTAGGGCCAGTTCATGTTAGCATTGTCATCATTTGTCTAGCTAATAGCGCCCCTCAGTCTCCCATGTACAGTGAGCCTGACATGGTTTTATCTCTGTCATCACATTAGGTTGAGTGGAGGAAAATCACTCTTAATGACACAGAGATTATTGGCTTTGTGTTTTGGTTTACCAGTAAATGCCAGCCATGCCAATGGGATTTCCCCGCATAAGCCCTCACTATCGGTTTACAATAACTGTTTTATTCTGCTGTTATCCACAAGGATATCAAAGCACAATGCAACAAGTCTGTGCCGCTTCACTCAGCGGCATTGTCAAGCAATGGTCCTAAAAAAAAGACAAACTGCATCCTGTGAAGGTGCACCGAGGAGTGATTCACTGCAGCAGAGCAACGGTATGGTGAAAAGTTAACACTGTCATTCGCTCTTGACTAATCAGTCAGTAATTGCTGTGGCTTTAAAACTTAACTTCCTGTTGTAATCTCTGGAGGAAAGCTTTCCCACATCCACCAAACCAGGTTTCATTTGCGGAAGTACCACAAGCAGCAGCAGCAGCAGCAGCAGCAGCATGGTTAGCAAACCCTGTTGATATATCCTGAGTCCAGTAGCTTTTTTTTTTTTTTTAGTAGTGATGTTGTTTATCAGTGAAGTAGCACAGTTGATTACCGTACCTATAAACTGCTCATTTTCCAGAACATTCCTCAAAGTCAAGAACAAATGACAAGAATCCAGCGATAAAACTATGAAAGCCATTAACTAAGTGTTAGCAAGCAGTGGCTTTCAAGTCTCAGAGAAAACTCAAACCGGATGCTTTGGACCGACTCTAATCTGTTGCTGAACAGATCCTGTGATGTACAACTGCTGCATCTAACCAGTGCAAGCTGGGGTGACATTAAAGCATAAATGAGGACCAATAAAATGGAAAAGAAAAGAGCGAGAGCTTGATGGAGCAACATATTTTCAAAATGTGTACACGTATTGTTCAAAGAAAACCAGCTTGCATGTTTTTAATGTGTAGTGTAATGAGTGCAGAGCTGCACCACTGAGCGTAGAGCTGTGAAAACTGAGAAGTGTATCCACTGCAACTCAGGAGTCGACTATGCACGCAGCATCTAGTCAGCAATAATTGGCGTCCAGATACTCCCTTAGGCCACTCATGCGTATATGCTAGTGAATGAACTTTCCAATTAGGCAGCCTACACTGTAGTACAGAGGCTGTTACTGTAAAACTGGTCACCAGTAACAAAAACATACGGACATGATTTTCTTTGAAAAGTCAACATTAATGTGACTTTTTTTTTTTTTTTTTTTAATTAAAAATTAAAAAACAAATTAAACCGGACACAAACAGTGTTTCATTGGTCAGTGACATAGTTTGTAGCTTGTTAGGTGCCATCATTTAAAATGTTTTTACATTTTACAGCTGATAAAGATGAAAAAGGACAAAAGCACACATATATGTTTATGTATTCTGTACTATAGCAGTGATACTACTCCAAGTAATAGATGTGTCTTAGAGAAGATTGACTTTCGATCGACCGACATTTTTGTTGGAGAAAAATCACAGAACAACTGTCACAATAAAAAATATAAACGTGTGCACCTCATTTGAACAAATGTTGGACTTGCTACATAAGTATTTGATGGATAACATAACCAAAGTTTTTAAAAGTTAAACTACCATAAGAAAGTTGTGCTCTAACTTCAGTGCTCCCCATCGCTGTTTATTTGTGATAATGAGAGGACACTGTAAACTCTGCCACAGATCTGTGATTCTTTGGATACTAAAAGAGATCGATTAAGGTCATAGATTATTTAATGCCCCTTTAAAATGACTGAACCCTTGCAAGGGCAACACTCTTGATTCATGCTGCTCGGTAAAATGAAGATGGCGGTCTGTCGGGAAGGAATGGCTCTTAAATATTGGAAGAAGTGTTTGAAGCATTGCTGAATATTTAGAGTTCCACCGCTTTCATGTGGCTGGGTTGATGTGAAGTTCAACCCCCTATTCTCTCTAGTCTCCCTGTCCTCATCAATGTCTCCACTGTCACAGATGATGTCTGTTTCACAGACACAGAGAATCACATTTGCGCCGAGGCTTCCCATGGCGAGTGGGCCAAGAAGTTTTGATGAAAACTCGAGAAAGGCTGTGAAAGAAGAGAAAATCAAATCAGCGGCTCTATCGGCCCTCGTAAGTGCTGATCCCCCCTGAGAGAGCTTGTGGGATCACAATACTTCCCATAAAACAGCGGGAGCTGGGCCAGTCGTCTGAAAAGGACCTGCCTCTCATCGGAGTGAGGGAGTGCTGAACTGGAGAAGGGAGAGAGTGGAGGGAAAAGAAAGGGTTTCTCATATACGCAGGTTGAATGAGGGTCTCAGCGGTCAAACCTATAGAATTGAAGCAGGAGTGGTGGAGTGGGAGGTGGTATGTGGGGATTGAAGAAGAAGGGGGGGGGGGGGGCTTGTTGGTCATTATATGAAGCATAAGTACAACACCAGCCCCTCATTCTCCCACTCCTGAAGGTTCATGTCCCTGCTGTGTTAACCACAGGCCCCCTATGGATTCTCTTAAATCAGACAGGAATAAGAGGCAGGACTGTGTACTCACACTGCCTCGCATTTACCTGAGGCTTTACCCTTTTGACCTCAACTCTGCATGTCTCTCAAAGGAACTAATTATATTCCTGATTAAGTTTGTATGTCTTTATTGTAAAATGTTATATAAAAATGTTGTTGACTAATTTGGTAAAAAAAAAAAAGAAAGCTGTTTATATGCTCCTTTTTTCTGTGTATTACAAGGTTTAGTAAATTGCCCTACCAGAGGTGGGATATTTACCATGCCGTTTCACAGCGCACTTTACTGCCTCTTTTTAAGCAGTGTGTATTTTTGGGTTTTTTAAAGCATGCAGTTATGGGCACGAGGTAATTCCCCGCTCATTCCCTGCAGTGAGATAAAAACATCAGGTAAAAAACAGCATCGCACAATGCAGCATTCTGAAACTTGCACTCACAGCCCAGAACTAAGTGGGTAAAATGACTGAGCAAATGAATCATTTCAAGTTGTATAGCCCGTTACCTGGTTGAAGCGACATATCAGTATGAATGCATGGAATAAATATGTCGCTGCTTTATGAAGTGTGAAATGGACCAATGCAAAGGCTCTCCCTCTCTGTTGCTCATTGTGGAGGTGACTCCACATTTATGGGCGTTTACACCCCCACCTACCCACCCACCCACCCAGACACCCCTGATTCTCAGCCGTTTGGAAACCAAAAATTTATGGGTCCGCTGGCACTTAAGTTTTTACTAGTAAAAAATATTTCAGTAGTTGGTTCACTCTGATAAATTGTTATTTACATAGCTCCTTCGGGTTAAAACAAAACCAAAAATGCTATTTCCATCCAGATGATGCAATGGGATAATGATGAACACATTAACGAAGTGGCTGAGTTATTTACAGAGCTCATGCCTGTGTCCAGGGGTTGCAATTAAAATGGTTCGCGCACACAACCCTGAGTCCTAATGACCTAACAGTTCCAGACACTTACCAAAAATTGCTCATTATCTGTTTAGCTGGTGTGTTTGTCATCAGTGGAGTGACTTGCTCTGAGTAATGCCTCCTGTGGAAGAAATACAGTAAATACTAATTAATGAGAGACAGAAAATGTTTTATTTTACATGCTTTAAAATTAACAAGCACTGTAAGTTCAGCATTTGTTGTTTCCTGTGTGGAGAAAACGTTGCCTGTCAAACACCCATTCAGTTGTGTGTGTGTTCTTATGCCCCTGTGTGACATTATCACGCTTTGCTGCATGAGGATGTTAATGTTAATTCCTTCATTTTGATAGTGTTCATTTTCCTTTTACACTATTACTCTTCTTCTCCAAAAGCAAATGTGTCATTCTTATGCTGTTTATACCATCATCCTCTTTCTCTTTGCCATTTGTCCAGTTTGCTCTGCCCCATTAAGAGTGCGGTTGCCAAAGGCCAGGACCCTGTGTTCATTGATTGTGTAGGATCAAGTCACATCACGGGTGACCTTTGCTCCCACAGTCCACTCTGGCTCTTGGCCTTAGTGTGCAGCTGTGGTGAGAGTTGGCATTCCTCCCCTGTAGGTCAGAACACCATTAGCCTTCACTGTAAAGAATGCAACACCATTTGTAATGACTGAGCAACTGACAATGACAGTCTACATGAGAAACAACTCACTGATGACCTCCTTCTGTTTTTTTTTTTTTTTTCTCCGCCTGGCAAAGCTTCAGTGGTCTGGAAAAAATGTAATTTGCTTCATTCCCCACCAGTTAAATCTCCCCTTATTAATCTTAAAAGTTTTGTTATGCGTTTTATATCTGAAATTATGAAACTGATAAATTGTACCCCAACCATTAAATGTCAAACAGTGTGCATCTTTATGCGTGTAAATACATCACTCGTGGTAAATTCACATGATAAATGATTGCTAAAGTCTGAGAAAGACTTACGATCTGTGTTGTTGCACTACGTAATGGGATTTTAATGGCTCTGATAGCCAAAACACATGTCCCAACTGAGCTGTTGCATGTAGGTTCAAGCTTGGTCAGTGTGACCAGTGCACATATGGCACTCCTCCTTCACATCGCCTGAATCTTACTCTCCGGAGTTGGGCTGGAGTCCAAACTTCTTTTTTTTTTTTTGTTTTTTTGTTTTTATCTAGACTCCCATCTTCCTTTTCTTTGCTCAAGTCCTTTTTTCCTTTTTTCTCTGTTTACTTCTAACTTCCTCAGTCTTTGCCTTGTGTTGGGTGCACAGATCTACACTGATATACTGCTGTTTTCACCGAGCTCTTATGAGCGGTGAAAAGACTAGAGACATCTCTAAGCCTTTTGGGACCCCACAGCCACAAGTGTCTGCAGGGCTGTCTATGTTGGAGTCTGTTTTGTTAAAGTCTGAGAAACAGAAAGACCTCATAGTTTCTCAAATCCTTTGAAATTCTGTTTTTGTGATTGATTCACAGACCAATTCGGTAAGCCCAGAGGAGCAAAACCCTGCTCATATGCTCCAGGGAAGATCATAGTTTTTGAAGCTGATGGTATTTGCGTTTTGTGGAGGCAAACTGTGAGATGCGTTGATTTGTCCTGGGCATCCACTGCTCCACAGGCTTTCAGATGAAGACGCTGGCTCGCTCTGAACTCCTTGCCAATTTGTCTCACTGAGGGACAGGCAGTCTTACTGTTTTCCCTTTTGTCTTTCTCACCCGCTCCTCTATCTAAACTCGCCCCACTAGCCCCACCACCCCTTTTACCTCCTCTCCTCTTTTTCCCCCCCTTTTCGTTTTTTCCCACATCCTCCTATAAACCTTCTATACTACCTTCACTTTTAGTTTCCTTCTCTTCCTCTCTTTCAAACATGCATGCATACCCTCCAAGTAAAGGATAGCTTGCACAAATTTATCAGACCTGACACTTAGAAAAAAAAAAAAACATGGACCTCCTTCGCTATCAATGTCTAATTCCTTCTTCTTTTTTTCTTTCTTTTTACCAGTGCAGATGGCTGTCAGGCGCTACAATCCCTAACACTGTGTTCAGCTGGGATATGTCTTTGATCTCTTTTGACTAATGGTAATGGCTTGTTTTTGTCTGGGGGGGATCTTGGCTGGCTATGTCAAACAGGGATTTCAGCGGGGCAGGCGATGTGTCTCTTTTTTTGTATTGTTTTACATATAGAAACTTGAGTGCTGAGAGGAAGAACACTGTAGAGACACTGACAAGATGCATGACCACTTTTTGTTGCTTATCAGTGATCAATGTTTGAGCTGCTAATCCCTGGTGCACTTACAACACACACATCCCAGTGACTGACTTGACGCATACACACACAGGCCTGCGAACACTGCCACTTCACTGTAGTTAGTCACACAGAGAGAGAGAGAGAGAGAGAGAGAGAGAGCAGTTAACCCTAAACACTCTGCTAGATCAAAACTTTCTCAAAGTATTATTTCACTTATTTAAAACTTGATCACCCATTTTTCCTGATGTTTCAGCATCTGGAGCTGCGCGCCATATACACTGACTTTGTCGTTGGCTCCTCCAAGCCACGAAAGCGGAATGCACCTGTGATAAATACTCCCTGCTATTATCACTCATTGAATCAATTAATTAAATCTTCCTAAAACATTTATGCCACTCGTTACCACACTGATCCCAGAACGGGGAGATGGATTACAGGTGCTTCCTGTAGGCAGCAGAAGAAAAAAAAAAAGACTGATTAAAGTGTGAGGTGTTTTCTCCCAATCCTCCGCCTCTCATTGCTCCATTCTCATCCTCCTCTTGGAGGCTCCCGCACCAGTTTGTTGGTGCACTTGACGGGCCCTTTTTCCAGTCTAAAAGAGGTCACAGAGGGACATTCCCATGTACAACCTCTCAGCAGCCAATGTGAGATGATAGTGTGGGGTGCGGTGAAAAAAACAAATAACTCACGCTAAGTTATTTCTTCACGAAGGGAGCGGAGAGACAGCTGACGGGGACGTGTTTAGACAGTTGTGCTCGGGCAGGGCATTCCTCACCCACTACCAACGCACACACACACACACACACACATTGGTGCATGTGGTGTGGTCTATTTGGATACTTGCACACATTTAAAACAAATATACACACACAAAATATTGGGCAGGGTTCTTGACTCATCCATTACCCCCCATAAGCATGTGCACATGCATACTGTGTGAGATTCCATTTCTACTGCCAACATGCCAAGGCTTTGCACACACACTCGTGAACCTGTGCATGAGATCTCGGGCACACACACACACACACACACACACACACACACACACACACACACACACACATACTAAGACTAACATACAAACACATGTGAGCTTGATTAGAAAGCTGTGGTTGGTTGACAAATGGCACGGTGTTCATATTTTGCCTCCGGCATGGCGGCAGTAATGATTCCATAATTGTCCTGAGCGCTCAACACTCACTTCCAATCAGCATCCAGAACAACTCTGCAGCTGGCTACACACGCCTGTGAAACCTGAAAAGACACACACACACACACACACACACAAACACACACACACACACGCACACACACAAAAAAAGATTCAGTTGCAACTGTGGTTAATATGAGTCATGAGAAGAATGCTGTTTATTCCAGTGTGTTCATAGTTCTCATCTTCTGTTCTGGCATTTGCTATGCGATCCTATCTGTTAATACACCTAGAAAAATGTTGCTGAGGGTGAGATAGGTCTGATACAGTGAATCAGGCAGCTGTGTGCCATCGCAGCCATACCTGCAGGACTAAGTCAGAATAGCTTGGAAGATAGGATCAATGAATGTTTGCTGCCATGTGTTTATCCTGGTAACGTATGACTCCCACTTTGCTGCACTTGAACATATAATCAGGGAGAAATGACACCGGCTACGTTATCCTTGCACAGACTTGAACTCAAGGTGCTGCGAGCCTGAATGTGGGCAGTATGACGCCTTCTATCCCTGTTGCCTCAGCTGAATATTCATAACTGTTACATGTGTGATCCCGGCAAGGACCTTATCTGGGTCACAGCGTAGAGACTGATGTGGAATCTCTCTCTCTCTCTCTCTCTCTCTCTCCCTCTGGCTGCACTAAGAGGGAAGAAAATACTCAAGCAAGCAATCCATTTGTCATGATATCACCCAGCGCCTGCTCAGGCAAAACATCTTGTCCGAATCATAGGGCTATAACTTTGGATAGCGGGGTTAGAGATTCTCTGAGAAAGATTCATCCTCGGACCCCATGCAGACTTTAATTAGTGATGAATTAAGCCTCTGGTCTTGGCTTGCTGGAACACGGTCCCTCTTAAAGGTTAGCTCTGCTCGAATACTTCTCTGACTTCTCTGAAAGGCTGCCAAGAATGTCAGAAATCCTAGTTGCGTGGGAGAGCCTCGCCGCGTTCCTCCTGGGTTGGTTGGTTGCCTCCTCCGCTCTGTGTTTCTGCTATTAGCAGTGCCCTCTGCAGGATGCCTGGACCGCATGTGATGATGTAAGCACATTTCTCCTGTGCTGTGCAACTGCCTGTGGCTATGAAGACAGTCTTTTAACTCTCTTTCTCTCTCATCTCCTTTTCCCTCTCGCTGCAAATGCACAGCGGCTGATTGCTTCGATCTTTATAAGGTTAAGAGATTTTTAAAAAAAAGAAAAGGAAAGCAACATCAGGTGTTGTCACCGTAACAGCTGATACATCCATAAAACGCTGCTCACTTAGAGGCGCATTTACACTGTTTAAGGATTCACTTGGACGTCATTTGTTGTGGGGGAGGATATGACATCATCACCATCTGAAGCTGGTGTGTCACAGGAAGACAGCCCAAACCACCAGCCTGTATCCACGTGTTATTATGGCTTTAAGCAGGAGGAAGCTGGTCTGCAGTGAGCCAAGAGAACTGACAGCACATGTCACAGAGATACTGAATGTACAGATCCTCTGTCTGTGTGTGAATACAAAATATGTCACTGCCGCTGAATGCGAACTGATATGTGGAGAGGATTCCAGAGATGTCTTTTTGTGTGTGTGCGTGTGCGTGTGCATGTGCGTGTGCATGTGACAGATGACGGTGTGGGCTGGTTAGTTGGTCTATCTGCTCAGCGCTGCTTAGTAAAGCCTTCAAGGTCTGCTGGTTGGTTTGGAGGAGGTCTATATAAGGCTGCTTAGGAAGGCCTTCAGGGTCCTCCACGTTAATTAACTAATTACTTTGCTAATTGGACACATTCGATGCAGACCCCCCCCCCCCCATAGCCAACCTCTTCTCCGCTATCTGTCCTGGAGCCTGGTGGCAGCCTCTGACACGCCGAGCTTCCCTCTAAACCAGTCACTTCTGGGGTGGGGTTGGGGTTAGGGGTGGGGTGGGGTTGGGGTGGGGTTGGTTGGGTGGGGGGTGGGGTGGGGTGGCACATCTGCAGAAGTGGAACTGTTTTGAAATTCAAAACATTTTCTGGCCGAAACAGAAACGTATTGATCAAGGGTTGATGTCCAAATTTCAGTTATTGATTTGACTTGTTGTATCGACCTTTGGGTTTTGAAGTGAAAGTGCAGTGACACTATAGACACTGTAACACCGTCTGATTCTCAAGTGAACGGATTGGTAGATGTCACACAGGGGATGTAGGGTGTGTTTGCCTTCCCAGACACAGATTAAGCTTAGTTGGAGAGTAATGTGTTATCTTCAATAGAGCCTCTCCATCATAGGGAATATAGGACAGGATTTAGTCTAATCTGTGCTTAACCTATGGAAATATTATGGTCAGTATGCTTTGTAGTTCTTCACATTATATTGTTGTATAACTTCAAAACTGGTTTATTGATGACTTTCCGTTTGCTTGACGGGATAGATTGTTTATTAGATGATTATTTGGACCGTTTCTGATGGTGACTCTTTAGTTACTGTGAGCTTGCAATGGAGGTGATAGTGGATATTTTTTCACCTGTTAATAGGTGAGAGGGTTTTGGTGTGTATTTGTGTGTATTTGTGTGTGTGTGTGTGTGTGTGTGTGTGTTTGTGTATTTGTGTGTGTGTGTGTGTGTGTGTGTGTTTGTGTTTGTGTGTGTTTGTGTGTGCGTGTGATCACTTTGAGTGTGAGTGGGTGTCTCAGATATCTTCTCTCCCTTTAGCCTGCTCTCTTCTTCTGTTTTTTTTTTCCTTTGCTCTTTCTTCCTCTCTCACTTCCATTACCTTCCTCCTTCCCATTTCTCACCTCTTCCTCATATCTTTCCAATTTATTTTGTCAGCCCTCTCTGCCTCACTCTCTCTTTCCTGTTTCTACTACGCTTCCCACTTTTCCTTCACCCCTGCTTCTCCCTCTCTCTCTCTCTTCCTTTCTTTCCTCTGTCCCACCCCCTTCCCCTCTCACCCTCCTTTGGAACAGGGAGTTCTGGGTAGGGCGAAAGCAGCAGCTGCAGAAGGAGCAGCTGCTCTGTGTGCGGGTGTGTATGTATGCGTGTGTGTGTTTGTGTGTGTGTGTGTGTGTGTGTGTATACATGCCACAGCTTGTCCCCTCCACCAGGCTGCTTGGGCAGGGTTGGTCCCAGCAGGGTACCACAACCCTGCCAACACCCCACCAACCAACCAGGCGCATGTGTGCTGATACACACAAGTCACTAACACACACACACACAGACACACACACACACGTGCACAGACACCACTCACAGACATAAGAACCATATGCACAGCCATACACAACACAATTTCACACACACATTCATATTCAAATACACTCCTATTCAATGAGAAAACCAGTGAATCATTCAGTTATGAGCCTTTGCGAAATGTATGGAAATATACGCTCAGAACTTCTATGAGTCATCCATCCCCTTATGGAGTTTGTGACAGACAAAATGCAATTTAGAAATATTCTGTGTATGATGTAAAGGGGTGAAGAATGAGGCAGGTGTTCTTTATGAAAAAAAAAAGGAGAAGAAGAAGAAGAAAAAAAAAACAACAGTAGTTCGTAACTGCACATTCTGGAGTCTTTTCACACTGCAGGCTCCAAGGTTTAGTGCCCAGGGCAATGTTAAGCTGAACTCTCTCTGTGTCTGAAGGTGAAGGGGGCTCATCACATTTCATAGTCAATGGATAGTCCTCAGAGGCTTTCATCCTGTACAGAGGCGATTTCCATTCGCCCTCCCTGCACGAGTGCACCCCCCCACCCCCACCCACCAGCCCTCCTACACACACACACACACACACACACACACACACCCCTCATCATCGAATTATAGGCATTTTTAAAGCGTTCTCAAGTTGCTGTTGTCTTTGTTTGGCCGCTCTAATGAGAGATGGGCCTGAGGCGATGATTTTTTCTCAGGTAAACAAACAAAGCTATAGGCTAATGTTTGCTTTAGATGGCCGTTGTGCTGTCTGTATAAGGGGCCTGGCTGGGTATGACTTCAACAGTGGAGAATAAAGGTATGAACGAGCCAGAGACTAAATAAAGCAGGAGAGAGAAAGAAAGAAAGAAAGAAAGAAAGAAAGAAAGAAAGAAAGACAGAAATTAATGACAGCAGACAGACACAGACAGAAAGCGAGAAGGGTAGCGAGAAGAAAGAGATTGGTGCTATCATCCAGTTAGCGGCTGGTGCTGAGGGAATACTGTCCTGTCATTGGAGCCAGCCATGCAGAAGGGGAAGCAAGCTCTTCTATTGCACCTTGGCGTCTGTCTGCGTCTGTGCAGCACCATCTTATTGCCTTGTCGCTGCTTACTTCGCCTGACCACGCTTCCCCACACTCCCGGCACCCCTTTTTTTTTTTTTTTTCTTTTAACTCTCTCCTCTCTCCCTTTTCATTTATCCCTCATATATCTGTTCTCTTTTCCGATTTCCTACCCTGTCTGAAGAACATCCATCTCCCAGTCCTCCACTTCATTTATTTATTTTTTCCCCTTTCCTTTCCTGTCTTCGCAAACCTCACATAGCCCAGTTAATTTTCCCCGACTTTCTATCTCTCTCCCTCCTTCTCGTCATGCTCCAACGCTCATGTGGGAACTCCGACATTATGCCTGTGGTGTTGTGGCCTTGGCTTGGGGGGGTCAGTTCTTAGGCCCAGAGGGGCACTGCTTCTCTTGCCTCTGCGAACCGGGGGTACTGGGCAGTGTGCTGGACTGGAAGGATGAACAGCTGGAGGGTTGGAGGCCAGTGGGGGCCAGCAGAGGCCACAGAGGTCACAGCCATTCAAAACCTTGGCTCCCAGCTCAAAGGTACGGGGTGAAAGAGGATCATGCTTCTGGAGGAGAGAAAGAGCTCTTGTTTCCCCGTGGCTTACAAAGGACACAGCCATGCAGTCAGCCAAGCAGACTCTCCCAAACAACAACCCCATCCTTCTCTTGTCATGTGATTACATTTTCTGGGTTTCTATGCACGGCAACAGGAATTATTACATTTGTGCTGCAGCATAGTGATAATATATGGTGTTTATTTTTAATAAACCAAGCTGTGTCTGTACACATCTCCAGAGCTGTTGCTAGCGATATATAAAACGTATCTGTGGAGTGTTCATCTTTCACGTTTATGATGCTCATATAGGAGGGGAAGAAGTCAATAACTTTCAGGGCCTATAGTGCAGAGCCACTAAGCCATTCCCTGGTCTTACAGTATCGAAAAAGCAACTTTTTTTGATTAGTAAACAGTGGAGCATGCCCTTCAGGGTACTTCCCGGGACTGGGAGGGATGTAAAGGTTAATCTTCAGTTTATTGCCACCAGCAGTCAGACAGATAGTATCTTTTAAAATTCCTCGTCAGGCGCTATTGATCCACTGACGTCAGAAGCCCCCAGACATGACATTTCTTGTTTCCCATGCTGCCTGGACCATTACATGACCATCAATGTTTACTATTCAAGGAGACCCTCAGCTTCATTCTGTGGTGCTTGGCTAAATGCTACACAGCATGGCTAATAAACTAGAATCTTTGGGATTTCGAGTAGCGTTAATGTGGGTGTCACCTTAAAACCTTTTCGCTTTGACTCTACATAACACCTTCACCTGATGTGAAGTGAATGGAGTCATAAGGCATCATTTCCCCCACTCCAATGAGCTGTTGCTCTGTGTTATCGGGCCTATTAATCCGAGTATGTATTTTTTTTTTTTAGAAAGACAATAGGGTCAGTGATCAGGCTACCGAATGCTCTGCTTCCCCTCTTCTCTCGCTCTCCACTCTGTGTCTTCTTAAGATGCTGGCCTGTGATGGGAAATCTATATGGTGCGAGAGGCCAATTTAGGTGGCTCCAACCGTGTGGGTTTGAAGAGTGAGCAGCCAGGGTAAACATAGAGAATAACGCCTCCTCTCTCTAAATGATTTCAGCGCGAGAGGACATGTGAGGGGATGGTATTTTTCATCAGCTATTTTCCTGAGACGTGTGTGATGTTGGGGGTGGGGGGCGGGGGCTGGGGGGCTCGTGTTGCTCATGTTGTTTACTAAAGTCATTAAGGTACACATGCACCTCTACCTGTGTGTCAAAGCCTACATGTGCAACCTTGTGAACCACCCATTTGCTGCTTTTTTTTTTTTTTTTTTTTTTTTTAAGGGTCTCCCCGATGAGCAGAAACATTCCCAGAGTGTTTGTTTTTGTTTACTGTGCACAATTTGAACAAAATTCCCCTTTTAGGCCCTTTTCTAGTCCGGGCTACAGCACTCCAGAGCCTGCAACTCATTCCTATTTAAGATATGGTGTATCAGGCTTAGTGGGCTGCAATTAATTCAGTGCCTCCAGGGCCTCTCTGGCTTTGTATGAGGGGTCAGACTGGGTCAGGCAGATTTTTTTCTGAGAGTAAGCAGCACTAGGTTTGTGTTGGATCAGATGAGACTGGGCTAATTCTCTCCAGCAGCTGGTCCTTTTCACTCACTGTTTACCCTCAAATGCAAAAGCTGCTGCTTTGCCCTGCCTGCCTATAAAGAAATCTCTTTACACTTCAACTGACCAAATTTAACAATCCTCTTAATTAAAAGCAGAACTGATGCTTTCTCTTTTTTTCAGGGTGTATTGATTCAATCGGGGGCATTTGGTCTGAAGTAAGCAAAAGCTCTAGATTGGACTGGGTCGAATCTAAATTGAGTTGTGTCATGTATCTTCAAGCCAAGCCACTTCTTTGGTTTCTAAGCCCCGTCATTATCTCTGGTGTCCCTTGTTTCGCCTCCCCCCTCGCTGGCAGATTTAGCTGAAGCTGAGCAGCTTCTCTGGTCATTTGGTTACTTGCTCGGTGGGTCAGCCAGTTCTCTGTGCTTTCTGTGGCCACCACCTCTGCATCTGGGAGTTGTTTGCCGAATGCTGTGTCATCAGAGCTTTGCTGTCTTGCCCCAGAGCAAGCTAAGTCTAAACACTGCACTTTGTGGCTGAAAGGCCATCTGTCACGGGGAGGGAATCCGGCTTCTCCTCCAAAAAGCATAAACAGGGGCGGGCTGTTAAGCCGTGGCGCAGCTCACTGTCATGGAAATGCCCCATCTGAGTAAGGCTCAGGCCCTAATCCTGCACCCTCCCATCTTCACAGCTGCTTTTTAGGGCTCCATGGCTGCCTGTGCATACTCACTGCCTGTTTAGCTGAGAGAGGGGCCTTATGAATAAAATTCAATCAGAGAAGGCTGGTCAGCTGCTTAGATGGTGGTTTACAGCACGTGTATGTATGCTAAGCCTGTCATCACACATCCCCTGCCCTGACATAATGGGTTTACGTGCAGGTAGATAAGTGATGTATCTAAATGTATATCAGATTTATTTGATGATATTCCCAGACAGGATTACCTTTTGAATTATTTCTTGTGCAGGTGCCAATTTAGAGGACATGGCTATATGTTTTCATTCACTACAGGATGTCAACACCTTGTTTATGGTGAATTTTCACAATTCAGTTCAATTTATTCTATACTTTTTTCCTGTCTTAACAGAACTGGCTTTTTTGTAAGATCCCACAACAACCCACAGCCTCGTGAGAGCAGGTCCGCTGTGTTTTCAATAAGTCACCTTTTCTCTCCACAATCCTCCCTTTATGAACAACATGACGAGTCTCGTCTGAGCCCCCAAAACAGCTACTGAAGAGGAGCAGCTGAGAGCAGAAGATCCTGACATTTCATACATGATTGCAGAGATTTACGTGAGGTAATTATTGGAGCTATGTCTGCCAACCCAGAGAAGATCAATTCTTTCAATCAATTCCACTTTTAAGAGGATAGGCCAGATTACCAGGGCTGAGGGCCAGTGTGGACGAGGGGCCCATAATGCTCTTAATAGGTCACTAAAATGTGTGTTAGAACCTCTGGTGGCGGCCAATGGAGGATTCCTGTGAGATCAGCCATTTCACCCTCCCTTTCTCTCCTCTTTTCCTTTTTCTCTCTGTCTCTCGCTTTCCCCCTCTCCTGCTTCGTCCCCTTCTTCTCTCTCTGCCCCTTAGTTCCAAAATAAATTATTTGCTAAGGCAAACTCCCTATTATTGGAAAAATTTAGGGGGTAATATTTGTATTTAGTAACTTTATTGGCCTGTTTGCAAACAATCAATAACTTTACAATTCATTTTAAATCAATACCTGCACAGATCCAATTTTCCATTGTTTTGGTCAAGGCCAGATAATGGACTTGTGCATGCTATGGAATAAAAATGCAACGACTGTGTCCAGTTATCCTTCTACAGGTAATTTGTTGAACCACTTTCGTTGGATAACAGAATTACTGTGAATAGTTCTCTAAGGGAAATATCTGTTTTCTATTAGTCTTGACTGTGTGGGGGTTTTAAAGTCAAAGTGCAGAGGTTACTCAGGAAAACTTATTTTCATTATTTTTTAAAGTGTGCACTGAGTGGCCATCTGAGAATGGCACAAAAAAACGGTTTTAAAAAAAAATTACCATAATTGTTAAGAGCTTTGCGACCCGACACGAAGGGCAGAAGTGTGTGTGTGTGTGTGTATGGGGTGGGGAGATTTTGCCACATAGTCCGGTCTCTGTGGCTTGCATCAGATAAGGGTGAAGAGTAGTGACAGGATAGATGGGAGAGCTAGCCTAAACCCAGCCAATGTTTATTTAGACATACCAGCAGGCTGGAAAGTCAACAGTGGGAAGGACAGGGAATGCACACCAGCACCAGAGAAACCTGAGACCAGAGACCAAAAGCTGGTGTCAAGCATCACAAGATGGGATTTCTGGCCTGAGATCAGTTTTTTTTTTTAGTGTGTGTGTGTGTGTGTGTGTCACCTCACTGGGAGTGAAACTGCAGAGAATTGGAACTGATTACTGATCTCAGTTCAGCAGCCCCGCTCTGAAAGACACAGTAAACACAGAGCCCTGACTGTGGTAGCCTGTCCAGTGTTTGTAGCACTCACTGGGGAGGAAGGTCACCGGGGCCCTGTCAACAGTGGAAGCTACAATTCACCTCCAGCCTTGTGTGGGCAACAAAAGAAGGAAAGAAAACACAGCTAAAGGGGTGAACACGTGAGGCAACCCCCCCACCCCACCCCCACCCCCCACCCCCTAACAAAATATCCATCATGATTCTGCACCCACGAACACACCCGCTGTAATTTAGGGAATATATTGATTAACAATCATAAATGTTCTTCCATTTGAATTCCAAACTAGCATTCATGATTTGCGGCTGTATTTGTGCAGGGCAGAGCCTTTAAAAAGCTTCTTTTTTTTCTTCTTCTTTTTTTAGCTATTTGCTATTAAATCCAGCATTAGTTGTCTTAACTCATTTACGCTGCTTTGGATGCAGAAAACAGGAAACATAATTTATGTGTGGGAACTTTCTGTAAAAACGCTAATTGAGCATTTCATTCATCTCACAGCAGCATTTAGTGCCTGGTCACGAGATGCCTTTAAACCGTACCATCCCCATACATTAACTGGATCAGATTTAGTGCCTGGCCCCGAGTGCTGCCGAGAGCAACTTCCTTAGCGGCGGTTATACCTTCAGACATATTAATCACAGATCCGATGACTCTGCACACATGAGCATTGGCTCATAGGCACTTTATTGGTTCACTCTGGAATACTGCCTCTTGCATGGCTGTAAATTGCACGGTCCTCGCGATTCTTTTCTTTTTTCTTCCATTTTTTTGCGAAAGTTCCAGCTCGCACTCCGATATATATATATGGAGCTGGCTGTGATACGATGCAGACTCTTTGGACGCACACTTTAGGAAGGGCTAGATTCTCTCTCTTCTTTCCCCTTTGCCACGATGAACGCGAATTAATTTTTGAATATGTTTTTTTTCGTTTTGTGAATGATGAATGATATATCCATGTGTGAGGCGGGCAGCCTATGGCTGTATGATGATTTTTTCTTTCTTGCTGTGGAATTTGATTCCTTTTTTTTTTTTTATCTGTATTGGTCTTGTTTCATATTCGTCACGCGCGCTCCCTGTCTCAGCTTCTCGACGGGCACTAGTCACATACTCGACACTATCTGCAAGAAAGAGGTTGGCATTATCATACGATTGAAACGGGTCTACGTGAAACATTTTGCCGTCATGTCAGTTACTGGTAAGTAGGCTCCTATGATTTGTATGAAATGCAGCCGCTGTTCATTCACTGTGCTAGCCTGTAATCTGCTGGCAATTAATGTCAGGCGAACGCGACGCACGAAGGAACCACATCTAAAACGAAGCACGCATAGGTCTACGCTGACGCAAGCAACCTACTAATACCATACCACGCTCCGATCTCAAGGAACATCAAATGCGAAGAAGTGTCGGAATGTTGTGGATGTCCATCGAAGTAAGGTATACACTGAGTCGTGGAGGTAGAGCAGGACTCACACTCCATCTAGCTAGGTGAACACTCCGTGTTAATGAGGAGAGAGGGCCGAGGGTCATGCTTCCTTCTTTCATACGGAGCGTACCTATAACAGGCAAGCAGTAACAGAGCATTTGAATCTCTCCTGAGACTGTTGTGTAGTTGTCAACTTTGCGTATGACTCAGCACAACTCGACACTCAATCTACTTAATTTTTTTTTCCCAGCACCAAAATCTTATAATGAAGTGTGCGTGCATCAGGGATTGTTAGCGATCGGCCGGTTGAATGTGAAAACTTAAAGACACAAAAAAGAATTCTTTGTGGGCCAAACGGTGTAGAGATTTAGGGTGGAGAATGGTCCCAAACAGACAATTTCAAAAATGGAGTTTTACCGCTCTCAATGATCGTGTGTGTAGAGCAGAGCTCATACTACGCATCCATCAATATTAGCAAAATATATGATCACAATAATTTCTCCAGACACAAACTTGGACGGGACAACGTTTAATCCCAGTAATAAAGTTGATGTTTTCCGATAGGATAAATTTAAAAAAAAATTCATTTCTAGATTAATGTGAATATATTTTAAATTTTAATATTTGCGCATTCCCCTAAACATTGGCACCAGCTTGTTATCTGAGGTAACGACTTTCGTAACAATGCTGATATGGAATTAATGAGCTGTGCTGTTCAATTAACTCTCACCGGGCTCACTTGTATAGTTTCCATTACCACTTGGTTAGTTTTCTTGGTATATTGCTTAGTCATTAAACATAACGTTGTGAAAAATACCAACAAAATATCGCCCACTCTCGCCAGTCCAACACAGCTGAACATTTTGTCTGCTCATGGCAATGAGAAAGTCCTCATAGAGGTAAGGATTCTATATGGCGGCACTCTTGTTTGCGCAAGTTTCGAGTTCTCAGGTCTTACACAGCACATCGCACACTGAGCTTCTGTGTGCTCTGGAACTATTAGCCATCATTGTTCGCATTAAATCTCTCACTAGGACCTGTAGTAGATGTTTATCCTAGCATGCATATTTAAAATAAGTTGATTGTGGCCCCCAGATGTTAAAAAATCTTCTTAGTGTTTCTCAGCTAGATTTCAAGGTGAGAGGAGAACGGCTGTGATAGCCGACAGAGGCTAAGGGATGAGTGTCCGGCTGCCAAAGTAGGGGTCGCTCTTCCGCAGACAGCTTGCGCGTACGACTATTCCTTGCTTAAATCAATAAAGAGTCCATATTTTGGCTTAGAGTTTAATAATGTGTTTATTCTCTGATAATCTGCAAACTGAAAAAGATCAAGTTGTGTGTAGGTTAACCAACAGAACACTTGGTGGATGTGTGATTTCACGAAGTCCTATTGACTTTTCACAAATGTTCGAACGATGGATATTTTTTGTGTTTCTGAATATTGAAGCGAGCAACCAGGCGTCTGTCTTTTCTCCAGACCACAGAACAGAGACAGGTGGGCGAAGTGAAACACACAACCCAAATTGCCATCTGTTTTGGCTTATGCCATTTCGTGACGCACACACACACACCCACACACACACTGACACACACACAACATGCAGTTTATCTGTGCAACCAGCTAATAGACTGCGAATAGATCTGTCAGCCTCGCTCCGCTTTTTCATTGTTTCTCTCTTCTGTGCCCCTTTTCAGTTTTGAGGTTTTTTTCTTCTTACAAGCAATGATGGACGGTTTTTTTAGTGGTCACACTAACATGTGTGTTTGCACTGCTATTAGTGAGGCCCATGGAGGGATGGTTGCAAACACGCCCCTGACCCTGCACAGTCATGACAGAGCTTTCTCTCTCCCGGCTCTTATTTCTGCTGTACTGTCGGCCTTTCCCTCTTATGTGGTTCAAATAGTTCCAAACTAACCATCATGCTATTTGCAGTTTCATTTCTTCAATTTATGTTCACACCAGACCTAAAAAATCCAAGAATGCATCATCCATCATCATCATTCAAAGCCAAAACATAATTATAAGCTGTGAGTGGAGGAGTGAGGGTGCCGAGCTTGGAGTGCGTCAGTTTTAATCGCTGATGCTTGTGGGTTTGACGGCCATGCGAGAGCATGCGTGCAGGACTAATGTTCTCCTAGAACCCCCTTCCCACCCGCATTACCAGAGAGGCTGCTTAAATGACACGTCAATATTGATCACAGCTCAGCGAGGCCTGGAGGCGTGTGGTTAGTGGGCCAAAGCAGGGGGAGGACATCCAATGATTTTCTTTTTTTCTTTTTTTTTTTAAAGAAGAGTCCTGCCGAGTTTGCTAGCTTGGATCGTGTCTATGGTCGTCGACCAAACAGTGCCTGATGTTTTTCCTGACATCTTCTCCAGGAGCTGGAGAGGACATCCCATGAAGGGAAGGTTGTTCCGCAACCGACGCTCTCGACATATGCTGCCGTAGAAGAAGGCGTCTGAGAAGAGTTCAGGACCGGGATCACACACACAAACCCGTCACCAACAAGGAGGTGGTTTCAATGCTTCAAGGTTGGTCTTATATCTGTTTATATAAGCTGTAGTTTTATCATACAAGTTGAGAATGATACATTGGGCTCTTGTCTTTTTTTTCTTCTGGGATTTCCTGTTCTCTCATTTATTTTTGTCTCTCTTTATTATTTCCTTGTCACTTCTATTCCTCTTCGGGCTTTTTGCAAGCTCTATTCCTTTTTGGGGCTAGCATCTTCAGACACAGCTTTGGTCAACTTCTTACAAGTCTTTATCATTTGTTTAATTTCTCTGTCTTTACGCTTTACGCGGCGTCTTTTATTCTCCTCCACTTTAAAGTGATCCTGCACATCGTCAGCAAGGCTGTGGGCATTCACAGTAACTTATGTCCCCAACCCACTGTAGTCAACACCAGTTGTGACTAGCATCAGGTACAGAGTGGGCTGAGGGCTGGGCTTTGTAATTCTCTATGTGTGTGGCAGTGTGTTGTTTACTGACTTAAATAGCATATGTCTGTGGCTCTTTGTACACTTTTCGATATTTATGTGGTTGTATTCATATCTTAACAGCTACACAGTGTCTCTGTTTGTATGTGAATTGTTTAAAACCTCTACACGCTTTTGTTTTTGTAGCATTTCTCTTTGTTATATAAAAAAGCAAAGAGATTCAAGATTCACACAAGCAGATTAGAAAAATTTTTGTCTAGTTTATCTGAGTTTAATGAATCAAAGTATTTTTACGCAGGGCTTGGATTTATTGATATTACCCTAAGATTTTGGCTGCAATTAAGGGTAAATCAAAGCAATCCCATACGCTTGACATGATACATAATGATCTATACACGGAAACAAACAATATTGTTGTATGTAATAATGTCATGGCTCTGATGAAGACTTGACTAAGCAAAATTGCATCAGCAGTTTGTCAGAGCAGCACACAAACACGTTTGTTTTTTGTTGTCAGTTGCTGTTTTTTTGAGGCAGGACAAGTCTTTCCTTTTAATGAGGCTTAATTTCTGCAATATTGAACTGCATTCTGAAAACAATGTTAATGTGCCAGGCAGAGGCATATTATACTCTCGGCAATCTCCCATCTCCTGGTTGCAGTGCAGATCAGTTTCACCAGCTGCAGGCTTTACTTTGTTCTGTCTGCCCCCTGTATTTGTCCGGTTTCTTAGCTGTGTGCACCTTATAGGGGAAGGAAGCCGGTGTTAACAAATAGCTACAATAGGGCTGCAATAGCTACAATAGGGCTTATTCAGTGGCTTCAATACCCAGTTTTTTCGCAAGCATTCCTTTCTTGCAGCATTTCCGCACATGGAGCAAGTCAGCAAATGTCAGTGAAAGAATAGGTTACAATCATTATTGGAAAGGTCAAGGGTTGAGCCAGTTAAAAAGCCGGACCCTGCATGTGCTGGGTTCACGTGTTCGTGCAGTTTGTTTACCAACCGTGGGTTTAACTTAAGGCGCACGTGGCTGGGAGATCGGACGAGCATATACCCTGCAAACATCTGAGTGGCATTAATATGATTATGCTTGGCATCATGTGGCGCTGATCTACTTATGTCTCCTGTTGGGCTGTGGCTTTTGTATCGGACTACAGTCTATCAGAGTTATTTATCCGGCTGGTATCTGCATGCATGTTCAATTGTTTGATATTCAGTGGAGGAATACATTTGCTTGGGCTTCTGATTAGCTTTAAAATTGGCATGTTTAGGTTAGGTATGATTCAGGCTGTTTGTTTTGAGGCAGAGACAGAGGTTATAGTTATTATCTCTTTAAAACTGAAATTTAAACACATTTTGATTAAAGTCTTCATTCATGATAGATTCTCATTCAATACAATAGTGATAGGATTAAAGCTAAAAGTACTAAATCAGTTGGATTTTGTGTTTTATTATTGAAAATAGAGGAGATCCAAAGATATAACCTGCTATTTAATTTTAGACACTGTATACTCTATCTTATATGAATTAAGATACTTCATATTTTATTTTTAAATACTTGAAAATTCCAATTCAGCTTTCAGAAATGGCAGGCGGAAGGTGATGAAGGTTTTCACTGTTGATCTTTTTATCGGCTAAGTAAAACACTTGGCATTTAATTGGGTGTGTTTTGCTGTTGCGGTTTAAGACAAAAGACATCCTAGTCTAAAACCCAAGTTTTTAAAGTGGATATATATATTAAGACTGACACCCAGTTGCCACCACCGTGACATCCCCTGGCCTGTCACTTGCCCTCAGTATTCACAAGGCCTCCTCCCAGCCGGGCTGCGCAGTGGGCAGGAGGCAAGAGACCAAGGGAAAACAGAATACCAGCTCAAGCTCCCAGTGCTGGGGTGGAAGGAATGGCCTGGAACATGTCGCTAACGAGCGGCGACCTTGTCCACCCTCAGCTGGCTGAGAAGATGCGCTCTCTTCAACTCGCAACCGCGCTCGGCTCATCCTACAGGCAAGACCACTGAAGGCACCTGTCCGAGGGACACCCGCCAGCGCAGGGCCAATGCCCGTTTTCAGAAACGCCAGCCATCATCAAGGAGAGGGGACGCAGGTACAGTTTTAACATCATCGTAACATTTCTTTTGAAGAAAACTGTAGCATTCTATAAACAGGTGGCAATAAAATGTGAGCAATACATGTGAAAGGAAATTAAGACAAGGCTAGTTCTACATTTTCCCTACAGAGGATAAACAGTTTAGTTATGATAAAGGGAAAGGCCTAGTATAGAAAGGCGGTCACTAGATATAGGGAGTGAGGAGCCAGACATCTTGTGAGATTCTTAAAATCAATCAATTTCAGCGAGATAGCCATTAAATGTCAAAAAAGCCCTCATAATGAAAATAGAAATCATTTAAAGCTAGCATCTAAGCATTAGCTGGATGTAAGATTACTCATCAAAAAAGCCTCGGCAGCTCCAGACAGCTCACTTCCAGGTCACTTAATCTCAGTACAGTGAGTGTTTTGCAGTGTACCAGTTTTCCTATTGATGGCTGTGGATCGGTATGAACATGGATCTCTGCCAGGCTGGATGACTCTAGATATTACCAAATGAACAGAGGACACCAAGTTTAATCTTTCTTTTGCCTTGTTTAATGCAGGTGGCCTTCCAGATGTCAAAATGATAACAATTCAACATAAGGGAAGTCACAAATACTGACTTGTGTAAAACATCGCCTGATTATTGATCAGCTACCGAGCAGAGATGTTAGCTGTCGCTCTGTGCAGAAATTGTATTTGCATCCCACAATTTTCGCATATTGCTTGATAATTACCTTCACTGATGTGTTGTGTATTGCACAATTAAAACCATGAATTAAAATTTGTCTGAGCTGCTGGGCTATATGGACTCAAACCCGAGGCATGTGGTCCTAAGACACACATGTATTCAGATAGCTGGGCATGGAGGGCTCACA
The DNA here is from genome assembly GCF_002260705.1 of Seriola dumerili. Taxonomy (NCBI): domain Eukaryota; kingdom Metazoa; phylum Chordata; class Actinopteri; order Carangiformes; family Carangidae; genus Seriola; species Seriola dumerili. The sequence goes on from NW_019174404.1 coordinate 10,530,041, forward strand.
ATCACTTCCACATATTTCAGCCTGTGATCCAGTCAGATCAAGTGGCTGTCACAACCAGGAAGCTGAAGGCGAACACGTAACGGCTGTGGCAGCGCGAAACCACAACTTAGGAGGCCAATCAGGGAGAACATGTAGACCCCTGGGCTGCTTGTACAGAGTTTGTGATTGTATTAAATGAACGATTATAAGGCTCAAGCGTTAAAAGCTTTGCTGTACAGCATCCACTGGCCATACGTGAGACTGGTCACTAGAGAGACCAGTTAGTTATCAAACATTAAGCGGCGGCTCAATCAATAAAACCAATCCACAAACTCTGTAACAGGCAGCAGGTGGTTCTACATGTTCAATCCTGATTGGCCTCTAAGTTGTGGTTGGGCGCTGCACAGGTTACGGGTCGTTCAGCTTCCTGTGTGGGAACAGCAAGTGAATTGACTGTCGATTCACAGCTGAGAATATGTGGGAGCGTGAGGGTGGAGCCTTTCCATGCAGTATGCTGATCATGTGTGTCTTTCGGACCACATGGCTGCGGGTTTGAGTCATGATTAGAGCAGGGGCATCAGGAACAAATTTTAATTCATGTTTTAATTGTGCAATACACACAGCATCAGTGAAAGGGAATTACAAGAATACTGGAATTGTGGGATGCAAATACAATTTCTGGCACCGAGGACAGTACATCTCTTGCTCGGTAGTGACATATCAGGCGATGTTTTTACACAGTCAGTATTTGTGACTTCCGCTTAATGGCTAATTGTTTTAGTCATTTTGTGACATCTGGAGGCCGAGCTGCAATTAAAAAGGCAAAGAAAGATTAACTTGGTGTCCTCCTGTTCACTCTTGGTAATATCTAGAGTCAGCCTAGCTGGGGCAGAGATCCATGTCATCCATCCAGCAAAGCATCAATGGAACTGGTATAAAGAAATAACTGCAAACAACACTCACTGTAGCTGAGTTGTAAGTGACGCTGGAAAGTGAGCTGTCTGGAGCCTGCCGGGCTTTTTGGAGAGAATGCTTACATCCAAGTAATTGCTTAGATGTAAGTTTAAATGAATTTCTATTCATTTATGGAGGGCTTTTGGCACCCATTTACATGGCTTCTCTGCATGAAATGATTGATTTTAAGAATCTCACAGAATGTCTGGGGCTCACGATACCCTCCATCTATATCTAGTGACCTGCCTTTCTAATACTAGGCTTTCCCCTTTATCATTAACTAACTGTTTATCCTCTGTAAGGAAAATGTAGAACTAGCCTTGTCTTAATTGTCCTTTTCACATGTATTGGCTCACATTTTATTGCAGCCTGTTTATAGATATGCTACGTTTTCAACTTCAAAAGAAATGTTACATGATTAAAATCTTTTGTACGCCTGCTCCACCTCAATCACTTGAGTGATGGGCTGGGTCGAAAACGGGCATTGGCCCTTGGCGTTGGGGGCGGGTGTCCCTCGGGTGCCTTCAGGTGGTCTTGCCTGGTAGGATGAGCGAGGCGGTTGAAGAGAGACATTTCTTTCTCACCAGTGAGGTGGACAAGGTCGGGCTGCGTCTAGGACATGTTCCAGGCCATCTCCTTCCACCCCAGGCACTGGGAGCTTGAGCTGGTTTCTGGTGTTTCCTTGTCACTCCTGCCTCCTGCACTGGGCTGAGCCCGGGCTGGGGAGGAGGCCTGAATACTGAGGGAAGTGACAGGGGATCGTCAGCGGGGTGTGCAATGGGTGTCAGATCTTATATATAAATATCCACTTTAAAAACTTGTTTAGCTAGGATGTCTTTGTCTTAAAACCGCAAGCCAGCAAAACCAGCAGCAATTTAAATGCAAAGTGTTTTTT
>NW_019174404.1:10531893-10581992 GCF_002260705.1 Seriola dumerili
ACCCCCCCACCCCCTACAAAATAATCCATCATGATTCTGCACCCACGAACAACACCCCGCTCGGTAATTTAGGGAATATATTGATTAACATCCATAAATGTTCTTCCATTTGAATTCAACTACATTCATGATTGCGGCTGTATTTGTGCAGGGCCAGAGCCTTTAAAAAGCTTCTTTTTTTTCTTCTTCTTTTTTTAGCTATTTGCTATTAAATCCAGCATTAGTGTCTTAACTCATTAGCGCTGCTTTGGATGCAGAAAACAGTGAAACATAATTATGTGTGGGAACTTTCTGTAAAACGCTAAATGAGCATTTCATTCATCTCACAGCAGCATTTAGTGCCTGTAGGCCTTTACCGTACCACCATACAATTAACTGGATCAGGATTTAGTGCCTGGCCCGAGTGCTGCCGAGAGCACTTCCTTTAGCGGCGGTTATACCTTCAGACATGTTAATCACAGATCCTGATGACTCTGCCATACATTTGGTATAGGACTTTGGTCTGGATACTGCTCTGCATGGCTGTAAATCACGTCTGGTGATTTTTTCTTTTTTTTTTTTTTTTGGAAAGTTCCAGTGATCGTGGAGCTGGCTGCCTATACGATGCCAAGTTGGAACCACCTTTAGGAAGGCCCTTCTCCTCTTTTTCCCCCTTGCCACATGAAGGCGAATTATTTTTGAATATGTTTTTTTTCTTTTCTGATGGATGATTATATATGTGTGAGGGCAGCTAGGATGCTGATGATTTTTTTTTCTTTCTGTGCATTTGATTCCTTTTTTTTTTTTTTTTTATTATTTCTTTTTATTTCCGCCCCTCCCTCTCAGCTTCTCTACAGTCACATACCTCTGAGACATCTGCAGAAAGGTTGGCATTAGCATGTGAAAGGGTTCATGCAGACAATGCTATGCATTATGTATTCACAGGATTTGTATGAAATGCAGCCGCTGTCATTCTTGCTAGCCTGTAATCTACTGGCAATATTTCAGGCCGAGCAGAGAGAACAATCTAAAGAAGACGCATAGGCTACTACAACACCTACTATACCATACCCTGTCCTCCATCCCAAGGAACATCAAATGCGAAGAAGTGTCGGATGTGTCATAACTAGCTGAGCTAACTGTCTGGTAGCAACACACACTACCAAGTGGCCTGTGTTAATGAGGAGGAGGCTGTTTTTCTTCTTACCCGGAGGCAACACAGGCAAGCAGTAAACAGAGCATTTGATCCCTGAGACTTGTTGTGTAGTTGTCACTTTGCGGAATCAGCCACACTTCTCTTTTTTTTTTCCCAGCACCATCCCTTATATGAGTGTGCGTGCATCAGGGATTGTTAGGCGATCGGCGGTGAATGTGAAAAATAAAGACACAAAAAGAATCTCTTTGTGGGCCAAACGGTGGATATTATTGGAGAAGTTCCAAACAAAGTTTCAAAACATATTTCACCTCCTCATGATATTGCTGAAAAGAGAGACCTTATACAGCTCCTCCATTTAGCAAATATATGACACATCTCCAGACACAAACTTGGACGGCAACGTTTCTAAAGTTATGGTGGATACATTTAAAAAAAAAAAATCATTCTATTAGGATATTTATTGCTTTTGGATTCCCTAAACATTGGCACCAGCTTGTTATCTGAGGTAACTCTTCGTAAAGCATAGGATTAATGAGCTGTTTATAAACTCTCACCGGGCTCACTTGTATAGTTTCCACTTCCCACTTGGTTATGGTATATTGTATAAAATACTTGGCAATACCAAACAAAATATCCTTCGCAGTCACAGCTGAACATTTTGTCTGAATCATCCAGAGAAATCCCATGGTTGATTCTATACACTTTTGCAGATGGTAACTCAGTCTTAAAGTCCCTGAGCTTGTCTGTGTGCTCTGGCTGCCTGTCATCAACCCATCACGTGTCACAGTAAACTTAGCTTTCAGGGGCGGCAGCGGCCATGGGCTGCCACAGCTGCTGCTGCTGCTGCCGCCGCTTGAGCCGAGCAACAGCGTCTGTTTACCCAGACACAGACAGAGACAGGGTGGGCCGAAGTGAAACACACAACCCCAAATTGCCATCTTGTTTTGTGCCTTATCCCATTTCGTGACGCACACACACACACACACACTGACACACACACACACACGCAGTTTATCTGTTGCACCAGCTATAGACTGCGAATAGATCTGTCAGCCCTCGCTCCGCTTCTTTCATTGTTTCTCTCTTTCTGTGCCTTTTCAGTTTGAGGCTTTTTTTCTTCTTACAAGCAATGATGGACGGTTTTTTTAGTGTCACAGCTAAATGTGTGTTTGCATGGCTATTAGTGAGGCCCATGGAGGGATGAGTTGCACACGCCCCTGACCCCTGCACAGTCAGTGACAGAGCATTTTCTCTCTCTCGCTCTCTCTCTTTCCCTCTTTATGTGGTTCAAATAGTTCCAACCTAACCATCATGCTATTGACAGCTTTTCATTTCTTCAATTTATGTTCACACCAGACTAAAAAAATACCACAGAATGCATCATCATCATCATCATCAAGCCAAAAACAATAATTATAAGCTGTGAGTGGAGGAGTGAGGAGTGCCGAGCTGGAAGTGCGTCAGTTTTATCGCTGATGCTTCGTGGGTTGAACGTGCATGCGAGACGCATGGCGTGCAGGACTAATGTCTCTCCTAGAACCCCCTTCCCCACCCTCATTACCAGAGAGCTGCTTAATGACAACGTCAATATTGATCACAGCTCAGCGAGGCACTGGAGGACGTGTGGTTAGTGGGCCAAGCAGGGGGAGGACATCCAATGATTTTCTTTTTTTTTTTCTTTTTTTTTTAAACTTCCCTCATCCCTCATTCATTCCATTTTGCATCCTGGAGAAAAGCTCATACTCAGCAGTATTCAGTTCTTACCTTTCCTATACTTCCATCTCCCTCACATCTCTTTCAATTTGTCTCCATTCGCCCCCATCCCTCCCCTCCCCTCCCCTCCTCCTGTCGCGTTGCGCGCTACTTTTGCCATCTTTCCCGACTGACACGGTTCATCATGGGTGTGAACGTCAGCCTGGTGCCTATGCAATCTTTAGTCAGCAGATAATTGCACAGTAGTGTGGAGTGAACATGGGTTAGGGCAGCAAAGAGAGGGAAGAGTTCAATATATAATTTGTTAGGAGGAAAGCACCCCATATAGAAGCGAGCTAAACTGATTACATTATCGCACATGTAGCTCTGCAGTAAACAGGCCCTTTTTCTCCTCACATAAGTCCACAAATGTGCTCCCCCTCGCACTACAGATAATGCACCTGCGTGTTGATCAACAAGTATTGATTATCTCTCTTGCTAATTGGGCCCAAGTTAATTACTAGCAATTAAAATCATGAATGATACATTAGCACAGATGCAGTAGACGCGGCGGTGGGGCTCAGACACTCACACATATGTAAACATGCGTGTGTTCCAATAACGCCTACACTTCTCAAGCCAATAAAGATGCTCTCACACTTACAGAAATGATTGAATTTAAAGGCGCCCGAGATTATAACAGAAAACTGTGTGAATTCCCAGTGCCAGCGAGATAATTTCATTTGCATCACTTTCGGCACAAGCTGCTTCAGCTGAGGTTGAGGGACAGTGAGACAGGAGAAAACGGCGGGGGATGACTTTACTTCATTCCAGTGAAAACCTGGTTTTACCTGAAGATATCTGGTGCCTAGGATCTTCTCCTCCAAAGCCTAGCTGCTGGGCTGATAAGCTCTGCTGCCTCCCCAAGCCCAGGTCGCATTCCTTTTGATCAGGCCCGAAGTTCAGCCGAGCGTGGCTTTCACCTTTTAGCCCCGCTGTCCTTAAGCCGGTCGGTGGCTGCCTCCGCTCCCATACTGCAACAACAAGAGGAAATGAAGGAAGTTTCGTCGACTGGCACCTTATCTGGTCAGGGTCAGTGCAGTGATCCCCGCAAATTAGCCCCGGACCTGACTGAGTGTGTGTGTGTCTGCTTCCCTGCTGCTCCACAGCCTCCGACAGTTGACAAAACGGTCAGGATTTTGTGGTCAAACATCAAAGCCATCAGATGAAGAGTGAAGATGTTTTTTTTCTCTCTCGCTCTCTCTCTCTTTTTGCAGCATGTGCTTGCAGTTGGTTAGATAATTAAAATTTTTGGAGCAGGAATGCAGTAAACCATTAAAGTTCATGAACTCAAGGATCTGTGGATTGTGTGGTTTGAGATCTTCTCTCTTTTTTTCCCCTTAAAAGAGACTTATGATTCACTGTCTAAATGTTGTATAGCACCAGTGTGCCTAGGAAATGATTTGATGTCTGAGGTTTCCGAGATTGCATCATGTGTCACTTTGCCTCGCAGTTAACAATAAAGTTGAATCTCCCGTGTCCAGACAGGATTCAGTGGCTCAGAATCGGTTCAAAAATGTACTTACTCCTCGCACCGCAACCAGATCAAGGAAATTCAATACAGGCTGTGACAATATGAATGTCCGTCCCAGAATGCCTTTTAATGTGTCTATAGGTTCAAAAAGCTTCTACGTGCAGGGCCCATGAATCTGCATTCCACAGCTTCTAAATGACACCGGCGCTGCTCGGGAAATTGGATTCATTACTCCGGCCACTGATAGAACGATTACCCCAAGACTGATACTCGTCCCCACTCTTTCATTCCTTTTCCCTTTGATGCCCAGCATTTCTCTCTGCTCTCTCTGTTTTCTCTCTATTACTCTGCTTCTTTAATGTGATTTTGTTCCAAAACACAAGTGATAAATATATAGATTTTACAAAAAGTAATGGTTGCTTTTACAGATTCCTACTCTCAATGCCTTCTGCTATTTTCTCTTTTCAAGTTTTTTTTGCTCTCTCTCTCTCTCTCTCTCTCTCTCTCTCTCTCCACAGACTGGATGATCTATCCAGAGTGGGAGAGAACATGTCTTTATTTTGCCGCCGTTGATCAACGACTGTGCTGAGACGACGTGCAAGACGAAGTGCTGTGAAAAGAGATGTGCCATTGCCCTCTTTACAGGGCTAATCTTGGCTAATTAAAGATTCATGCAAAGCGATGTGGCAACTTTGACAGATCAGTTGCAGACAGTCTGAGTGATGCTGTAATGCCTCTCAAAGCTCCTTTTGCTGTGGATTTTCTTGCAAGTAAGGCCTTTAAAAGACAGGCAACTCCGACCCCAACAAACGGAGCCGAGTTAAACATGATTGATGTGTCTCGGAAAAATCCATCCCATAATTTCACCTTTTCACCTTGGAGATGCTTCTTCCTAAGACCCATATTAAAGCTTAATTCTGCCAACGAGGAGCAGGCGGTGTTTTAAAGAGAAGAACACATGTCTGTGAGGCCTGTTCCTCCTTATCTAGCAGCTTCAGCCTCAGCCAAAGATAGATGTCTGCCATGCCAGCATGTTTATTTTCCTTGCCGATTAGCTTCGATTAAAAGCAGACCATGTTGTCTCTCTCCTCCTATTTGTGCATTTGTGTGTCTGTGTGTGTGTGTGTGTGTGTGTGTGTGTGTGTGTGTGTGTGTGTGTGTGTGTGTGTGTGTGTGTGTGTATAAGGAGTCCTCCGATCCTCCCTGTGTGGGTGTGTGGGTGTTCATGTGAGAGTCTCCGTTATTTCATCTCCACTAGGCTGCACATGATAATTAAGCCATGGGGGGCTGGGAGAGGGAAGGTGGGTTACAGCTTACAGCTTTGAGTAATTCCATGGCCCCCGTCACCACTGCCACCACCACCACCACCACCACCACCACCACCACCCCCCGCCAAAACCCTCCTCTGTCTCCTTACAGGCCTACCTTTAACCCTCCCCTCCTGCCCGAACATCAACCCACCCACCCCCCCCCCCTCCACCTCAGCTCCAATCCCACCTCAGGCTGTGGGAATTTTCTTTAGTCACACTCGGCTTGCCAGGTAAACAAGCCTGAATGGGGAGACGCGAGCAGAGTCCATGGGAGCAAATAAAACAGGGGAGGATGTAAATGGATTTATCACCGAGCCCCCTCACCCGCCTGCAACACCCCCACCCCCCCACATCCTCCTCCCGCGCTCTTCTCTCCCGAGCGAGGTGGCACTCTGCTAACTTGGCAGTCTCTTTAACGAGTCAATTGCAGACCTCTGGAACTCAGGTGCTTGGAGAGCTCCGAATCGGCAAAGTGGGGACTTTTTCTTTAAATATATTTTCCATTCACACTTGTCCGCAAAGGATTTTTTTCTCTCTCTCTCTCTCTCTCTCTCTCTCTCTTATTGTCTCTCTCTGTCTCTCTCCATCACTCTCAGACTCTTTGCCACAGAAACAGCAGTGGTAATTCTCAGAGGCAGCTGTGTCAACTCCGTCTTTAGTTCGACTGTGAATGATAACAGTGCACTACCTGTAAGCCCTTCAGCTCAAGCAGACACACATTCCCTGCTCCTCTCCTCCCTAAATTATCTGCTGCTAATCCAGATCAGAAAGTTAAAAAGCAGGTCAAGCGTGAAAGCCTTATGCTGAGTAATGAGAGAGAGAGAGAGAGAGAGAGAGAGAGAGACCCATGTCTGTGCGCCTGTATGTGTACATCTGTGAACTTGTGTGTGAATCTGTGTGTGTGTGTGTGTGAATGCACAGAGTGCTCGCAGGGCAGAATCCTACTAGAGCCATCCAAGGCCTCGTTTTCAAAGGAGTCTTTCAATCTGAGGGCAGGAAGAGCAGACTTAAACCAAGACCACCATAAACAGACTCTGCTGTTTTATAACAAGCCCGGCCTGCCAAAAACAGCTCCCGAGGTTTCCATGCACTGTGAAGGGGAAATATGGATTCAATAGGAATACAGTATGAGGGTCGGGAAGGAAGGGGAGGGGAAAAGGGGAAGAGACAGAACCAAATTTACGTGCCCCCGTTGACAGCATTCAGGTGTGTGCAAAAGCAGAAAATCTATTCCAATCGATCCGGAAGAGCTAGGCTGAGGCAGAGAGATTGGGTTGTACACTGCTCCTGCTCCTCAAGGGAGCCTTGATCACGGTTATAGCCCCCCGTGTTAATTAAGGTGCTTTGACATTTCAGCATTCGCCCGGCCTCTCATCTTGGCACTCTGGCAAATCTTTTCCAGGCTCCTGAGAGCTTGTGTTGGGAGGGATGAAAGGGCGTTACGGTACCGTTGTTAGGAGGGAGATAGTGTGGATGTGCGGGTCTTGCGGGGCACTACCCGCTGGGAGTGTTCCATCCACCTGTCTCCGGCTGATCCCGTGCGTGTGCGTGTGTGCACCTCTGCAGTGTGTTGCGACGGAGACTGCTGCTAATCGATTGATCTTACGAGGCAGCATTATCCGTCCTAATCCCAGGTTGTCATTAACACCCACAGTGTCATTTGTTACGTATCGATCTATTGACCCATTGATTGGATGGTATACAAATGATAACAAACACATTGAAAAGTAGACAATGAAAGTCAAGGAGAGCGACAGGAATTAATGAGGTTTGACTTTTCCTTCCTTAAGTAGTTTCTTTTTCTAGTTGAAAAGCTATGTATACTATACTGCCCTGTATAGTGGAACTGGAAATCAAAGCTTCTGGTTAGGTACGCAAAATATTCACTGCCCGTGATTTGTAGTGACCAGAAATCTGCTGCTATTCATCTTCATCACCTCTACAATATAAGAGGTGGGTATCAAAGTGCCTGCCAATAGTTTTACTGATAGTGCTCTCTCTCTCTCTCTCTCTCTCTCTCTCTCTCTCTCCCCAGCCCCCTCTCTGTGTGTGCAAGTCTTCTCACTCCATGAGTCCATTCCTGTGTGGAGAGCTGGTGTTTGTTATGCTAAAGCTGCAGCAACATGCTGTTGAGAGTGCCAGATGCATTAAGGCTCAGTGCAGGGAGGGTGAAAAACAGACACCGTTTCAGACATTGCCGGGAGCTTTGGATTTGCCAGCTATGCCTGTTTCCTTTCTTCAAACAACCACTGACATGCAGGATGGAGGAAAATACACTTCCCCCTCAGATGTTAAGTGCTGTATATATTTAGCTGAATGTTAACTCCAATATGCACATTCTTGGGCATGGTGCATTATGAAGCTATAAATAGTTTCAGGAGACTTTTTTTTTTCAGACATAATGTGACAATGTCTTTCATTTGACAAGAAAACATCATCAGTAGAATATCCTTTCAAAAGTGGAACTCTGACTAGCAGATTAGATCATATCAAAAGCCATTGCTTCAGTAACTGCTTGTATTCAGAACTCGCACATCTCCTTTTCACCAAAACAAGCATAGTGCTAGTTCTGGGCCGGTGCTAGTGGCCAGTTTCAGAGTAAGGTTCAACTTGCGAACTTCAAAGCTTTTTGCTTTTCCACGAGCCAGAGAGCAATAGAGTCACATCAGTGAACGTCTCCGCTTTCCACACTAACACTAACGCAAAGCACAACAACAATGGTGGATATACATCATCTCATTTTTTCGCTTCAATTTCGTCAATACCGAAGCTCAGGTCTTTCTTCTCCTTCTTTGGATTAAAAAGACCAAAAACTACTCTATAGTTCTTGGTTCTAGGACAGCAAAGTGCTGCTACTGCTCTCTAACTACTTTTCCTGGACGAGATCCTGATATTTGGTTGCTCAATCATTTCATGGCACTCCTGTGTTCCTTTTACATGTTAACAGGATATGGATGGGAGGGTTGATGTAAATGTAATCTCTATGCGTTTATTGGGGAAACTATATGTTAGCTTGGTATAGGGACAAGAGGCTAGCTAGCCTGCTAACACCTCAGTGTAGGCTTACCAGTGGCTATAGCAGGAGGTTGTGTGAAACCTGTGGCTCCACTGTGAGGAGAGGACTTCTTGCTGTAGGCTATGCAGTAACTGGAGCTTTTTTTCTCTGCTATTTGTCATGGATGCAGACAGGTAGTTAGCTGTGCAGAAAGATTCCTTTCTTCCATTCTTAAAGTTCTCACTGGTTGATTGTCCCTCACAATCAAACCATGTGAATTGTCAAATCATGTGCTGGGTGGTCTGGAAACAGACTACATACAGTGTGAGGCTTTAATGTGACAGAATAGAAACCCGCCCTTACTAACATGGAACAAAGTTAAGTAGAAAATCATTGAGGTTTGTTTTGTCTGTAATTATTTTGCCCTCCTAAGATTTCAGTATACCCTTAACCGGTTGAAAAGCACACATTTAAAGCCTTGTTTTCTAAGAGTGTATTTAAAAGCAGCAGAATTGCACAATTGAAGTTTAATGAAGGCAGAGAGGTAAATAGAAATCAGCAAGCTGCCATTCAACCACTGAAGGTTTAAACAGCTTGTAGTGGCGTTAAGATGTTGAAATGTTCATGTGTTTCTGAGTGTGTTCCCTTCCCTATATGAGTGCATTTGCAGAATTTTGATCTTACTTTGAAAGCACTTTGGCTTGATTGCTGCTCCTTGCTGCATGAGAGCAATGCCGACACTGGATGGGGGGTCAGGGTGCTGTGATGGCAGTCTCCCTCCAAACTAACAGCCCCTCAGTGGGTTACTTGGTGCTCACATTCATCACAGATGAAGTCTCAACATAAGGCCCTTTCACACTTCTGCACTGCACTGTACCATGTTGTGCCAGCATGGATTGACAAGCCTTTCCATCACACTACGAAATCCCTGAAAGCAAGCCACACTTCCTCCACAGAATGTCTGATGGTATGTGGGTTAAACGTGATCTTAGGAGTAAGCGGGGTCAAATAATTTATGGGGTAAGAAAACAGTCAAGGTCCTAATGAAGGTTCACACAGTAGGAGTCCTGATTTAGGATCACCAGCCACCGGCTCAGCACTCTTTTAGAGCTCGCAAAACGTATAGTCTAAGATATATAGTCCACAGATCTGCACAGAGCACAATATGGAGTCATTTAAGTGAGTGAGTCACCTAATAGCAAATGTATTTTGTTCTGTCCTTTACTTGTGAACCTTACTGAGCAAGGCAGTTGCAGCTGGCTTTTGAAATTGTCAAGGCTTTCGTCTGGACCTTGGTACTGTATCTACCCTGTAATAAGTGGCTGAAATTCATTCCCATTAGAGTCCCATGTAATCTTTTGAAATGAGAGAACATCACAAGATTATTCACCACGACAGACTGGCAGACTTGCTGTGGGATATCAGCTGTGGAAAAGACTGGAAACACAGTAAAGTATTTATTCCTGAGAGCCAGTGGAGAGTGTGGAGAGGAGTACACGGAACATTGGCCAGTGCACCACAGTTAGAGACAAACCCCCTGTGCAGAGAGGTTTGTGAGCTCTCACTCTCCTGTCCACCACCGCACTACTCCCTTTCCCCCCCCTCCTGTATCCTCAGCTGAACGTTTTTCATTCAGCTCGACTTGGTCGACCCCGGGCAAACCTAGCGATGGCATGATGGGAAAACATGAACGTTATGCGCATTGTAAATTTCACATCTGCTCTTGCCACCAGTGTAGAGGCCTGGATGTCAGCCGACGTCCCCACATGGCCCGGGAGTCTCTCATGACTTCCCACAACTGGGAAGGAGCAGAAACACCATTCCACAGCCCCGAGGTTCTAAGCACAAGCTTTATGAGTTTACACAGGTGGAGGTCCTGGACTCCAGTCCCGTTTGTGTGCGCAGGGTATTAAATATTTACAGCAGTTTAGATACTCTGCCTTTGGAAAATACAGTTCAGAGAGACATTTAGGAGAGAGAAGACGAACATGGTGATAACTGTCATTAGTCAGTTATTTGCTTGCTAGTTTGGAGGTGGTGAGTTGAATGGGAGCTTGGCCTAGGTAGACGATCTGTTAAATTAGTGGAGAATGCTGACTGTCTATCTGTACCATAATGGACTGATTACTCCAAGTACCCTTCTTGCATTGAAATTAAAGCCACATCAAAATTGCTTTGACATGCATTCTTATGGTAATGACAGTTTTCCCCCCATCTTTTCATTTAGATGGCCGTCTTAATGACTGTCAGCCCTGTAAGTGTAGCAGCAGCATCCAATGAGGCTTCATTTGGAGCCCACCACCATTCAGAGTGAATGAGGGGGAACAAGGGGCCTTAGATGAGGAGTGGAGCGGCGGGTCTGGTTCTTCATCAGCTCCACGTGGCTGTTGGGCTGGTAATTACACACATTATCAGTCATTAACACAGTCTGCCACAGCGCCTGAGACAGGCAGGGAGTTAGGCCTCGGTGCAGGGGGAGACGGTTGATGGGGGTAGGGGGTTGTATGAGTTGGGGGGTAGGGATATGAAGACATATATATATATATACAGAAGTTGTGCCCAGACGGTGATGTTGCAGACAGCCAGACACTCATACAAATTGCAATACAACAAACCATAGCTGTACAAAAGCACTGGCCCCATTCAGTAGTCTGTTCATATCTGTTGTGGTTTCTTTGTGTCTTTTTCTCTTTCTTGCACTTTCCCTTGTTTTTAAATCTCTATTTTGCCACATTTTGCTTTTTTGTTTTTCCTTCCCTATCTCCCACCTTTATCTCTCCTGAGCGCACTCTGTCATATTGGCTCCCCTATGACAGTGTGTTCCCTCCCCCTCTTTGCCTCCGTTTCTTCTTGTATTCCTCAGCTTCTCTCTCTCCACATCTGACTCCATAGACTCTCCTTATTTCACTAAACCCCCCCTCTCTTTCTCCCTGTCTCTCTTGCTCGCTCTTTGTGTATATCTTCTGGGCTCGCCTGAGATGCAAATGACACAAGAAAGTGATAAAAGTTGCATGTTGGCACTACCATAATTAAATATTAAAGACTCTCATTTTTTCCCCTCTTTTTTTTCCAGGAGAAGGGATGCCTGTGGATATTGCTTTCACATTACAGCAGCGAGGGAGAGAAATTTATGAGGGACTTAATTTAGAATCCCAAGCTTTCATAATGCTTTTTTACCCATAGATTATATCATAGGAGATGATGAAAAAAAACTGTTTATGGGGAAGCCGTGTAAATTGTAAAGAGGTGATAAACTGTGTTGACAGGGGAAGCGTCATTATTCCCCTGTACAAACTTTCTGGAGCAGAATCATTAACTCGAACAAACCACAGTGGGCGAGCGAGTGAGTAGTGACACATGCCGCACTTTGTACAAGGTGTTGTGCTCTGTCTTTTGTAAATATGTTTACTTTAAGTAATACTTAAAGTCTTATAATGCCACTAATTTATCATATGAACCTATTTTTTCAGTTGTTGGGCTGTTACATCATCCTTACATACGTTATTCTAATGCAAAGTGTGACCCACTTTCTTCAGTTGTATTGTTCCTGGGCTTAGTCCCACCAACCCTGTTTTCTATTCACTACGTCAAAATGAGGATAAAAAAAATCATTGTGTGCGTGAGTGTGTTCATCTCCCTGTGTCCCTCTCCCTTGCTCTTTTGCAAACACTCTGTGTATTTATGTGTCAGTGTGTGTTTGCATCATCTGTGGGCTTGGTATTGCTTAGCAGTGCCCCAGTAAGTGTGTGTCATGACTGCATCTCTACATGTGGTATGGGTCTTTCTGCTGTGCTCATCCATCCACGGCTAAAAAAAGAGATGAGGAGGAGGAGGAGGAGGAAAAGGAGGAGGAGGAGGAAGAGGAGTAGAGGGAGGAGGAGGAAGGGGCTTGTTGCTTTTAATTGAATTGTAAATGCGAGCGGAGGGGGAACAGGGCTGCTCCTAGCTGGGACAGACAACAGATGGAAGGCAGGGCCTGCCCTGCAGGGCGAGAGGGGTGAGAGGGGAGATGGGTGGGTGGAGGGTGGATAGATGGATGGATGGGGGGAAGGGAGAGGCAAAAGGTCCTGGTGCATGAAAATGACCAGGGTCTGTGGCCTCTGTGGAGTCTATGATTTCTCTCTCTGCCTCTCTTTCCCTCTCTCAATCTGTCTTTTTTTTATCTCTATCGCTTCTCCCTCTATCTCTCTGCCCCTTAGAAAACAGAGTTCGCCTTGCAAAGTGTAAGAGCTGATATCTAGCTACTAATCAATAGTGGTAGCAACACAGCAGTCAGTTGAGTTAAATGAGCTCTCCCTGCTTTTCTACTCTGTTTGGCAAATACATAGATTATGCTCCCAAATCAAACGTAAATAAATAAAACTGTGTATAACACTCCACATATAACACTGTGTGACGTCCCTGTGTACTGTGTATATATTTATTAATGGTATAAGGAAGCATTACTGAAGAGCGTTTCTCTATGTTTTATCTAAATAAGAAATCTTACTAGCCACATAAACACAAATGAGCAAAAAGAAAAAAGGCTTGCTGCTTAACATAAATGGAGATTTGCTCAGTGGGAAAAAGAAATAAAGACCCATAGGAAATCCAGCTCTTTCTCTCTCTCTCTGTGTCCCCCTCTCTCTCTCTCTCTCTCTCTGTCTCTTCAAAAACAGGAAAATTGCCCCAGTCTGCCCTCCTCAGGTGAACTGGGTTCAGGGATTCTGTCACTGCACCGAGCAGACTAGGTCAGAAACTGAGACACACACACAACACCACTAGGTCAATACAGGCTTTACCCCTTGACTAGATTAAGGGTATTTGGGTTGTTTGTGCATTTGTGATGATAATAACTCCACATGGGGTTGCCTCTCATTTTATTGAACTGATCAACACCCCTGGTGGATTTACCAGGTTTTCTGTCTGCATTTATTTATTTATTTATTTAGTTTTCTGAGTTCCAGGGCAGATCGAAAACTAGAGGGTAACTTCTGCTGTAAAGAAAATTAACACCACAATCACACACTCAGCTGGAAATCATGATTTGCATGGATCTGCCACAGGAGTCATTTGCTGAAAAAAAAAAAAAAAAAGCACATTGTGAATAACAAGAAGCATGCTCCTGCAATTATAATATTGAGATGAACAAGTACCTTCCATTCAAATTTACTCACCCTCCTATCACCTTGCATATTTTATTTTCTATATCATTTTGAGATATAATTCTGTTTTTTTTTTTTCACTTCTTCCATTTCTTGCAGACAATGCCTGTGATGGATACTCCTCATAACTGTCTCTGCAGGCATGATGTCACCGAGCTGCCTTAGTTAATCTCTCTCCTCCCAGACAGCATATTCACAGCCTTGGGGCTAGACCCCACTCCTACATCTATCTGAAGCCAGCACATGCACTGTTGCTCTCCAATAACTCCACTCAATTGCCCATCATTCCTCCTCCTCCTCCTCTGCCAACCACCCCCCCCACCCCCCCACACCACACACACACACACACACACCTTTCAGAGTACCTCCGTCCACCGCTGCATTTTTATTCTGTTATTAATCTGCGGACGCGTCTGCCAAATAATTAACCTGGCCGAGTTATTTATTCCCTGGGTGATATTTCCCCACCTGTGTTTGGGAGGCAGAGGGGAGGACAATGCCATTGAAATGTCCTCTTGCCACTGATGGAGACCAAGGAAGGTGTATGTGTGTGCACGTGTGTGTGTGTGTGTGTGTGTGTGTGTGTGGGGGGGGGGTGTTCAGAAGAAAAGGTTTGGGGCCTTGCTTCAACCATGGGCAGGCGGGCTACATGCGATTCATGTGGGGGGATTACAAATGCACCAGTAACCTTTCAGTTAATGAAAAAGAGGAGGTGCTAATAAAAGAGAACAAGCTGGAGAGGGACCCTTATGAGGGAACACGTGTGCTCGGGTGTAATTCCCAGTGCATTTTCTTTGGCAATCACATACAGTACACGCATACTGTATGCACAGGCACACACAGAAAAACACACCCACACGCAGCAACCGCTCACATGCCCCCATACAGACATGCGGATATGCTAACACACATGTAGTCATCCACATAAATAGAAACACACCTTCGCTTGCTCATATATTGTGCAGCCAAACCTCGCTCCTCGCTGGGTGTGATTATATCCAGGAGAGAGGTAATGTGTTGCGCCTGAGGTGGGAGGTGGTAGATGGAGGAGACATGAGTGCTTTGGCCTTGAATTTCACCCAGGACTGCCTCCCCATCTCCCCGTGCCCATTTCTCACTCTTAAGGGAGAGTGCGCTGTGGTGCCGCTGGAAGCGTGGGGGCCATGGCACAGCGAGCCGGGTGTTTAGGGACCACCTTGTTTGACCGAAAATACCTCTCCTGACTCTTCCAGTCCGTAACGAATATCCACGATGGAGGCTGGCTCATTCTCTCATGACATGTCAGCAGCAAGCCATTTGTGTCAGAGAGCTAAACCTGATGAGTGAAAGTTTGGAGATGGTGAAAATGTGTGTGGTGGTGAAAGCTTGAGGGGGCATGAGCTCAGTCTAATTGAGCACTAACTCGCTTGTTTACCGTTGAAACAGAGTGTAACCAAATACAACATATCAGAATTTCTTTCTTTTCTTTTTTTTTGACCCCCCCCCAAGTCAATCTAAGTTTCCTCTAAAATGTAGCACATATTTAAAGTGAATTTCTGAACTATTCAGAATAAAAGTCAATCTGCATGTCAGTTACCTTTAAGAGGATCTGACAAGATTACATAATTGTTTGAGCACCAGTAGCTCTAAGTTGGCATTTGTTTTTTTTTACTAAAAAGTTGTTTCTTCTTATCCATGTGGTGTTTTTATCAGCTGCAGATAAAAAAAAAAAGGTCTCCACCTGGACTCTGGCCAGAGATGCTATAATTAGATACACCCCTAACACCCCTTTTCCATTCATTATTTGTTGCCTTTCTAGTAGAGTAAAGGCACATAAGTGTCTGGGAAAATCTGTTTTCATCAACATTTTGCTTCCTCTTTTCAACATTTTCATCTTTTTTTCCCACCCTGAACTCTTAATGTTTCTACCAAGGGGATTTCTAAGATGAAATTTAAAATGTGCTTTATAACAGGTGGATGGAAACATACCAGCAGTCCATTATTAAATTCCCTTATTACCAGCTGTGAGAGCGTGTATGGTATTGTTTTCACCTTGTGTGTCCGTGTGTGTCGTCATGGCAAACCTACTGTAGCGGTAACTACCACCGAGGCAGTTTTGAGCACTGTGTTTATATGTCTGTCCGTGGGCAGATTTTGTCACTGTGATAGCCTCATAATCATAAGATACAGTAAGGAAACTTTACAGGTGTGTAGGTGAGATCAAAATGAAGGCATAATACGAAGATGACCGTGCTCCGACCCTAACGTAAGTACTGAGTGCTCATGTAATAATGTAGCGATGACTACCGAGTACTCATAGGTCAGAACGTCATCATGTTGACAGGCGTCCCGGCTGGTGTGATCTCATCACAAGATGGTCTCTAGTTTCATTCTAAACCTATCTACTCTAAATCTCTATCTTATCCCCAACAATGAATATGACCCTCACTTGCCAAGGAGCATGCAATTGCCTCTGAGCTAACTCTTGATACTGAATGAGGCCTTCATGTGCTATCATATGACAGCATGAAAAACACCCGCTGTGATGTGTTTTTTATACTCAGCCAAGTCCAGACAGGAGAAGGAAAAATAGCCAGCAAAGATTGGGCAGCTGTTGGAGCTTGTCGACCTTGGGTGTCAGCCTAAGTGTAATTATTTTTCACGCATGCCATGTTGACCAGATATACACCGCTTGCGTTCTATTTGTCAGGGCCTCCCGTGTGAGGTTGGTGAGGGCGGGATGTGTGCATGCACATTCACACACACCATTGCATACTTACTTACATGTATCAACAGTGACCTGATTCCTCTGGGCTGGTGTGGGTAGATAAATAAAAGAAATCATCGCCCTCAGCGAGAACCGACAGGGACATAAATTTCAGTACAGATCTGATTTTGCTTTGAATGAGGCTGGCATTGATTAATTCAAATTTTCCAGCTCTGGGAATAACTCCCATAATTCACATCAGCTGGTGGTTTGCTGTGTGCCAACTTGATCATCTCTTCTAGCATCTCCGTTCTCCTCCCTCATTGGCTGGCTGTTTGGTGACACCGTCAGCCCCGTGCACTTGTCACCCTCTCTGTCTGTCTGCCTGTCTGTCCGTCTGTCTGTGTCAGGATGTCGGAGCCTCAGATGTCTGCTGTCTTCACGCCTGTCAAACAATATGATACAGCGTGGTATCTTATCAAATGTCTCTAAATGCCAGTCGAAGAGACAGGGGTAATATTAAAAAGAGTGCAATTAAAATGGAAAGGAGCGGGTCATGTTGGGTAAGACCCTCAGATAAAAACGGCTTCAGAGCAAGCCAAGCAGTTTCCACCCCCTCCCACCCCCCCTCCCTCCTTCTAACTCCCTCCGTGCCTTCACTCGCTCTCTCTCCTCCCTCGTTCCTTCTCCTGTCACCCTGAACAGAGGATTGACATTCAGTCGAGGACACCCCTGGCTGGCAGTTAAAAGAAGTGGAATTAATGTGCGAGTTGAAGAGGGAGAGAGTGGAGGGGGGGGCATAGGGTAGTTGGGGTGGGGCCGGTCGGTGGTAGTGAATGACTGACACAGTTTTTGATGGAGTGCAGACATGGCTGACTCACCCTCTCTCTCTGTCTTTCCTCCGCCTCCTCCTCTTGCTCTCTTCCTCTTCGTCTATCTCTCCATCTCCTCCATCCCCTGCCTGTTTGCCTGTGGGGGGGGGGGGTTCGTCACCCCTCCCTCCTACCCCCCACCCTCCTTTTCCTCCCATCTTCTCTGGCCTTATTGTTTTACATCTCTTCATTCAGGCTTTTATGGCTGCTTCGTCCTCGTGTGGACCCATCTCACCGCCGGATGATGGGTTCCTCCCCCAGTTATCGCGGCTATTTATTATCAATGTCGATCCACATCACATTTCTCTGACTTTGGGAAGATGGTTTTCACATTGGGGCCGCTTTACTGACTCACCATATAACAAATCCGCCGAGAGGCCCGCGCAAACACATGCACCCTCGCGCACAAAGTGACACAGTCAGAGGGGAAACCTCACATCACTATATTACACTGCAGATTTACTAGGCGCTAAAATGCTACGTAGTGTTTTAATGCTTCATAGTGGAACGATTTGACAGCTTTGCCAGATACCTCTTTACTCATGCTGCTTTTTCATTCTATATTTGGGATTTGCTTCTAGTATCTCGATGACTTTTACTGCCGGGTCAGTGATTATTTTAATGTGAAGAAGGCTAAGCCATTCCAAACTGCTGACACATGACTGTCTGCGTGGGTAAATTATATTTTAGGGAGAATGAGTCAGTTGATCTCGGTGACATCACATGAATTCCTGGAGATGGAGGGAGTTTGCGGTGAACAGGCGGTTTTCAGGTCATGTCGCTGTTTGAAGTCAGCAGGGGAGAGAGAGAGAGAGAGAGAGAGACCTCTATCTGTTGATGGAAATGAAACTGGTAAACCAGCATTAGCTGTTCTATTCCTCACTGCAGCAGCCTCCACATTTTCCCTTGGTTTAAAAAACGTGCTCATGAAAAATGTTATCAGATCATCACCTCTTTCAGCTTTCCCTCTTAGTTGCCCTCTGACAAACTCAGGGTACTGTAGGGTAACTACAAATGCAGAAATGGCTCTATACCTCTGTGAGTCATGTAGGAGTGGGAACATGTTTTAGCACTTAACCTCCATAGTGGGAGCAGCTGTGGGGCCCAGAGGGGCTGCGTACTCAACAGAGGAAGGCCGGCTGGATGCCTAATTAACTAGGCTGGCTTGATGATACAATAGCATCTTTTCAAATGGCCAGTATTTCTGGAACGGTGGCTGGAGCTGCAGCGGTGACGAGGAAGGGAGGAGGGCAAAGATAAGGGGTCGGCTCTTCAGTGTATTCCTACTGTATGTGTCGATACACTGTGTTTTGAGGTTGGAGGAAGATAAACCCGAGTCATTTGAGTCAGACTACTTCAGGTGTCACTTTAGACTGTGGAAAAAAAAAACTGTTGTGTAGCTTGCTGGTTTATTCATGTCAGTTATTACAAAGCATTTCAGTACATGACATTTCAGCAGTTTGTTCCACTTCCACAGTAATTGCAGGAGCAAAACCTGCTTTTCCTGTTATCTGCATCGATCAGTGGTTACCATCCTCTTAGGTTATTTAGCTGTAGTTCAGTCTGTTAAGAATGTTACTGCACTTTAAATAATAATAAATAAAAATAAATCGCCATTGTTCTAAAAGCAGAACTTGCTTTAACAAGGGGCAAAATCAGCTTGAACATTTCCGCAGGGAGTTTTCTTTCCAGAGTTCTGTTTTTTTTTTTTTTTTTTTTGGACAAAATAAACTTTAGCAAGTTGATGTAATCAGTGAATGTAGTGGGGCTGCTGTATTTGCTGGGTTTGAGGCTGCTGAGAGGAGACGAGCCTCGAGTGGAACCCCAGGTAGGGCTCCACTCATTATGGATCGATCCCCCCGTCTCCTGTGTCAGGTCCTCTGCAGGCCTGATTGAAGTGTTTTCACCCAGGCTTCATGAAACTGTAAAAAAAAAAAAAAAAAAAAAAACATCTTGCTGCCTCCTATTGATTTCAAAATGTCAAAACCTAAACCTTAAGAGGAGCAGAACACACTCCAAAAGGCTTCTAGACCGGCTTAATGGCTGCCGAAGAAAAGCTGTTGGGAAAGTTTTTACCCAGTTTATTCTTTCTCTAATGGCTTCTCCTTTGTCTCACTCATCAGAATGGCTTTTCCGAGGGAAGAGCTAGGTGAAGCATATCACCCTGCCATAACGAGGCAGAAACTGTCAGTTAGGATACCACCATCCCGTCTGGTTCGTTAAGGATTAGGCTGGTTGGGGAATGTTGTGAATTAATCCCGAGCGTCAGACATCACACCAAAGCCTCGCGCTGGATTAGTATTAGCTTTTGTTTGATTCAATGTGAATTAACCGACATAATCCACCTGGTGTCAGACACAATAAAAACACACCAACTGACAGAGAAACAGGATTAGGTTTACGGAGAAGAACAGCAGGTCTGACTGCCATCAGTCAGTTAACCTGGAACGCTCTTCAATCAAATTCTATAAATGTCCTTATCCGTATCATCCCAGCTGTGTAGTGCTGTGTGTTCATGTCAGTATATTATTCATAAATACATCATTTATGTTTATTTTTCAGTTGCCTTGCCAGTTTTCTATGACCAGACGTCCCATTCTGGATTTTTTAAAAGTCTCATGCTCTCATAGATAAATTTTACAGAAATATAGAAATATAGGAGTGCTGCTCTGCCCTACAGTAACAGATTGGTTGTTGGGTCTTTTCAGTCATCCGGCCTGCATGGCAGCAGCTGGGTCGTCATTCCCCTGGCTGAGGCTGAGAACCTGCCGCGGAGGAGCAGGAGGCAGACGTGCTGAGAGCACCTGCTGGGTTCCCTGCCTCTGTTTCTCTCCTTGCTTCCATCTCTCCACCCCTCCCTCGCCGCCCCTCTCCTGAATCTGTCACTGCCTTTTCTTTCATCTGCATCTATTTTTCCCCTCCCTTCTCCTCCGTTCGGCTTCACTCCTCCATCTCTCCATCCCCGCTAGCATCCCTGCTCTGCCCAATCACGGGCGTGACAGCAGCAGAGCTCACCAAACACTCCCTCAGGTGCTGGTCTACCTTACATACAGTAATGTGCCATCTCTGTATTACACAGGATGTGGTATGAATGACACTGCTGGGCTGGCATGTATCGCCAAAAGACATTATGTTTACACTCTTTGTTTCTCACTGGAAATAGACATCTCCACCATGCCTGAAATCCCAACATGTCCTCATTGCCTTGCCTTCCAAAAATGCCCAATTCATTGTTAAAAAATGATTTGTTGCATTTGTTGTAAGGATGTTGGGAAAAAAACATATTGGCTTTCTTGTTGATGGTTAGATGAGAAGATCAGTACCTCTCTCTGTTCATTAATGCAAAGCTACATTCAGCTCCCTGTTAGCTTAAAGAAAGAACAGCTATAACGCTGATTTGTTAGCATCAGATGTGCTGGTAGTGTTACTCCTGGACAGTCAGGTCAACTGTTTCCTCTTTATGTCAGCCTAAGGCCTCATCCATCACTTCTGCTACGTTAACCCCTGAGTTTTCAAACCCCCCAAAAAAGGAGACTTTTGGAAATGCTGCTGGCTGCATTTTAGTTTGCAATCTCCAGGGTTGTTTTTCAGTCTGGATGGGCCAAAACGATGGAGATGGAAGTGATGGTACTGACACCCATCGTCGCTTCCTGATTGGGTTTTATCAGCCATGAGGTATCCTTCCCTAAGTCATCACGCTCCTATCACGTGACCCTTTTCCAGATGAAAACAACTATTCCCAATGTTTTCCGCCGCCATGACCGCCTTATACTCCTCTGTTATTTTCAGTGACAGCTCCACCTCATCCTTGGTCCAAGCAAAGAAATCTCTGGTTTATAGTATTTTCAACAACTAAGCAACCAACTGGAGAGGAGACAACCAGCTTCCTGTTTACATCGGAAAGTGCCTGCCCAGTGTATGAATGGTCATGAGATATACGATTTCAGGCGTGGTAGTATGGATGCTTATAGTATAGTACGCTCACCTGGATCTGAATACCAAACTATCATTTAAGTTGAGTTTTTCGGTTCTATAACAGTGTCACACTTCTTCTACTTTTATCTTCCAAGTGAGCACGGTCATTATTCGCTTGACCCCCAGATTTCGCTCTTCAGGTGAAACGCCAAAATAGGTCGGCAGAGCATTTGAACAGAGGACCAGTACAAGTCTCTGAAATCCTGGCAGACTTTGTAGAGGAATAAGTGTTTTTTTTTTTTGTTGTTTTTTTTCTACTCAAATCCTTTTAGCAGTCAAACAGGACACTACAGAGAATAGCTGAGTGAGGTCACTTCTATTTGCGGGGTCAAAGCCTGCAGATGCAGTCAGAGTGAAGACTCCAACCACTCAGACTGAGCCCTCTCAAAGCCCAATCACTCAACACCGAAGCTCATAGTCTCGGCAGGATGACTGATACTTATTGCTGGTTTCACCATCATCATGTTTAGACAACCTCAATAGATTATGCAGGATCCAGTGTTGTGTGTGCGTGCAATATGGTCATACATGTTGTAGACGGGAAGTAGATGCATCAGTCACAAAGGGCACGTGAAGGATGACTGGCTGTCTCGCCGTGTGTTCCGAATGGAGAAACTGTCATGGATTTCTCAATTGATTACACGTCCTCACATCTAGCTCGTAATTGCATAAGAGTCAAGGCAAGCTGCGTTTCTGACCAGAACATTCAATCACTTTTCATCTATTATGAAGCATATACTCAAAACTCAATATGGAAAGAGATGCTTTATCAAGTCTGAGGTATCATCATGATGACCATGATGAAAAATTGAGCACATCAATAACACACCACTTCACTGTGTTTCTCAGCTTGATGCGAGCCCAATTCTTCCGGTCCAGACGTTTTACCTTTTCCACATCTCACTGTCTAGACCTCTTGAACATGGCCTCATGTGCTCTCCCCCGAGCTCCGATTCATTGTGTCAAAATCAGAACATCTCTCTCAATGCTCCCAGACTACTTGATGTCTGTGGCTTTCATACTGATAGAAGATGAAAGGAAAATAAAATGTCTGCAAAATAGAATTATAATACCGTTCTCAGTCAGCTTCGTTATCACACAGATCATAGGGAGACGCTCATGAAAGGGCTCCGCACAAAATAAAAGCATTTCTCCGAGCGGACCATGGCACAAATAAGTGGAGGCACTTTGAAATGCAGAGCGGTCAGTCAATCAGTCAGTGTGTCCTCCCCTCTCACAAAGTGTACCGGGGGCTAGATAATGTCAGCCCCCACGTCGTTCTCTGACCCCTCCTCTGTGCTCTGTGGAGGCAGAATGAGGCAGGTTGCCAGAAGCTTTCGGGGCTGGTGGAAGAAAATGTCTCGGCGGGTCTTGTTTTATTTCCCTCAAGTAGCATTCAACACCTCCCCATCACATTCGCACAGACAACCTCCCATTACCATGCGATTCAAATCTAACATCGTCTTTCATTCATTGTAAAAGGGCACCCAGAAACATGTAATTATTTTCTCTCTCCCCTCCCTGAGATCAAAGCCCAAACAGGAGTGATTACAGAGAGTCAGGTTGTCTTTGAAGACACTCTTCGGTTCCTCTCTTTCTGTTTGGTTACTGCATAAACAGGGCTGGGAGACGCCACAGTGCTAACCTCTCCTCAGCAGGCACACACTTGCCGACTGGCAGGTGTGCCTCTGTTTACAAGCAGCCGCTGTTAGCATGGTGCACTTCAACCCTGACCCATCCCAGGGTCTCTGATAGTTCTTTCTCCCCTCTCTCCCCGCAGCTCACTTTCTCTGTCTACTGTCGTAAAACAAGCAGCGGGCTCCCTGTGCTTCTTTCCTTGAACCCTTGACTGTAAAACATAGTTTTACGTGATCTGTTTTTGGTTTGCGGGGTTAGACATGGCAAGAATGAGAGATGCGCTGATTGCGATGTTTATAAAGGGAGGGAGAGGCATAAGAAGAGATTGAGAGGGGGGAACCATGCGGAGGATATACTCTCTTGTGTCATAGGAACCATGCTGTAAGATTTCTTTTTAATTTGGCAGTCCAAACATCATCGTTTGCCCAGCGCTTTGCCTTTTTCCAGCTGTATATTTACAGTAAATGGATGACTGAATTACAGCGAGGAACAGAGAATCAATTCCTGTCCTCTCTCTCTTTCTCTGTTATTTTTAGGTGGAGAGCAAACAGTTTTCACAACTGAAAGTGAACACCATCCAACATAGCTGTGCCAAGATTTCCTAAGACCTTCCAGCTGTAAGAGCTATAGTGTAACAGTAATAAGACAGGGTAACGATCTCTTTATAGCCTTGGATTTACATGTGTTTACCATGGGAGCACAAGAATAAAATGTAAAATGACAATTATTTGAGAGTAGGACACTTTTTTGTTGAGTATATTGGAAAAAAAATGCTTTCTGTTTTTTTTCTTTATTTTTTTGCAAATTATATGGACAACATACATGTTTTTTTTTTTTTACTTTTCAGCTTATCTTGTGGTTTACCATGTAGACTATCTAAATGTTGGATACCAAAACATAGAATAAAATCTGCACTAAGCAAAAGTCTAGACGAACCGGCTATCTCAGAATCTACTGAATCATAGTAATGGCTGATTTACTAGGAATTCTGAGTGCCAGGTTCTGCTTACCACTAACCATATGCTTATGTTTCTGCCATAAGCACTCCAGTTCTTCAACACAAAAGATACACTTTTTTTCCCCTCCTTTCTTTTATCATATAGTAGGCGAAAAGTAAAGTTACAGCTCCTGCTCTCCTTGGTATTTCTCAAGTTAAACAGGGCTTCAGAGCTGAGGCACGGCCGCAGTGTTGCCGAGTAAAGTTGCAGATTGTTGCCAGATATTGCAGCTTTCGAAAGGAAAGGTCACAATGAATTGAACGTGCACTGCATTGCCTGATGCCATCAACAGAAATCAAAGCCCAAAGAACTTTTGCGTTCCAGTGAGCTGAACATGACTGTTTGTAAGGTTATTCACTGAACATTTTCTGGAGAGAAAAAAACAAAACAAAATAAAAGTTGTTGGTTTGATCAAACTGAGGTTTGTGCCTCAGAAATCTGGCAAGAAGCCAGCCTTTGCTCTCTGACCTTGCTGGCAAAAAAAAAAAAAAAAGGTTATTAGAGTGTTATTCCTCACAAACACACAAACTGTAATGGAGCTTTGTGCGCAGGCTGATATGTGTGTCAGTGGCCCCAGAGCAGCATCTGTGCATGTGTGTTGCTCTGCAGATGAACCTGTGCTTTTACACTTGTGCCTACTATTCTTCAGGCAGCACTGGAGCTACAGAGATATTCCCAAATATTCCAACTATTCCCTCTCTCCAGTGACACACACACACACACACACAAACACACACACACATGCACACACACACACACACGTAGCAGCTCCCCTCAGTCCACTTTACCTCTACAGGAGCACCGGCTCACATCAGCTGAGTATAGAGAGGCCTGTCACAGGAGGAGCAAGACGCTAACCATTAGCGAATTTACGTCAGCCCAAGCGCAGGGGTCAGCGCGGTCAGACAGACCACCCAACAGCTTGGTCATCAAGGACAAAGACACAGAGGAGGGAGAAGGAGAGAGAAAGGGAGACTGAGGAAGAGAAAAAAAAAAAAGAAGAGGGAGGGAGGAAAGGAGCGTGGCTATCTCCTTTCAGACAGTCCTGCTTAAATGTGCTGAGATGACACAAGCTTTTAGATACAGTGGGTGCACTCGGTTGTGAAGCCACATGTACTGTCAGCACTTAAGGTATTGTTCATTACTGCATATGTGAGTGTGTGATTTTTATGCATCTGACTCGATGAGGAGGGCGCATACAAGTGCATGTGTGTTCTTCACATCAACGAGAAGCATTCTTCAAGTGAGTGGGTTTTGTTTTCTCTCCCCGCAGAGTGATGACAGTGTCCAGTCTGCTGCTCAGACACTCAACTAACACTGCAGGCATCACAGGCATACTTTCAGCTTCATATTTTTCAACAACCCCGCCTCGGGTTATTTGGGTCGTCATGACATGACAGAGTAATTGGTTTGCACAGATCACTCCCCGTATTTGACAACCTGCCCCATTTACTGTCTGAGCGCTCCGGTCAAGCTGCTTATAAATCTTTCACTGACTTGATTAATTGTCTCAAAAGTGCTCCTCTGCCAGGTAAATAAATAATGAGCAAAGTGATGATTTCTATTGTTGTCCAGTCAGCAGGTTGACCTGCTGAGAGGTCAACTGTGAAAACGCCTCTGAGGGAGGAGGAGAGAAAATAGAATATTTAAAGAAACGCACAAATTGGCCTCCAGAGGTGTTAATTTTTTTCTGGTGTGTTTGTTTGTGTGTGTGTGTGTGTAAAAGAGAGAGGGAGTGTATCCATATGAATGCGCCTGTGTAAATCTCTCTCTGCTTTTCAGAGGGAATAAGTTTTTCAGCGACTCTTCATGCACGTACAGTACATGAGGTCAGTCTCACAGGAAAGGTACAAGCATGTTCTTCTTTTGACAGAATGACTTTCGTTTTAATTGAGACTTAAAGGTTCACCTTGCCTTTTCTTTGCTGTGACAAAGCTTTCAATTCATTGCCCTATCACTTCTAGCAGTGAGGATTCAGGAGGAAGTAATGACAACCTGCCCCATGGTCTGGCAAGACCAGCAGGGGGCGTGCATGTGTGTGTGTGTGTGTGTGGGTGGGTGGGTGTTCGTGTGTGTTCTTGGAGCATTTATTCCTCCTCCACCTCCACTTTAATGACATCAGAGGAGAGACAGTAGTTCGCCGCTGGAGAGCATACCAAACAGGAAGGCTCTGCCTCTCCCTCATACAGTGTCTCCTTGGGTATTACAGCTGAATATGAGGTGTTCTGTTTGGCCTGGCTGGGTTTTAATAAAACCTGACAAGGATTTATCACCTGTTCACGGCTCTATGTGCTGCCACTCTGTCAGACGGAGGTTGTGGTGGAGGGTGGGTGGGTGGCTTGGTGAGTGTGAGTGTGTGTGTGTGGAGGTGGGGGGGGTGAGTGGGTGGGTGGGGGGGTGTTGGTGGCATGCAGCAGTCATATTCACCTCATATTGATGTGTTTGCAAGCGTACTGAACTTGCCTGGAGGAATTAGGCAATGAGGCAGGCTCGTGAAGCGAATGCATTACGGAGCAGGCCGTCACTTTTCTCTTTCGGCGAACCCGTTTTTTGCGTGCACATCCTTCAACGGTCGTCCCTCATTGAGACACATTCGGTTTTCACGCATATTACTACTCCTCATCATGTTCGGTTGTTAAAACATTCAAAGTTTATTAAAACAGTAACTAACGTTATATCCACAACTAACACCTGTGGATATGTAGGGCAGTGCATAAATAGCATCAAAGTCTCCACGTGGACAATGGCTGTCTCACATTAAAATGTCCTCTTGAGAGGTTTCATTATCCTCTTTCCATCTACCCCCCTCTATCTCTCATCATTCTCTCTCCCTCCTCCTGCTCTCTCCATCCCTCTCTCCACCTCATCGTCATTTCTGTGTGTGCCTCTCACCAGGCATCCCCATTGAGGACTTCCTCAAGACCGTTGCTAGGTGATGGCCCCCTGATTAACGAAGGAGCGGGGGGGGGGGGTTGTGCGTGTGTGAGTGTGTGTGTGTACGCGTGTGTGTGTCTCTTTCTCGGCAGTTATCACTAATTGACAGCTGCCGGCCCTCAGGGCTCTATTCTAACCCCGCGCCCCCAGTGTAATCGGAGGGCAGGGCTCTGTCGCCCCCCGTAGGAGAGTGAGGAGGCTGGGGGGGGGGGGGGGGGAGTGGGTAAGGAGGGGGGGCAGTGCTGCTTTGGCTCCGGCCTTATGGTGGGGCAACACACTGCAAGACCTTTTTGGATAAGCAAGAAGATGTGGGGAGGTAGGGAGAGACAGGAGGGAGGGGTAAGGGAAAGGTGGAGTGAGAGGCGAAAATGAGATGGAGAGAGAGAGATAGGGGAAGGAAATGGGGAGGGCAACGAGGGGCAGGAATAATGAGATTGGAAAGGCAAAAGGAAAATATGGTAGAGAGGAGAAGAAGAGCGAGCAGAGGGTGGAAGGGTGAGGGCATGGCATGCTGTCTGAGGGAGGAGGTCCCCAGCTTTTCCTCAGTGCCAGTCTGCCGGCTCAACACCATCTGGAAGTATTCTCAAACACCGGCCAACGCTCCCCACTCAAACTAGGACAATCTGATTATTCAGCCCCCCCCACACCCCTCCCCTTTTGCAATATAACTCAAATTAAAATGAGATTATTGTGATCATACTTTGGGCTCGGAGGTTGATAATGAGTTGGGGGCACATGTGATTGTGGCTGTATATGAGGCCTGTGTGATATACACCGCAAATGTTTGCCAACTTTGGTCTCAAGTTTGCTTTAGTCTGAAAAGGCTTTCAAATATTTGCTCAGGGTGCTTTGAGTCAAAAATTGAAAAACTGTCAAAGCTATCAGAGAAACTCGGGGTAATTTTGAGAAGTGAAAAAACTCAAACTACCCTAATAATAAATCATCAGTGATTATTAAACACAGGCTTTCGTGAAATTGGTATTTAATATTTATTCAATAACATTATAATCGTCTTCCTATCATTAGTGCTTTGAAAGCTGACTGAAATAAGTAGCACTTCTTTCATTATGGTTATTACAGAGTGGCAACAGAAACCGAACAGCAGATGTCTATGTGCTGCTGAATTTTAAACGTTTTTCTTCCTTTTTCAAAGGCAAGCAATTAAAAAAGCCCCTTGTCAAATATTAACTGTGCTTAAATGTATGGTGTGACACACAGACGGCAATACATCATAACAAATTCAAAGTAATTAGTAAAAAGCTTTTGATGCATGTATTCTCATCACAGCTTCCTTTATGTGAAAATGCTTAATAATACTACTCCAGACTGTTAGAATGTAATTAATATGCATAAATGTCATTTCTGCTGAATCCTCAAACACACAGCATTGGTCTGGTGGAGTAAAATATGGTGGGCAGAGGTTTGAAATCCATGCATCTTATAGAGAAGAACAAAACACAATTACAACTGTGTCATCTTCACTCTGTGTAATAGGAATGAGTGATTATTTTCACAGGAAGCACAAATTGAATTACTGTATAGGACATGTTTGTCTCATGATAAAGCTGCATTGCCTCCACTGTAATTATCTTCATATTACTGTAATTATTTGAAAGTGTGCAAAACGGATTATTCCATTTTCCCCCTCCGCCTGGTTGCTCCAACGGCTGCGCTGATCGGGAGGATCAGCGCAGCCGTTGGAGCAACCAGGCGGAGGGGCCGAAGCCTGTCACTCGCAGTCTGCCTCTGCGTCTTCATGCAGACTTTGACATTGCCAAGCAATCGATAGATCCCCAGCACAGAAATGCATCTCACTCTGATTATAATGAAGATAGCTGGTCATTTAAAATGCTAATGGCCAATTTCACCTAATAAGAGACATTCAGCCCAGCAGTTCATTAAAATTTAGAGGTGGAAAAGTCTATTCCAATTAAGTTTCACCCTCTTTCCCCCCAGCGACGAACCCATTAGGATTTTAAGAAATGTCGAAATGTCCCATCTCACAATCTTAACACTCAGCAAAGGAAGAGTGCTTAAAACTTGTGCAGTGGAGGGTCACTGAACAAAGGCACCACTGAGGAACATTAGCGGCAGTTAGCATATGACCTCATCTGCCACCACATTTAAGTCACTGTGCATAACAAAGATATCCAGTCCCACTGCTCTCTTCAGATGTTGATCCATCTTTTATTTCCTGCCCTTTAAAAAGCCATGACAATTATTACCATATATTAATTTACTTGTTATGCAGGTTGTACTTAATGATTAAGTGTTATAGTCTCTAAGGTCCTTTGAGGAAAAGAAAAGGCCTGAATAGGGAAAAGTGGCTCGAACACACTCTTAATTTAGAATATGCAGTGGTGCAAAAAACATGTGTCACACATACAGCAAGGGATAAGAGTGGAGGAACAGTAGGCACAGTACTGTGAGCCCCCTACTGTCCACACCTCAGCAATATGATGATCATACTTTCTACACCTCTGGACCTAGTGTTCTTTTTACTGAATTTCATCAAATCGTGTAGAATTAAAAGAGCTATTTGTAAGTTTTGCTATTGCTACATAGCATTAGCAGGTGTTTACTTACTGGTCTTGAAGAAATGTTGTAGCATAAAATTTCATTAATTTACTTTTGGTCTCCAGCAATGGAAAGCAACAGCAATGTTAACTCTTGTCTCTATCATGTTTTTTTCTTCTACTCAAGTTAGCATGCTAATCGGCTAGCCCCAGCTCGTCTCGCCACTTTCCAATAGCGACTCACTGCAGCCTCCAATCTACCCTGAAGACGTAGCGCTGCTCAGAGGGCATGCTATGACCTCTTGTCTTGTACACACAACGATGGCCGAAGCTTTTGTCAAACGACAGTCACCACCATCTGCTCCTGGCAAGAAACCACGTTCTGCAGCAGTGGAAACATACGTACATAAGTTGCCTGTTTAAAGTTATATAGGCAATAACTGACTCCACTCCATTATTCATCACACATTTTGCATTTAAGAGCGAGAGCAAGATTTGACAAAATAAAAAATTGGCATTCGATCCTGACAGTGTATTCCTGTGAGTGAATCCTTGTCGTAGCTACATTGTATTCAGTAACGTTAGATCTGGTTTGCTCTCAGTAGCCTTGCGGTCTCATATGTCCACCTTCTTTGACAGTTGGCAAGCCTATCTATGGGCTTCCTGCTCATGCAGTTGTTTCATGTGTGCCCCCTTGTGGAAACCTGCAGCCCTCGCGCCAGATTTGTTTTGGCGCCAACACAGCTCTACAGTAACAAGAGTCTTGTACCGCTGTGTGTTTTCATATTCTGCATGTGTACACTTTACAGCTCCACCTTAAATATTTTCATATACAATTCTCCAAGTAACTGCGTGTGTTTAGTATTTTCCCACATTTGCTGTAACATGCATTTTTCATCTGTAACATCTGAGGTGAGACATGGTCTGAAAGATAACACTATCTAGAAGTAGTGCATGAATAAAACCAACAAAGGATATCTATTTTCCTGCTGCGTTTCATATTCAATTCTGAGGAAACTTGCCAGTAACAACAGGACGAACTTTTTTTTTTTTTTGCTGGATCACAGGAGGGAGGCATATGGAAGGCCGCTCGCAACACAAATGGAAACCAATAGCTCCATGAGCAGACAACCTTGAGTTTTGTCCAAAAATTGCCTCAATGATACTGATCACTCCATTATACGTTCTGGTACATTTGTCTGCAGAGAGAAATGTTCTGTTAATTTTGGATAAAAGGTCAACCAACATGTAGAGCAAAATGGTTCCATCTGCAACACAAAGGAATCAGAGGATGTTCGGGCTTGCTGTGGAGCTCAGATCAGATAGCAGGACAAAAAGTAAAATATAAACACCAGATCTGAGTAAGTGAGTCAGCTGCACAGGGAATTTGCTGTTTTTATTTGAATGTTTACATGTACATCAAGTCTATTGAATTAAACACGGCAGTGCAGATGCAGATTTGCTCGAGCAGCTCACTGATATGACTTTTCAGCATGACTGGGGGTTTTGTTGCTGTCCTCTCCTCAGTCCTTTTCTTTTAAAAGAATATTTATCTTGCATCATGTGTTGTTGTCTGCCTTGGTGTTGTTGTATTCATGTAGCCCCCCCCCCCACAATACACTGTGCTGCTACTCATTTACAGTGATAAATTATTTTTGTGGACTCAGTGTGGCATCTCAGACGTCTTTCTACGCTGGGTAACTGAGCCGGGGAGAGAAAAATGTGGCCCACCTGTAAAAAGTGTCAAAACTAACATTTAAGAGATGGAATATGTAAAACACACTAATCATGCTGCCACTGTCTTTTAAGCTATAACCAGTTTTCTCATATTTTTATGTCTTCAGTTGAATAAAAATATGTGCAGGAGAACGTCAACTGAGAAACTGATGATTCTTCAAAATGATGTAGAAACATAAAACCCAAAAAGCGCTATTTAATCATATTTTTTTTTTATATTAAAAGCATCATTAAGAACCATTTTTAGTGCTGTCAATTAAAGCATTGCCAAAAGCCTTCTAACAGTAATGTAACACACATACACATGCACACTCCACACACTCCATAATCCAATCTTATTCCTTCCTTTCATTTTGACACCTTAGAGCAAGTTTATTGGGAGAGGCAGATAGCGTGCATCAGTTTGTGTGCAGTGTGTCAGTGCTCAGTGTGTGATCTGAGAGGACTCTATATTAGCATAGTGAATCAAACAAAACAAAGGCTCTGCCAGTGATGTAAACACAGGGAATTAAACCTCCTGCAGTTCACTGCTCGGTCATCTTCAGCTAATTTGACTGTGCAAGAAATCAAGTCTCTACTCAATTACAGCATCTGCTTTCCAGGCAGAACTATGAGCGCGGGTATCATTTACAACTGAAGATTTTCAAGACTATAAGCACTGTAAGCCCTCTTCAAAAGGGATTTAAATTAGAAAAAGTATGCCTCATGATAATGTTCTCTTTTCTTTAAAAAGTACAAATATATGTGCATAATACTGACACAAAACGCCTGATGGGATTTCATTACAGATGCAGGACTTGTTCTTCCAAAAACTCTTTCTGTTTTTTTCTTTTTTGCTTGTTGCAACAGTTGTTTTTTCCTGACCTTTCCAGTCAGAACAAGACCTCTTCCACGCTCTCACAGCCGGAGAGCCATTGGCAGGCCTGCGGTTGGCAATTATGCCTCAAACTGCTCTCCTCATTCTCTTTCTTCAAACTCTCAGACATGTTGGGTATCTACCACCCACTTGCACACTTGTAGTAAGGTCTCCAAGCCACCGGACAAAATAAATAAGAATATCTGATTCATAGCTGAGCCATAGCTGCTGGAGATTCAACAGTTGCTCACAGTGGACAACTTAACTGAGCTACAGTTCTGCTTAATCCTACAAGTACATACACACAGATACAGTCTTGGAAGTGGTTGTGTGTGAGAATGAAAATATGAAAAATATGCACAGACACAAGGCACAGAAACACAGATTTGGCCCCAGTCAGTACTGGGGCCAAATCTGTGTTTCTGTGCCTTGTGTCTGTGCATATTTTTTAAACATACAGTACTTGGTATGCAGTGGGAGATTGTACGGAAAGGAATTTCAGGCCCTCTCAATACCTTAGGGTGTTTTCCTACTGCTTGAACAGCTGTTTTACAGGCTGATTAGCTGCTCTGAAGGTGAGCTGAAACAAGTCAAGAGTTTCAGAGCTTTCCTACAGCTTCGCGGGCTAAGTCTTGGCTGATCGAGCTGTGAACTTCCTCTTAGCTCACCGCAGCAAATGGGCCAGTTGTGCAGAACCGTACTCCACTCCCTAATGAGTCTGAGATCGATCGCTACCTGGTAAAAACCGCCGTATTTCAACAGCGGAGCAGTGGATTCCTCGATGTAGTAAAATGAAATAATCTATCGTGCAGCATGCAGTGAAGTAGTCTGGAACTGATTAAGATAACTCCTTAAAGCACAAGCATATGACATGATTCGAGTAAAGCCTTATTTGATCTTTATTTTTCTCTGAGCAATGCTGCATATTAACAGAGTGGGAGGATTTTTTGCTCTTAAATTTCTTTTTTTTTTTTTGTTCTTCACTCTCTGTAGTCTGAGAAGCACAAATATGGAGAGGTGATAGATTCCCTGCTGCACTTTAATATAAAAACCAGGCTGGGAGGTATTCAGCCGTATTCGGAGCCCATGACTCAAACTCTCTGAAGAGGCTTCCCTTGTCTCGCTGCAGCTGAATAGCACATGAGGAGGCAGTTAGTGACCCAGTGACCCCATCCACAGAGAAACAGAGCTGGGTGGGATTATATCAACGTTAGCTGGACCCGGGCCAGTGCTTAGCCATAACATTCTGGCCAGAGATAACATACTTTTTAATTACATATGGACTACAGCTATGTTAAATTTCTCCAGTGAACCCCCCTCCTGGGAGGTCGCCACTAAACTTGACATAATACATCAAACACAGCTTAATGTGATTACAATGTGCAGGGGCCTGCAGTTATGTCAAGAGTGAGGAGGAAGTTGCCAGGCCTTTTGTCTCAGGACAACCTCACCTTTATAGAAGAATCATTTTTTGTGTCACTTGGTGTCTGAGGCTTGCAGTGTGTGTGTATGCACATGTGTGTATTCCTAACTATGTTGATATATATACAGCACAACCAATCTGCATTCCTCCCTACAGTGTCTACTCCTGGCAATTAAAGCGTGATTAACAAATCATTTATTTAGTTAATGTTATGTTCAGAAAACTCAGAGGAATTGTTAGGGGTTAAGGGAATAATCATGGTCATAGTTAAATATCAAAACAAATCAATGCTGACTTGAAGCATGACTCAGGACATATTAACTTTGCTACTATTTTAAGCAAAACCGTGATCTTTCCTTGACCTTTTAACACGTGTTTTAACACAGGATGAGGAGAGCATAATCCAGGCATTAATTAAAACAGTTTTAATTGATTGTTTGGCCTTTTGGGAGCAGTGGAAATAAGCTGTAAACACTGAGACAGTGCTGCGTTCTGAGGTTTACATGGTGAACATGTTAACAAACTGTTGCCTCCCTCCACATCCATCTGCCATGAAGCAACCTGAGCGTTCGTTCATTAGAATCTAGTCGCGGCCACATGACAAATCTAAGTCCAGTATACACTCTCCTCTTACATGGTCTCCAGCCACTCCTGAGGGAAATACCTGGCTCTTTAGCTGCTAAATGCTCCACTATATTCACCAAGTAGTCTCTAAAGCTCCTTTTACAGTGGTCAAAAGCCCCAAAATCAGTGTTCACTCACAGGTCAAACGACTTAAGGATATTTATTGGCTCCGGCTTCAGGTAAACACGCTAATAAAAAAAAAAAAAAAGAAAAAGAAAAAAAAAAGCTTTAAGTTTCCTCCAAAACAAATATTTGACAAAATCAATTAGTATTACAAAACCATACTCTGTATATGAGACAGCATTGTTATATGTGCTTTGTCAGATTTCAAGGTTGCACGAGGCCTCTCCTAATTCACTCTAAATCTGCATAATGACTATTTTAAACTGCTTAATATTCTCTCTTGTACCTGGCTAAAGAAGACAGTATGAATACTAACAACTTAAGGAAGAAGACAGAGGCAGACCGATACCCTTGATGTTGAAGTTGATGAACGGTAGTGAAATAGCTAATGTTACAACCTGTCATGACATCTGAGACCCATCACAGTGCTACTGCTTCCCTTGGCTGCCATTAATAAACGCGATTTAGAATAAACAGATGCTGTTTTTGTTAGCATAATGGTCAAAATAGATTAATTACACCAACCCGGGGTGTGATTTGTTTTTGTCGAGCACCTGGCCTCGAGCACTCCGTCTCGCTATTATGACAGTACATGGAAAAGTCATCTCGTCCATCAGGTCCGTGCCATTTCAAGGTAACCCCACAAGTCTGTGTCAGACGGTCAATGCAGGCAGCAGTCTGCCACGGCAGTGATGCGCTCTGAGCCATAGGTCTGGGGCCAAAGGTGTAACAGTGGGTCGCATCATCGCAGAGAGAAAAATGAAGCTACTGTAAGCACCTATTCAGCAGGCTGTTGAAGCCGTCTGGCTAAACTGCTCTGGCTGGTGCAGGGGTGTCTTGTTTTGGCCTTTCCTATCATTCTCTCTAGCTCTCCGCAATCTGTATAGCCATAATACGCTGCAATACATTTAGCAAGTCAGCTGTTTAATCATTCAGCCCGATAATTAAAATTCAAGATTCATAAATGACGTGTTAAGAGTAATATTTTTTTTTTTAACTTTTCAAGCTCAGTAACATTTTATGAAATTCATGAAGATGAACTGCAGTACAGCTTTAATGAAACAGAGCTACGTCAGCCCTCTGATGCATTATGTCTCGTGTAAGATTAAAGTTCATTTTAAAGCGCCGCATTTAAAAAAAGAGAAATATTGGTTCCATAACTGGAGAAAAATATGCATAAATGGGCTCAGATTGCAGATTCCGCTGATTACAGATGCATATAAAATGTATCAAATCAATCAGATGCATTTATCAAGCCAATTTGATTGCATGTAAATGAAAGGATGTGGCCTCATTAAGAGTTGTTTTCACTGTCTCCAATAACAACCCATTTACTGCTAGCTGCGGGAACGTAGCCTGTTAAAACTGATACCATTTAGCTGATGATGAATAATTCTGCCTATATTTCCTCCCCAACAGGAAAACCCATAAGCCAGTTTGGTACTAAAATATTTTCCCGTTCTTTGAAGGCCAATTTACCAACATGCTGTGATTAGGCCTTTGACAGATTGCACTTTTTTTTTTTTAGTTTTTTTTTTTTTTTTTTCAATTCTTTCATTAATTTCCTCCCAAAAAAAAGGATATCTAAAATGTAATGACACCAAAGTTGAAAGCTGTCAACTCTTTGCACATCATCTGTTCTGAACCACAACCTGCACGCTGTTCACCTCGTTGAAAATGCATTAGTTATCCCTAAATTTCCATTTCAGGGCTGAGGTCCCCGGTATAATTCAGCTGATTTTTGATCACATGAATAAAGAGTGTCGGACAAGCAATTCGATTTGCATACACACTTGTCTAAAGTTTGCATTCATGCCATACCTGTGCACCACACACTAATGAGGCAATTATTTAGACAGCAGGCCTGCGAGTCTATTGGGGGAGATGCCACAGAGTTCGCAGCTGTGGGATTAACATGGTTAGCTGGACTTCAGAGAGGCAGAGGCAGACAGGGAGGGATTTCACACTATCTAATGAAGAAGACTTTTCACATTTCATGGCAAATAATGAATTCTAAAACAAATTTGCTGCGAAAAAGAAATGAGCTTTGTAAGAGTCATGGAATGCATTTTAAGCACTGGGCTGTTATTGAGAATGTGAGTTTTAAAGGCGAATGGTTGCCATTCATGCCGCTAATTCAGAGCATTTGGTATTTTCATGTCCGCGAAAGTCAACACAAAATACTTTAATGTGCCGTCGTTGGCTCTTTTTGTCGCAATCACGCTAATCAATATGGTCTATAGAAAATAAATTCTCAAATTCTCCAAATCATTTGACTCTGGTATAATAATTACTGATGTATGAATCCCACGTTTGGTGAACCTCAAAGAGCAGGGCCGAACGACTGCTGAAGTATCCTTTTAATGACCGCGCTGATCAATCACTTTCCTGCTGCTGTTGGTCGAACTTGGTGAGGGTGATTAGGGTCTGAAGTGTGCTATAGCAGAGTGCGCGCACACACACACACACACACACACACACACACACACACTCACTCCCTGTATCTCAAATACACATGCACACAAATAACCTCCGAAATTCAGTAAGATTTCAGCTGCTACAATCATGGTTGAATAAATTACCTACTTGAGGGAATGAATGCTTAAGGTCGACTCTGTGTGAGCCGTATGAACCCATCTGTTCGACCAAGAGTTAACATTAGTGTAAGGATCATCATCTTTGCAATTTGTTATCATTTTTGTTATAAAGAAAGATCCATCTCAGCGCAGCGTCGTCACAACAGGTTTTATTTTTCATAAAGTAACATGCCGGGTCACATTCTCCTGATTCTGATTTGTCTCTTGTTGTCCTTCAGTGTCATGTTGTCATTTCCAGCAGGCAAAGGTGAAAGAGCTGCAGGCAAGTATCCCAGAGAAAAACCAAGATAAGGTCACCTGTGACCCTTAAATAAAGAGGATATGATCTGTCATCTAATTACAGCAATTATATTCTTGACATCTTTGTTCCAGTGGCTTCAACAGGTTAAAAATCAATCGAGGGAACTTCAGCCCGTTGCAATATTTATTTGTCAGGCAGTCGTTTCCAGGCTGCACGTTGCAGAATAATGAGAAGCAGTGGAACATTTGGCTGGATCAATCTGCAGAAAAGACGTTTTGCCAAAAGCCTGACTAATTATACTCAGGCCTTCGATTACTGTCTGGAGCAAACCTACAACAAAAAAATATCAATGAGTTATTTTGCCTTCGTTTGCTTTCGGAAAAGTCAGGGTTAGCACCAAATGACCCATATACACTTTGCATTGCATCCCGCGGGCGTATTTATCCCTTTCTGCAGTGCACTGTGTCCTGCTGGTCATGAGAAAAAGGAGGCTTGCGGTTCCTCATGCAGGTTCAGTTAAAGTTACACATTAATATCCACAGATGACCTTTTGGATGAGCTGCAGCATTAGTCTTGTGCGTTCTAACCTGTCCTGTGTGGACATAGAGTAATGTGCTGGTTGACCGGCGAGCTGACCCTTCCAGGCATTAGAATGTAGACCACATGTCTCGACTGTGTCTACCTCCACTGGAACACGCGATAAAGTCTTAAACAAATACAGAGCAAATGTGTTGTATGAAGTCTTATCTGCGCTCCTCATGCTGTGCTGATGGAATAAGCTGTATCTGGTTTGCTCTCTTCCGCTTAACGTGCATGGGCGAGCGCACAAAACACGCATACGCACGCACACAACCGAAGCACGTATACACATGTAAACACACACACACACACACACAACCCAAATCACAGCAGCGCCTCAACAGTGCAGAAATGCTTCAACCTTCAAATGTCATTGAACTCTAGATTTGTTTTTGTGTAACCCCCCGCCCCCCCAACAACAATGGAAAAAAAAAAATTGATTGACAAGTTCAAATAACTGGAAACATTAGCATCTTAATTCCAGGGACTGTCACATTCGGTTAGCATCTCCTCTTCAAGGATGCGACTAATAAAGGAAAGGTATTCATGTTACTGAACAAGCCCTCCTTTATAACCTAATTGCTTTTGGTTCAATAGCTTAAAAAGTCATTAATTACAGGGCCAGCTTGTAATGGAGGTTAAGGTGGCTTTTTCACCAAGGTAATGAGCCGGTATGCACAGCGGCCAGGCAGATTTTGATGCGATAATAGGAGGGGTGAATACCATTTTTCCATCTTTGCTCAGTGACAGTGCTGGTTGAGAGAAGAGAGAGGCCTTTTCATAGTGCCTAGAAAAAAAAAAAATCTAAAGAGGCAACAGATAATTGAATTCCAAACAGTGCTATTTGTATAGCTGGCAGCATATTACGTGTCAGGTGCAAATGGCCTTAGCCAAATGTGGATGACATCAAAATGATATGTATTGTGGTAGCACAGAATGTAATGTGTTTGTATGTGCAAATGTGCATGTCCATTCTCGGGGGTTTTCATTATATTCTCAGTGGTGATGGTTGGATTGCTTTCTGTTTGTTTGCTGTTAGTCTGCTGAGTTGTTTTTCAATTCACATCACAAGACATGCTATTTATCGCTCTCTTCTTGGCATGGTATTGATTACCTGCTGAGGATT
The DNA here is from genome assembly GCF_002260705.1 of Seriola dumerili. NCBI lineage: Eukaryota > Metazoa > Chordata > Actinopteri > Carangiformes > Carangidae > Seriola > Seriola dumerili. The sequence continues at coordinate 10,570,629 of NW_019174404.1, forward strand.
TCAAACATGAAAATACACATTCTGCAATTGTTATTTCACAAATGTTGAGTGGCATGCCAATCCTCTGGAAGGTTAAACAATATACATGCGTGAAATCTATATAAGCAGTCTGTTTCACACTAAGAAACAAATATTAAAAGGCCTTCACCGACGTCTGTTGAGGAATATGGATGAAGCTTAACCAGTGTGATTTGCTTGAGCACAAGCATGTTGCCTAACGCTTCCTGTGAGCTACCTTCCATCGATCAGAGCAAAACAAAACACACAGCCTTGCCTTTCAGAGCGCCACAAAGCACACTCAACAGAACATTTTTGTCCTATGACCTCAAACCCCCCAGAGATCTGATGGCATTTCATTGATGGTCTCCACCTCGCGAGGCAAGTGAGAATAGAGGGACGGTGAGAACGAGGAAGGAAGGAGAAAAGGAGGAGGGGAAAAGGGGGGGGGGTGACAGCGGTGGTTGCTCAGTGACTTTGGAGGAGATTAGACGATTGAGTTCACCTTTAATGACGGCGGAGATAGTCTTTCAGTAAGGGGGGGGGGGATGCCAGAGCTCAGCAGTTTGTTTTTTTGTCGCTTTAAGAGCTTCCTGTGTCAGGTTCAGGTTGCCTGTCTCTCTCCCCAGCAGCGGCCCATTGTCTCCGAGCCACAAAAGGCAGCACAGTGCTGGGCGGTGATCGACGGAGCGGCTCAGCCCCCGGCTCCTCTGCCACAGCGAGCCCTCGCCTCCACAGGGGCAGTCTTCTGTCTGACTTCAAGGAAACTGACGACCACACGTTCGCGTGTGGGTGTGCCCCATTGCAAAATTAATCATCGTCTCGTGCACATATAAAACTTCAAGGATGGATTTGTAGCTCATCTTTAAAGCGTGTTGGATATGTTTTATCCTCATACTCATACCACTCTCAAAACACTAGTCTGTGAGGTTTTTATAGCAGAGGTTTTTAACGTAAAAGAGAACATGTTACTTTGTTGTATTTTCCTTCTTATAAATAGAACAGTTTGTGTTTTTACTCCGCTGCACAGTTACAGTTTCGACATACCATGTAACTGATTTAGTCTTTTTAAAAATATATGGGCACCAGCTTCAACGCACAACAGTGCACACACAAAAACTAACATACACTCACACGATACAGAACGCATGCACCTCCACAGATGCACACTACACTGCACCGAGCATAATTGGGTAGAAGAGTCATCAAAGTTTTTTCTTTTTTTTTTGTATCAGTACTGTCAGTGAGATGTCATCATTATCTCTTGTATCACAGCCAACGACTAACACATCTTTGATCCAAAAAATGTCAGCCTTCCACTTCCTCTTGCTGTTGTGGTATAATGAAACAAATTCATCGCCTGCCGTAAAATTGCACCATTTTTCAGAGCTGCAGTGTCGTTTGATTTTTTGGCAAAGCTTACCAAAAAATATGTGTTGACTGTGATAGATTTTCTTTGGCTCACAGAGGTCAGTGAGCGGATGAGGCATCGCCTTGCAGCAGCAGAGGGGAAAAAAAAAGAAAAAGACTCCGCACACATGCTGCCCGTCTCTAAAGAGGCGCGGCCGATCCAGACACAGGCCAAACAATCCCAAAGGCCTTTTGCTTCGCAGCCAAATTAAATTAAAACAACTTGCAACTCCGCTGCAAATGAAAAAAGGAAGCGCTTGAGCGAGTGAGGTCCAGATAGGGCCGAAGTCCTGCTGCTGAGCAGAAAGTGAGAGAGGCACCCCCCACCTCCCCTCCCACATATTGAAACTTAGCAACACACACACACACACACACACACACAAACCTCTTCCTCCTTCTGCTTCACCCTCTTTCTCTTGCTCTTATTCTCTCACTCCCCCTGGTTCTGAACCTGACATTCCTGCTGGCCCTGTCTCTTTGAAGTGGCTTGTTGGAGCGGGCTCCCGTTACAAGGGCCGGGACTGGCGAAAGCCGATCTGTCTGGCTGAGGAGAACGGCCCTGGCCCAGGGGTTAATCAGCAGACCCAGCACACTGCCCACTCTGTCCACTAAGACACACACACACATACATACAAATGCAAACACTGCCCACTCTGTCCCCACAGCGCAGCTGTAACAAGACCAGCCAGATTTGGAGGTTAAGAAAGACAGCCACAGCCCAACCGCTTTGAAGTTGACTGGCAACCACCAGGATTTGGACTCTTAAAGAAGAGAGCTGGCCGAGGTTCAAAAATATACAGGGTCATGCGGTGTAGAGGAGGGTGTGTGAGTGTGTGATTGTGTCCTTTGGGGCAGGAGATGGAAAGCTGACTAATCTCTTTTTTAACCCTCTGCTGAATGGTGAGCTCAGGTTGTTAACACCAGTAGAGATGTATTTGATTATATGCCTTATCTGAACTATACTGATTGGACAAACAAAAACCTTAAGGTCACAAGAAGCTGGAAAGTGCTTCTGTTAAGAGTCGTATATATGCAAAAACAATTTGAGTAAATAGGCATTTTGAATATACATTAACCCTTTATTATGAAATAATGAAACCATTAGTTTGGTGCACTTAGCGTAGCCATCATGCATGTTCATATTTAGATTGCTTTTATCTTGACTTAATGCATCAGTGGTGTTATTGTGAGGGAGTCATTCCACAAAATAATCAGTTGGCAATAAACCCTGATAAAGCACAGCAAACAGCGACTAGGCCATCCAATCAAAAATAGGTGTAAATTAACAATTTTCCTTCCCTTTAAAACACTCATTATAAAGTCAAGTGCATCATTACTACAATAAAAACGAGGACACACCAGAATCAATATGCAAAACTTGATGGTAGTTTTCAGATCTCCATCAAATTGTATTGGTTTCTGATTATATGAAGCTCCAACTTCTAGGGAAGGCAGCTTTAGACATGTCTTCTTAATGATGTTTAAGGAATCATTCCAGTTCCCATTTACTACAGTCTTCATGAGCTCAGCATTCAAATAGGTAGCTAATGTTACAATTTCTGGCCCCTGAAAGCCATTGAAAACATTTGATACTGCCAGCAGTTTTGCTTTGTTTCCAAGAAACATACCTTGTGGCTGAGCCAAGTTGATGTCAGTATAAAACAATCCATAATAGAAGACTTTAAAAAAAACCTAAAAAAAACCCCAAACCCAATCTAAATCACTTCACTTTAAAAGCCTATTTGTGTCCTACTATCCACAGATTCAGGGTGAATATATGGGATCCCTGACAAGCCTGTTCTGTACAATCCACTTATCTCTCTTGTAGCATCTGGGCATGGATATGATGGAGTGGACGCAATCCAACATGGCACCATGACAAAGTCAACAGTATAGTGAGCTCCACACAAGGACAATGATCATCTCTCACTGTCTCTCTCTCTCTCTCTCCGCTCTTCCATTTACTGTGGGTGCAGCGATGACCCTAATGCCACCGTAAACACAGACAATGACAAGTCGAGAGCACACAACCGGATGACGCAAACTTGAAAAAAAAGAAAAGAAAAAAAAAGACAAAACAAAAACAAAAGCCTGTTCGGTGCGTTTGCTTGTTTGGTTAATTTGTTACAGGCAGAGATGATTGTTTTTCAGTCCTGAAGATCAACTTCTGAACACAAACCCATATTCACTTTTTTTTCTTTTTTTTTCTTTTTTTTTTAAGAAAAACATTTGTTAGAATCTGGAGAATTATTTGTGACAGAATTAATCCAGACCTTTTTGAAAACTCAGACAACTGCAGACCAGTTTGATAAATGATCTGCAGGTGTCGATAGATTTCACTACCACCGCCAGTCATCTTGTTTCTAAGTGCATTACCAGACTTGACCCCAGTTGCACATTAAATGTTCCAGCATGTTCCACTCTTTGTTTATTCAGTGTAGAGTGTGTGTGTGTGTGTGTGTGTGTGCACGGTGTAATTGTGTAACGCCCAGGGACAAATTTTGTCTCGGAGTTGGATGTTGTTTGGCGAGTGTTAAGATCATCAGTGTTCTGTCCTGGTCCTCAGGGGACCGTCTTCATTTGTGTCTTTTGTTTATCAAGATGTTTGAATATTAACATGGGCCATTTTTCCGGTCATAATGAAGCAGCGTCGCATATCCACACATCTGCACATTTCCATACCGCTCTGTAATTCTGCCTCTCTCTGTCTTAATTTCCTGCTAGATGCATGTCATGAGAACTACCATTTGCATATGCGTAAAAGGTCTTCAGTCTGGGGAACCCCTCCCCTTCTCCCTCAGTATTCAGATATTTGTTTGTTTACTCTTCATTTGCATTGGCTGTAAACAACACTGATGTGATGGTCTGCTGCTGTCACACTGGTTTAAATTTACATGTGTTGGATGACAAGGACCCCGAAGACAAAGATGCTAATCGCTCACGCTAATCAGCATTCTTGCTCTTCAGCTCAGGCCGATGTCACCATTGGTATCTTTACAGCCACGCTATTGCACTGTGAGCCCCCTCACCCGCCTCATCAACTATCCACCGCAGTCCCCGACAGGTGCTGGTGACGGCAGTGTTTATACCCTCAATCCCTCTAGCACAAAACTTTAATATTCATGTTGGCCGATAAAGGGAATTACTTCTTGATTGCTTGGAGGAACATTGATACATCTGGCAGATAGAGAAAGGCACTAGTTTGAGGATTCAGATCATGTTTTTTATTTCTTTCTTTTTTTTCTTTTTTCTTTCTTTTTTTTTTTTGGCCGGGTTGAACTTTCTCTGGGAGCAAAGTCTATTAACAGCAGTCATTTCTTATCTCACTTGGCACACATTTGTTCCTCTGCAAGCTAAAAAAAAATGTGGCTCACAATACACATAACCTGTGGGGGATTTTAGCAAACACACGCTAATGCCCACAAAAACATAAACAGGAGGCGGTTTCGTGGTGATGTGGTGATTCCCGTGGGGTCGTGCAAAAATGAGGCGTATGGCGTGCCATTTAATTTGACAAAGCTTTCAATGTATATGATTAAATTAACATTCAGGTGAAATTAACAGCACTCCCATTATCAAAAATCTTACCAACGCTTGAGAGAACTGATACGGACATAAGTCATTTCTTTAGCAGATTAACTGACACTATAAACTACATATTTCTGCATCATTCAAGTCAAAGATGAAAGTTTGACGTGAATTGGTATCACGACTCTAGCTGTGCCTGACCTGGACCTGCAGGGCCTTTTTCTACTGACACTGGCATCTCTGGGTAAAGAATGACCCTCATTTCTGTGGACACGGCACTGTGTCCGCTCCCCCAGATCTGTGCGCCCATTCCATTTCATGGTGCATCGCCCTTGCGCGTGATTATGCCGTGCTTTCAGGTGCAGAGGAGGAAATGTTTCGTGAAACTGATGTCCCTGTCAGCGCTGTGCGGCTCTCCCTTCTTTTGCCGAGCATGTCACCTCACTGATTGGTGAATTACCATTCCAATGTGAAGAGCGGCCCCGCCCCTGTCCCCAGCTCACTGGCCCTGGCAGCAAATGAGGAGTTGCATATGTTACAGAGGCGACGCTCTCCTGGCCTCATTTGCATTGGCTGAATGGAAATCAAATGGTTTAATGTCGAGGCAAAGCTGGTAAATAGTGGTGGTGTCAACACATTAAACACACATGCATGCACACCCACTACTGCATAAATGCCATATGCCCAGAGGCTGACTGAGAAGCAAGAAGATAAAATATTTGCTAACACATAAATGAAGGAAAAGTTGCTAAGTGATTTGTTGTGTGTTGCTCCTTTAAAAACAAAAAAACAAACAAAACCAAAAAAAAAAAAAAAAACATGGTATAATCTTATTTCAGAGTATGTGCTTCTTCCAAGTGTACAAGGAGTGAAGTTGAATGACAGCCAAAGAGAATATGCATGGCAAGGAGAAGCAGATGATTTGATTTGGATGTGTGTAGTGATTAATTAGTCATTAGTTGATTCTTTGGGCAGCTGAGACAACAAAATGAAATCTTCTCAGCAGTTCTGTGAAATTAACACTCAAACTCTTGCCCACTCGCCTCCACAGTCCCTCAGTCACTCACTCTCCAGATTTATTTTTAAAACCCAAATCCCACAAGTATTACCTAAAAGTAAAGCCAACACTAAGCTGATGTTTCTGCAATTATTCAGAGCTTCTCTCTGCACACACAGTCCTTCATCTCTGTGTGATGTCATCACTGGCAAACATTTTTAATGGGATACAATCAGCTGCTGTCTTAGGCACACACAGATGTACAGACGTAGCCGACTGTACAACATAGTGAATCCTATTAGTCATTTCATCAAGACTGCTCTCCTTAACTGACACAAAACACACACCGAACAGTGAAGACTGTGTGGTTGAGTGTGTGTGTGTGTCTAAGTGTGTGTGGTGCTGATGGTGGTTGTATATTTGAGTATCTGTGCTGTTATGTGAGGCAAGGTGGCTGAATATGTGCACACACAATCGCTAATGCATGCTTGTGTGCACACTCTATGATGATTGTGTGTGTGTGTGTGTGTGTGTGTGTGTGTGTGTATTGTGTATGTGTCTTGGCAGGACATTGTGGAGCACTGGGATTCTCCTTTGGGTCTGTGTTGGTCTATTCTAGACCAGAGACGCTGGCTCAGTAGACTGGAATCCTTCAGGGCACCAGGGACATCTGATTCCCCCACTGCCTAAGCACTGAACTAAATGCTTCTGCATTATTCATGTGTATATCACTTTATTGCTGTGCAAGGTTTTCACTCAAAGTTTCTGCCGCACCATTTACTGTACCTACCCCCAAGACGTTAACTAACAAACTTTCCCCCGATCTCCCCTTCCCTCCATTTCTCTCTCTCTCTCTCTCTCTCTGTCTCTCTCTCATGGATCCCTTCTTCCATGATGACGACAATCTATTGATTGATTGTGATGAAGTGGTTTCCAACTGGTGCGGCCTCAGGGTCCGTGCTTCTCCTCAGTCATTTGCCTCTTTTAAAAAGAGATCCTGTGATGTTGCTGTGAAGAAGACCAATCATTATGTCGGCTTTGCTTATTTGCACCGAAACAGTCGAAGCCAGCATAATGCCGCCCCAGTGGCGTTCTGGAATCAGAGGTGTGACGTGTAACACAGCAGCGTGTGTGCCTGTCCCGCCACGCCAAATCTCCCTTTACATTGATCCCACTCAGTGACTATCTCTGATGCCGGCTTATTGCATGCCTTCACTGTCGCTGTCAGCATGTGATTTGATTTAGTGTGCTTAGCTCTTCTAAAAACCTTTTCTCATAGAAAGTTAGTAATAGTTTGCAAGAGCGCAGGTATGAACACAACTAGGCCGTAAAGGTGGACTAGTGAGTAGAATCAGTGAGTCTTTGGATAGCTTGGATCTACCTGTTGGATCCTTTGTTGTCAAACATTCTTCAAATGTTGCCTCCCCTGAATTGAGACACAGCTTGTAAACTGTTGTGAAATTCATTAAACTGCAAATTTTTACTAAAGTTACTCATTATACTCATGAAAAGCAACGTGGTTATCTTATAATCTAACACCAGAAAACAGCCCTGTCTGTCTTACCATTTATTTCATTGTATCGGTTGTCATGAACTTTCAGCCCAATCATGTGACACTGTAAAGGTAGAGGGGCGGGTCATAGAGGTTACACCAAAGGATGAAGCCATCACGGTTAATATCAATCAGGCACAGACGTATGAGCATCTTGGTGTTGCTAGCCAGTGAATATGGCCTTAACGTCGGTTAGCACACAGTTATACCGCCTGCTTGAGGACGGGCTTCAGTCTCCATACGTAAATACAGGTGCAGTTCCTGCAGTTCGTAAAAGTTGTCATGCTAATCGCGATTAGCATGCTAGCGACTTTAGCATAGCTCTGAATGTTATAGCAGCCTATGTTACTGTATGTTGTTAGTGTGTGTGAGTGTTGTTAGCTAAGCTAAAGCTAACACTACCTCGGTACGAGCTCGTATATGATCATTTAGTTGAGTAAAGTGACTGAGGATACGTTTGTTTTCATGTGACAGTGAGGAGCAGGTGACTGTCCCTGGACCCTGTGAGCAGTAGATGTCTCCTGCCTGCTACAACTTCAGTCTGAACCACTGACACCAGCCAGAGCACCATGTTGACTCATGCAGCGCCCAGCCTGAAGGTAACATGACAAGATTTGCATTTGGAGTCTGTTGTGTGTGGCGTAGTGTTTATTTTGAGTTAATTAAAACAATTAAAAAGGGAACAGTAATTGGATACATAAATTCATAGTGAGATTTAAAACCTTATAATGTTATGTATTCCTAGTAAGTGGAGGCACCACTATTACTTGTGCCATTAATTAATATTAGAGAATTAGAGCTAATTAATTAATTTGATATGCACAGATCAGCATGCCAAACAACTAACTAACAATTAAAGGTGCCAGGGCAGCACCCATACAGCTCATCCTTTAGACTGTCAGACCTGTGCTGCAGAATGGGTCAGGTGCTACTTAGGTAAAGCAAAAACTGTGCAACACCAGCCAAGCTTTATTTCGCACTGCACTACAAATCTGTTAAATTAATAAAATGGTTTTGAGGATGAACCTTATTGAAGGTCTTAATACCCAAGCTCATTTGATGCTTCTGAAAAAGTTATGACTCAGTCTGAATCTGATGATTATGAGACATGATCTACAGATCCGCTCTTAAAAGGAGCACTCTATTAAAGATGATTAAAAATGCATTTGTCAGCGATCATCCTTGATGGACATGGGAGGTCTTACCACCACTGGTGAGAGTGAATTGATTCTAGTCTTGTATATGTGATGACTGTTTTGAGTCGGTTGTGACTAAGAAGAAGTGTTGTGACTTAATGGCATATTGTGTCAATGAGGTGACAGGAGGAAAAATATGAATATTACTATCTCTGCCTTGTTGAGGAGCTAGTTTGTTCATCTCTGCTAGCATCAAGGTGACCCTTAGGGACCAGTTCGACTTGTAAGGGGGTATCGTATGACAAATGGAGGCAGCTGAAGCAGCTACTATATGTGAGCCCTGGCAACTTGATCTGTGAAGCTATTGAGAAACTTGCCACAGGTTCTTCTTTCTTCTTTTTTTTTTTATTAATTAAATAAAATATTCCTTTCACTCAGGCCTACAATCTGAATGCAGTCCACTCAAAATGGAGCCACAGTCCATTTCTGAACTCAGACCCACCAGTTGGGACCAGGCAGTTGGTCTTCAGGAGCTCTGATGGATATGGGCTGGATTGCAGTATGTTGAATGGAAAGAGGGACCTATATGGAGAGTTGGAGCTAAAGCTCTCCCTGTTGGAGCCTTAAAATGTAAGGTCATTCCATAGATCAGGAGATCTACTTAATCCGCTCTTCGCTTCCCCTTGGTGCAAAACAATGAGCATGGAGATTTTCCAGTCCTAGCAACAGATAAACATCCAGGGAAGCAGAGGAAGAGCAGAGCTGACTGGCGATCTGGGCTGTTGCTGTGGAGCAGTGTTGAAGATAATGTGGTATGACGTGCCGTTTTGATCTGGACTGCTTTAACACAAGAAGCTTTAAGCCATACACAGGGAAAATGCAAGTCTGTGCTAATTACCCGAGTGAGTCAGACGGAAAGGGCGAGAGGAAGGGAGAGAGAGAGAGAAATGTTAAGCTCTGCCAGCAAACTTCCACACCTTCTGACCTGCATTACCGCTCAGCCGCCAGCTTTCTCCCTGGTCAACACGCAGCGATGGCCTGCCCTCATTGTGTTGTTGCTCCAATCTGACATGTTTGGTGGCAGTTCAGCTTTGATACGACAACTCATTTAGTCATCCATGTCCACTTGCCTGTGCGCTTCATTGTGCTCCTCCTGTCCTCAGACCATTCACTTTCATTTGGATCTGAACGGGAAAAGAAGGGAAGTCCCACTGGGGACGTTTCTGAGTCATCTAAGTTGTCTGAAGATTTGCTGTACATGGCTGGCAAGCTAATTGGACCCTTACCAAACCAGGGCCTCCATCCACAGTGTGTTTCAGATTAACTACTGACAAGGTATGACAGAGAGGCCTTTAAAATGTCAAAGCAAGATACCAGCACAATGCTTAGCAAACCTTCTCAGAAACACAGCATTTGAAATGTGAAAATTACCACTGATAAATATAATGAACAAGAGTCCCTACTTTACAGAGCTACATCTGAACTTGCTCACTGTCTGTGCTTGGTGCGAAGGCCGTAGCTCAAATTGCCTCAGTCAAGGCATCTGTGCTCTTTGTGTGCAACAATAGATGGTGACAAAATAGAAAGGACAGCTTTTCTAAAATGTCAGACGGTTGGGGTCCTGCTGAAATATCTCCCCTCTCTCTCTCTGTCTGTTTTGATCGATAAAGCTACCTTTGACAATGCTGCATGTTGTCACCATGACATTTGGTCACCCGTCTTTTTTTCCCCTCACCTGGCTTGCTGCTGAATAGGAATATAACAATGAGATTTAATACAGGATCAATAGCTACACTCCAATGATACATTCACTCGCATAATGAATACTGATGGATGAAAACAAATACCTGCATGGAGAATTTGTATTCTTGACTGTGTGTCTGTAATAGCCGTGCCAATGATGTTTCATTACGGTTTTTCCGCTTGTGTGTTTTTTCTCTCTATCCATACAATCAAATAAAGGATATACGCATGATTTAATCAAGGCTATGGAAGTAACGTCAAACCAACCTCTTGTGTATTTATGAGGAGTGCTGTGTGTGTGTGTGTGTGTGTGTGTGTGTGTGTGTGTGGCGTGTGCGTGTGCTTGCATCTATGTGATCTCATGCCCCTGATATCACATGCCATTGTTTGCATTTCATTCAACAGATATAGGCTTAGTGCAATATGTATAATAAAATACGGAAATGAATTGGAATCTTTACCACATTCCATGTGCTGTATTGATAAGTGGAAGTTTGTATCTTCCTGGGTGGGGTGCACATTCGTAGTGTTGTACTGCATGCATGGATTTGTGACTGGAAATAATACACTGTGTGGTTTTATCTGTATTTTAGTATTGGAGTTCCATATACATTGAAATTGTTTACTACCATCACTTTGAATGCACTGTATAGTTGTTATATATGCATATGTGTCTGATGCATGCGGTGTATATATGGATACATTTGCACGTGTGTGTGTGTGTGTGTGAATCAGTTGTTGCTGAATGAATTAACTTTTATTAAATTGATGTGTGTGTGTGCATTGCTCGGTGCATAACTTTCTGCTTTTCTGTGAGTGCCAATCCAGAGCACACCGGGTATCCTCCAGCCTGCTGTTGTTTGATAAGTCAGCTCAGTGCATTGTGGTGTTTGGTGTTTGGGCTTTGGGCCCTGCGTCGGGCCCTGCGTGACTGACCGTCGAACGCCACTGTTTAAAACATCTCTCACGTGTTTCCCTTTTGATCAGCGTCTGCCTTCTTA
>NW_019174404.1:10582017-10652017 GCF_002260705.1 Seriola dumerili
ATAGAGAGAGATTTGTGTATTTATGAGAGTGCTGTGTGTGTGTGTTGTGTGTGTGTGTGTGGTGTGTGTGTGTGTGTGTGCTGTGCTGTTGTGTGTGTGTGGTGTGTGTGTGGTGTTGGGGTGTTGTTGTGTGTGGTGTGCGTGTGCTTGCATCTATGTGATCTCATGCCCCTGAATATCATGCCATTGTTTGCATTTCATTCAACAGATATAGGCTTAGTGCAATATGTATAATAAATACGGAAAATGAATTGATCTTTACCACATGTCCATGTGTGTATATTGAGTTATGTTCCTGGGGTGCACATTCGTAGTGTTTGTACTGCATGCATGGATTTGTGACTGGAATATACATGTGTGGTTTATCTGTATTTTAGTATTGAGTCCATATACATGAATTGTTTACTGCACATGTTGAGTGCACTGTAATAGTATGTTTATACTATGCATATGTGTCTGAATGCATGCCGGTGTATATATGGATACATTTGCACGTGTGTGTGTGTGTGTGTGAATCAGTTGTTGCTGAATGAATTAACTTTTATTAATTGGATGTGTGTGTGTGCATTGCTCGGTGCATAACTTTCTGCTTTTCTGTGAGTGCCAATCCAGAGCACACCGGGTATCCTCCAGCCTGCTGTTGTTTGATAGTCAGCTCAGTGCATTGTGGTGTTTGGTGTTTGGGCTTTGGGCCCTGCGTCTGGGCCCCTGCGTGACTGACGCCTCGAACGCCCACTGTTTAAACATCTCTCCACGTGTTTCCCTTTTGATCAGCGTCTGCCATTCTTACTGATTTTCCAAATCACTGATGCTTGTCAAAGAATTAATTACCTGGATCGTTGCTCCGCTGACTCCAGCACCAGCTGCGGGGTTCACCAGAGAGACCTCGGCATTCTCCCAGCATTCCCGGCTAATCACCCACAATCCATTTCAAAGTCAACCTGATTGGCCCACTACCCGGAGAATAATGTGGAATTAGACTGCATCCTGACAGTAACAGTTTCATATTTGCATACAGTATACGGCAGATTAGCTTGCAGGAGCCCGCCAGTGGGAGGTGAATATCAGCATCAGTGCCTGTGCTAATGGCAGTTGCCTCCTACAGTTTATTAGATAAGTAATGGTGTAAAGCATTGTGCTAAGCGCACATCCTCACTGTGTTATTAGCTGATGTGTAACACAATGTGTTCATTAACCATGGGAGATGAACATTCCAATGTGCACACCTTTTCAGAAGGTGGGAAAGAGAGAATGATTTAGCTGAAGCGATCACAGGACTTCAGTGCCTGATGCTGTGAGTTCATTTTGGAAAAAAGACATTTAAATGCTTGTACTTGTAGAATGCGGACTTGTGGATTCCACATAATAAACACAACATATTCACCATGGGTTTGCCTTCAGGGCGTATCTGGCCATGCAGCTCGCTGTGAGGATGCATAGGCGGCGAGGCTATAAATACACCCAGTCTGCTCGTTGGTTTGTCTGTCTGCCTGTCCGTCTGCCTGCCTGTTGGTGTGTCTGCGGGGTTGCAGCAGCATGACGTCAGCCGTGGCTCAGAGCACTCGCTGACCTCTGTCACAGCGAGAGGAGTGCAGCGCGCTCCAGACAGCCATATAACAGTGCAGACGATGCAGGCAGGGCGTAAACACAGAGACCTGAGTGCAGAGGGAGATGCGTTACAGCATGTAGCAAGTACAGCCAGGGATGGACTATCAGAGAGGAGTGCAGACAGGCTGGCTGGTGGAGAGCAGGGTTCACAAAGATCCATGCTGACAGGTTACACAAAAATGGAAATCAGTTAGTGAAGAAGAATAATACGCAGAGAGGGAGGCATATAAATACCACTCTGAGTTTGTCTGTATGTTACACCCTTTTAGCCACCTTCAAACATGCCTACACACACACACACACACACACACACACACACACACAGACACACACATCCTACTTAAAACAGACTTCCCATAGGACACTAATTAAAGTTACACAAAGCAGGTGTTTAAACTGCATTGCTTTGGTGACTCTAACCAGGACTCTTGCTGTTAGAATTAGACCAGGAACCTCAGGAGACAGCCTCTGAACTAACCAGACACGGCCATTGTAAGTGTGTGTGTGTGGTGTGTGTGTGTGTGTGTGTGTTGTGTGTGTGTGTGTGTGTGTGTGTGTGTGTGTGTGTGTGTGTGGTGTGTGGGTGGTGCCCACATGTGTATATGTTTGTGTGTGTGTGTGTGTGTGTGTGTGTGTGTGAGAGAGAGAGAGTGTGAGTGCCCACATGTGTATATGTCTGTGGTGTGCTATCATTGTAGTCATTACCTAGTTTCCATTCCTAGCCTGAAGCAAAGTAAGAAATGGCAGCCTTTCATTCTGACAAGTTGTCATTCAGGTAGTTTTCTGTTTTTTTTTCTCACAGTTTCCTTCAAAGGCTGTCCGACTTTGCTTTCATAATACCTCCAGAGGTTTCTGTCAGTTTTGTGTCTGACAGCAGATAGAGTTTGCATGTCAACAGGAAGTTAGACTGTTAGATTCATGTTAGTGAATAAACACTATCTACCTCAGAAGAGCTCACAGTACATGTGTTCACTTCAATAAAAAATAAAAAAAGAATGTCGCTCATATTTTCTTTGGCTTTATAGTTTAACGCGAGATGAGGAAGTGATTTTAACTCAGGGCAATGTCTGACCTTAAACTGGTTTGGGAGATATTTTTGACACCATTCTCAGCAAATAACTCCTGTCAGGCTTTCAAGCCATCTTTTAACCTTTCATAATTTTAGCTTGCGCATTTTATTTAATGTCTCATTCCATTATTCAACATCTCATTCCATAGCAGGCTCAAAAATTCAGCAGGTCTCCTAAGGCTTATTTTCCACTCCAATCCTATTACACAGAGACAGTGTATTAAAAGCGAGTGCATTTTCTGGCTCATAAATACCCTCATTTTATTTACAGTATCCCAAATGAAGAATGTATTTTTGCCATATTTACCTGGGGTTGCCTCAGCACTTTGAATATATTAACTTCCAATTTGGGCAACAGAAAGCGTTTTCCCCTCCAAATAAACTCACGGATCAGGGGTTGATGGAAGACATCCATAGAGCCTTAGGGCCAAATGACAGAGTATGACGTTTATCTGGATGCTGCAAGAGTTTGACCTCCAGTTTGGAAGGCCATTTTAATCTGCTGTCCTAATATTTGGTCATAGAGATCATGACTGTATCAAATGTGTTTCTGATGCCTTTGTACTGTTGTAGCTGTCGTGATAGGTAGATTGATGGTGTAACTGTATATGTGAGTCTCTATCTTACAAATTACCAGGTTTTTGTAAAATAATCTTACATGACTAAGGTTTAAGAATTTTCTCAGTTTTTTATGTAGGAGTCATTCTGGATGTGGTATACGCTGTATACTGTATGTTTTTCTTTGGGCTTGCAATACCATCCTTTATCTATGAAGTGGTTTTATGAGACTAAATGTTTTGTGCTATCCATCACTTTATGTTTCAATTTGGATATCTAACTTTTGAACCTATCATTCATTTTGCCAACATCACTTTGTTTTAGCATTGGCTAAAACAAAGTGATGTGAGCATAGGCATTGTCTACCATGGCATGAAAGCAATCAGGTGAAAACACATTGCTTGTGCCCTGGGCATTGCTGTTCACAAACCTCATCTCACGTCAGAGATATGGTATAACACCTTTGGATCCATGAAAAAGCACCTTGCACTGAAGTGAGAAATTGGCTACGAGTCATTATGCACAAACACCAAATGCCTTGGCATTTTCTGTCCCTGCCAAACAATCATCTTCCTCTCCTCTGTCTATTTGCAATTAATGATTGAATTTCAGCCCCCCAAAAATCCCATTTCTGCTTTGTGTATGTATCCCCAATACACACAGCTGCTACCAGTACACACGGCAGCATGCACAGCAAAGCTTATCTCCAGCCTTTAGATGGGGGCCTATGGAAACAGTCTTGATTATTTCCCTCCTTCTCCAAAGCACCGCTGTGTGCTTTGGGATTAGAGGCTTTCTGTGGCGGCTGCACATGCACACTCACTGGCTGGAGGCGAGAGAGAGAGAGAGAGAGAGAGTTCTTCTGCTCAATATAACCCCCCCCCCAATCCAAGCCCTCTCTCCTGGCTCAGTACTCAGCCCACCCACCCCTCCCCCTCCTCCCTACCTCCCTCCCCATGCCCGACACACTAGCCAGTCCTAGGAGTATTACATCACCCTGATGTAATGTCTAACCAATCACAACACAGCGGCGCTAAACCTTCCAGGATTATGGAAGTCGGTAGCTCAGACTGGGTAATGAGAGAGAGAGTGAGAGACGGAGAGACTAGCAGCATCACTCATACATATTTTCAAGAATAGCCCCTGGATCAATTTTGCCCCTGTTCCCTCTTATTCCTGAAGAACAGAAATAAAAATACACACTGTCAAGGTGCCTTCTAGTCTTGTAGTTGAGACTTGAGAGCTGTAGAAACTTGCACCACCACTGTTCTTGAAAAGTCAGCTGGATAATGAGGTGCACTGTAGATACTTTTCAGGATGTTTTTTTCTTTTGTATCCCTTTGGATCTGTCGATTTAAAAACAGGTCAAAGTTGTGTTCATTTACATACACAATACCATAAATATTCAGAATAACATTACAGTATTTGAATTCCTTTATGTCTGTTGCCCTATAGTTCACTGGCTATGTTGATTATAACGATGATGATAATCATGATGATGAACATGATGTCGTTAGGGGTGAAGACAGTGCTAGGAGTTGGTCAGAGAATTTGACTTTAAGGAACAAAAAGGCTTTCTGGGGGGGGGGGGCAGCTAGTCAAATTTGCTTTGTTTTATTTTATTTTATGTATTTTGTACTATGATACAATGTACTTGGATACTTCCTCTTTTTTTTTTTTTTTACTATTCTGCTTTCATAGTCTGAATTCTCCATTATAGTTTGCAGTCTTACTATGTTTATTAGCTGATGACAAATGCCTTTTTGGGACAAATAAAATGACCTCAGAAGTCTTTATGAATACAGGGACAGTTTTTCACAGTCCAGTCCACACACTATGTATTATGAACTCACTCATTATGTTTTTAGCGGTACGCTGTATGTTGGCCCGTACATATTGTGTGTGTTCTGAATGTGTATGTCTCTGTATGATTTGCTGTTGTTGTTTGCACATCCTTTTAATTGAAGTGACACAGACCTCTGTCGGCCAAAGGTAATATGACTCTCGTCAGGAGCAAAGGAGAAAGAAGTGTGATGTTGTTGTAGAGCAGGTCAGGGTAGTTCTGATGGTCAACAAATAATGGACTCTGACACAGGTTACTAACAGTTAGCATTGCTTTCTTTTAACCATAATGATGAAGGTCCCCTAACCTTAAAAAGTGTTTTTCTTTTGTTTTTTTTTTGTTATTTGTCTGTATCCTGTGCATAAAGTACTGATTTGCTATTTATTTGTTTTATAAGCACATCTGGCATCACTTGCCTGGTTATGTGTTTGCACTTCAGTGGGGAGTAATATGAGTAAAATTAGCCAATTATCTTGTCCTAAAAATGTGTGAGTGTCTACTTCTAGATGTCAGGGTTAGAAGGCGGTCTTTAGTGTCCTCTGAGCCGTGTCTGCCTATTAACTCAGCTCTTTGTTGTCTTCGGTCTCCATGGAAGATGAAGAGTGCCTATCACGGTGATTGGCACTGCATAGTGTCACCTCTTTTTCTTAAGACATGCACACAGTAGACACCTATACACCCTCCCCCTCCAACCATCACCTCTATTGCACAAGTCAGACACACATACACACTCATCCCTACATACACCCTGCAGGCACAGACAGCATCAGACAGCGTAGCAGCAACAGCAACAGCATCAGCATCAGCATCAGCATCAGCTTGCAGTTTGCCATTTTCTGTGGCGTGCATGGTCTATGACTGTCATACCAGTACACTGAGTGTGCCACACCGCTGCTCTGGGTGCCGGAGGGGGAAACTCACACATCTGTGTGGTAAATGTATGTAGCTGCAATGGGAACACTACAGGGAAATTACTGCATTGTATAGGACAGCATGGGAATGCTCAGTTCTGCCAGGAAAGTCTCACTCTGGGAATGATGAAGCACTGATGGGATAGCAGTAGGCAGCATGCTGCTGAGAAACGCTCACTTCCAGAATCAATGTTCCATACCACCCATACTTATCTGCACTTAGGTTATTTCACACTGCAGTGGTAAAATTGCAGCTGTTTCAGTGTTTCCACTATTTCTAGTGTACTGTATGTAAGTGGAAGGTTCATAGCAAAGTCGTCAAGGTAAAACAGTTTTGATCGGTATCAAGGGGCCTTACACTTTCCAATTTCGGAGCCGATTCCAAAGTCAAAAGCATACGTAGCAGTTTTGCTGGGGCTGACATCAGGTTTCATATTTTGCCTCGTGTGTGTGTGTGTGCATGTGTGTGTGCGTGTGTGTGTAAGCACAACTGAGGTAATTCTAACACCCTCATACTTAAAGCCCTGTGTGCGCGTGTGAGGGAGAGGTGGTAGCGTCTGTGGTGTCAGGTTTGCTTTTGCCTCAGGTCTCAGTGGAGGCGGACATTGAGAAAACTGCGGCTGGTTTACCTGACACACTCCTAATTCCTCCCCACCTCCTGGGAACATCCACACCCCGGCGTTTTTGTCTTTGCTTTCCCATTTGAACCTCTGCCAAATGGGACGAGGCCAGAGGAAACTGCCACATTCAGTCCCTCTCTGCTACTGCTACTATAGTCAGAGTCACTACCTCTTGCTCTCTCATTCACTCTCTTGTTCTCGCTTTCATTCTCATTCTCTCTGTCTTTTCACTTTCAGATCAAGCAACCTCCCCCAACTCTCTCACCCCCCCCCCCCCCCCCTTTTCCCCTTTTTTCCCCCCCCCCCTCCTCCCCCCTTGTCTCATTCCGTCCTCTCGCAAGCTCACTACCATATTCGCTGTGCAATATATGCAACTTTGGATTGCAAAACAGGCAGAAAAATGAGACATTCTGTAACGCGGGCGTCTCATTAGAAATATATATTCAAGTCATTCAGGGCACAGCTTTCAAATTTCACATACAGAGATGTGGAGGAGAGAGAAAGAGAGGGAGACAGACAGAAAGAGAGAGGAAAGATTAATGTAAATCTCAAAATAAGGAAGGCATTAATATTTCATTAGTGCCTCTTTTTTCTCTCTGAGTGACAGAAGAGAGGAGATAGTGGCTGATTTAATGATTTTAGAGTCTCTTCCTTTCATTCTTTCTCTCTCTCTCCCTCCAATGTTGCTGCCTCCCCCAGTTTCCCAGTCAGCAGATGGGCTTAGCCTCATTTTTTTCTGAATTCCTCACAGACCCAGCTGCACATAATTACAGTCAATTCTGCCTTATCTCTCAAATTAAAAAGATTAGATTATTTGTGAAAGAAATGTATGCAGCTCCTCTCAACTGATAGTGGATACTAGACTACGTAGCCAGGTTATATGCATTATACCCCCCACAAACATGCACATATGTACTTTAATCCACAGTGTGCAGATATCGACTTCCTGCATTTCAATACAGATACTTTGTCAATGTGCATTATTATCTTCAATAAACTGTCTGTTTTGAGAGAGTATCACACTCGTGTTTTCACATTTTTTTCAGAATATACCATGGTTATGGATATGTACTATGTGTATCAAAGACTAGAGATTCAGCTATGAATCAGCAACCAACTTTGAACCTTTGTGGGACTGATTCCGTATCAGTATTGCATATTGCCTCTTGCTTTGCTCAGATAAGATACAGCAAGGTTTTCTGATACACTATTCAGCACAGCTGGAGTGTTTCTGTACTGTTTAGAGCATATTTAGCTAGCGTCATAGGTGTGAACACCTGTGTGCAACAATAAGGAAGGCAAAACACAAACAGCCACATGGACAACAGGGTAAACATACGATATTTTACATATCTGATCTCTCAATTTAAAAGTTTGGATACGAGCAAAAAAATTGATTAGAATTTATTTAAAGGTATAAATGGGCTTTTAATGAAATTTTGAAATAGATAGGTTGGGATGTGGAACAATACATCAATTTGTCCGTCTATTGATCATCTACAGTAATGTTGTTTGATTAGTCTGCTCTGGCCTCCAGCAGAAAGAGTCATTGCTGAGTGGGAATGCAATATAATCCAGATTTCCCTCGAGCCACCCAAGGGATTAGTTTACTCCCCATCACCCCCAGCATTACCAATTGATTGGCTGATTGAGAGCACATTCATTCCAGGTCATGTACTGTTCAGCCCTCCAGCAGTGGAAATGTTCTTCAAATCTGCATAGATTCAGCTGTTTTGTTGTCACCCTAACACTACTTGTATTGATTATGTTTCTTTGAAGCACATTTGGAAACACATGCTGGATGTTACTGAATTTTGCATGCAGTTACGTGATGGTATCTTTGAAGGGAAAATACACGATCTGTGGTTTACATCTCTGGATTCACTTGCTGTCTGATGATGTGTTTTGTGAGGTGAAGTGAGGTGGGTGATATTTCACATTGACACGTGTAGCTTAATGGGAAACATTGGCTCCAAATATTGGTGTCACATGACGTTCTACCATAGAATAGTTTCTCCAAAAACAGTGTTTTTATTACTTAGAAAAGCAATGTGAGTGTTAAGAAACCAACAACAAAAGAAGCGAGGGTAGAAGGCCTAAAAAGGTTTGTCCTCTAAGTTGGCCGTATTTTTGCTGCAGTGTGGTGCACCATTGGCCAACCTAATATACATGCAAGTGCAAAATCAAGGTGGAATAACGCCTCTTGTCTAATAGTGTCAGAATTAATGGTTTATATCTCAAACATCAAGGTACACAAGAAAATTACTGCTGAATACCAAAAATTAAATTTCACCATATTAACATAAATGGCATTTGGCCGCCACTCTTTTTTTTTTTAGAGAGAAACTTAACAATGCTGCTCAGTAATCATGATTGAGACACCGCCATCAGATCAAGTGGAAAGAGACTTGGCGGCAATCAGATCTTCTCAGTGATTAGCTGACCATGAGTGCAAGAGGTGCTACAGCGGGAAGACTTGCATAATGATCTAACAAGTCTCTACTCATTCGCTAAATTGAATAATATATGAGATGAAGTCATATTTTTTCATCATGTGAAATGCAGAATGAGAATAGAATGCCTCATTGTAAAAAGGCAGTAACCCATGCGATGCAAGCTAGAGTGTTGGCTTTGGAAGACTATAGTCTAACTAGTTTTTATTGACCTTATGGAACTTCCTTCAGGGGCAAGACAAGTTTTCCCTCGGATGTTCTGTGACCAAAGACGCTCTGACTGACAGGGCTTATGGTTCAGGATGCTTCAGACAGCGCTTCTGTCACCCTTAATCACAGTCTGTGATTGGACAAAGACACTCATTAAGTAAAGCAGAGTAAAAACACATGTTTGTCCTTCAAATACACATCCCTAATCGATCAGCATCATTACGCACAGATTAAATCGCTGTCTAAGTGCTCTCGGATATATTTAATTGAACCCTTTGATGGTTGTGTTAGTGGATTGTTGCTTAAAGCCCGTGTTACTTTTGAGGTGTTTACCATTTAAGACATGCTTTGTACTCACCCTGTTTTATTACGGTATTTTGCTATTCTGGAGACATTGTTTTCTTATTGATCATTAGTCAGTTTCACGAGGGAAAGCACCATCAATAGAGGTGACATTGGCACTAAAACTGTCACTGGCGAAGTATAATGAAATAAGCTCTTTAATGGTTGAGGCATCACTGAGGTCTGTGTGATTGCGGGCACCTGGTTGCGTTGGATATACAGCTTGTTGAAGAGTGGTATATTTCAAAGTGACACCTTTCATTCTATTCTAACACACCCATTATACAATGACTATAAACTGGACTTTTAATAATCATCATTATTGTGTAATTAAAAATCAGTTGCTGTAATGTTGCGCATAAAATCTGAGCTTGGTGCACTGAGTTGACGTATTTCAGATGGGAGAGTTTTATCAATACTTGTTTAATCCAATCTGGAAATGATACAGACACAGTGGGAATAATGTACATGCATAAGGGTTAGCTGAGGCTTCACTGTGGAAAGCATTTGTTTCTTAGTGGTTGATGTCTGTGAAGACAGTCATGCTGTGCTGTGTTTAGTCTAAGCAGACATTCATGTGGAGTTGGGGAGGATTTCCCTATTCAGGCCGGGAACAGTGAGTACACTTTACATTACCATGTGTCTTTGTCACTTTGCGTGTGTGTGTGTGTATGTGTGTGTGTGCATGCACGCACAAGAGATGTTTTAACTGAAATGTTTACACTCTCTTTCTGAGTAAAGTGAAGGCCTAAACTTTACACCAGGCTCTTTGCTCTACTGAGGTTGAACAGACGAACAGAACAGTAACATTTCTGTTCACTTGTCCCACTAACACACACACACACACACACACACACACGCTTCACATACACTATACTGCCTGTATTGCCATCAGCTAAACAGATGTGCTCGGTCACAAGATTTCTCTGTTAGATCCCTCAAAGGGAACGTATCATTGATTGTAAAATATCAAAGAAAAAACACATCCCAGTAGGAAGGAAATAGGCCAAACACAACATTCATGAGAATGATTTTCTTGAGTCGAGCAGGATGTTTGAGTTATCTGGGAGTAGGTTGTTGTGATGATGAGACTGCCAGTTATGAGCTATAAAAACATAAGAAAAGATACTTCCCGTGTACATAGGACATACATTACTTGCTTATCTATGATAGAAGGACATTGCAAAGAAAAACACTGACATTAGTGGTTCCAATATCCAATGTTATCAATGGAAGCTATAATAGAGGTTTTGTATTAAAAGGATTCACAGTAAATAAACATCACTCAGTCTGAGAGTGGGATTAATTAACATCACCTTAATGTAATCTACTGTTAATGCATTTAACCTCCACATTTCGTGTTCTTGAATGCAGAAAGGAGCCTTTTCAGTAATCTAAGTCACATTGTTGTCCATTTTTGTCGCCCTCCACAAAAGGCTGCTATAATGTTTAGACAGCAGCGCTCATCACATTCCCAAGAATTATGGGAAGTGACGTAAACAGAAAAGTCTTTTAATCAAATGTTTCTTTCCGTTAATGAAATGTCTCCCCCCTTATCTGGCTCCCTTATGATCCATATGTTAATGTCTAATACGGAACTATTTATCTGTTCAATTTGCCCTCTCTCTCTCTTTCTCCCCATCTCTCTTATCTAAAATTGTGCTGTAAATTTGGCACTGTGAATGATTATGCTTATCGACCTGCCCGTAGACCTCATATTAAAATTTTGTGGCATGATTAGCCTATTTATCTATATAATTGGATTGGAGTTTGTGTCTAAGTGTGTATGTGTGAAAGCTGCTGATTTAAAGGACCAAGAGAAATAAATACCAAGAAAGATGGCCAACACAATTGTGCCTCAGATTAATTTCATTTGCATACAATCAATAGTTTCACCCTTGAAATTTTTTGGAGTCTAATCAAGTTATACTTGCCCATGAGATTATTGAAAAGAAAACAACCTCAGGCATGGTGTAAAATGAGACAACATAGAATTTACTATCCTAGGGATTAGTGTCATGAGACCAGGGAGATTTGCACAGGCAAAATGTGAACACTGCAACACAATGCATTACAATAGTTTCCGGCATGGTGTAATTCTTGCAAACATCCCTAGGCTATTTATACCACTCCACTAGAATCTAATTGTGTCCAATATATAATCCAACTAAGAGTTACAGTGGCAGGGGTTCAAGTCCTGTCTAACATGAATATTTAAGAGGTGCGGTGTTGAGGACAAGTGTGACAATTTGTGTTTGCCACTGTTTAACTGACTGCCACTGAGGCTGCAGAGGGTTGAATGGACACAGTGGAGCATGTGTTATTATGTTGGCTTCATTTGTGCTTAGCAATAGAGAGAAAATATGTTGAACTATTCAGAAAAATAGATGAATGCAAAATAAATGACATCATGGATTTTATATTTTTATTTTTGTGTGTGTGTGTGTGTGTGTGTGTGTGTGTGTGCTTGTGTATGTGTGTCATTGAAGACCTCTGTACCCCATTAGGGTGTGGTCTAAGGGGCATGCCTAACACGAAATTATGCTCTTAGTTTTTGAGTAGCACAAACACACACATACATGTGCACACTCTTGTGCCCACACACACACACACACACACACACACACACACCCTTTTGTACTGTTTTGGATCACAAAGTAAAGGAATTTCATTACCCCTCCAAAATTGATTGGGTAATGTTTCTCTAAAATCAATAGCGCCTCACTCAGTTTACTAATTGGATTACTTGTTTTTGCTCAAGGATGTCCAAATACCAAGGTAATTTGAATTGTTTATGAAATTATTACCTTGAAAGTAGGGGCTAATGTCAGTGACTAATGCACCTATATTTATTCATCTCTCGCAAACATAAGATGCTTTCACAAAACACTCACAATAATAATATAGTTCGAGTTGGCTATGAATGCCAGTAACTGGGATATTAATAGCCTTAATACTAATCATTAATGAAGCTGTGCTTATTGAGGCTGCTATGAGGACATGCTTGCCGAGTGTTTATTAATCAGGGAATAATAAGTAATCCGTGAACATTAATGGAAATGGATGAGACTAATGGATGACGCCTGCTCTCTCCCACACTTAAGCCTCAGACTTCATTACTGACAGGCAGATTAGTGGAAAGGAGAAAGAGCATAACAGACTCCACCTGTGAACGTGCGTGCCCACGCAAACACACTCTTTCTCTCTCTCCTGTGACAACATGATGGAACACTGTCAAGCTCATTTGCTCTTCAATAGACTATACGTAATTAACAGTATCCTCTCAGAGAAGCTGCTGAGAATAAAATGAATAGACATCAAATAAATCATCTGGCAAGGTTGACTTCTTCAATGCCTCCAATCTTATTATGACATTTTTCACCAGTGCCCTCACTGCCTCAGAAGCTCCTCTGGATGGATATGGGAGTGTTTTTGTGTCCGCTGCGTGGCTGGTGGATAGATTTTTTTCTCATCCTCTTTCACTAACCATGACGGCTGTAGTCGCTCACTTCACACTAGCTGTCGCAGCGCAAAGTTAATTTCACCCAGGCCCTGAAATGTCCTTTAACCATACTCCATGAGCACATACCCAAGACTCATCATACATCATCTGGATCTAATGTAGATGGGGGAATTCTATAATATATCCCGAACTGTTCAGATTGCGTATCGCTATCACATCAACCAAAGGGTTAAGCACTTAGGAGAGTCATGACAATACAAAGTTCTCCCTGCTGCACTATAACATGCTCTGTGAAAGTGATAAGAGTGTCTGATCATGCATCCCAGCATTCTATATCAGTCTCTCTATAATGGATCCCCCCAATGGCTCCTTGTGGCTGCATTATTTAGATGGAATAAAACGCCGGAAGGAAGGGAGGAAGGAAGTTGGGATTCAGTGTTTCATAAACCAGGGAGTGTGATCGTCTAAATGTTGACTGGAGCCTGTGACAATGACTGTAGCTGCGTTTTTGCACTACCTAGGGGGTTCTTACGGTGAAAGACATCCAGGTTATTTATTTTTGTTGCTGTTAAGTGTGTGTGTGGTGCGAGTGTAGGCAAAGAAAAAAGAGCGGAAGAGGTGACGGATGAGGCAAAGTTCTCTGGTTCTATTTCTGAATTATTGTGAATGAAAGACTTTTTTTGGAAAATAAAACCTTCCAGTATACTGATGAAAACTACCAAAGCTTTTGACATTTTGGGAGATATGTTCACTTTGTTGCTGAGAGTTAGATGAGAAGATTGGTACAATTCTCATGTCTGCATCATTGATATGAAGCTACCACCATCAGCAAGTTAGCTTAGCTTAGCACAAAGATTGGAGAGAGGGGGAAACTGTTAGCCTGCCTCTGTGCAAAGATAACAGAATCTACCTCCCAGAGTTTTATGCAGGACTGTTGATTGGCCCATTGGCTAAGCTAACTGACCTCTGACAGTTTAAATGTACACATGAGAGTGGTATCAGTCTTCTCATCTAACTCTCTGAATGAAATTTAAAAAGCATGGGTACTTCCTGAGATTTCCATCTATTCAAAACTTTTGGAAAAAACCTGTATCACTCTCAAAATCTTGGTTATTTGTGTATTTGGACCCTAATTAGCACAATTAAAGATTATTTTCATTGTTGATAAATCTGTAAATTATTTTTCAGGTTAATATATTAATTGGTTTATTAGGAAAATTTTAGAAAATTGTGAAAAATACCCATCTCAGTTCCCCAGAACCCAAGGTGGCATCTTCACTCTGCTTGTATTGTCTAAACAACAAATCCAAATCCGGATTTATTCAATTAATCACTGTATAAATTTGAGAAAAGAAGGAAATGCTAATGTTAAGCATTTTCAGTTGTTAAATGACTCAGTGACTTACAATGAATCAGTCAAAAAAAAACAAAACTACCTATTGAAGAACAAGTTGTTTGAGCACTATCTGCAACTACGCCTCCTTGGCTTTTACACCTAAACGTCAGACAGAAACGCTTCATGTTTTGAACACCCAGACAAAACACACATGACAGACGTGGTTAGCTTTGTTTTTGCCCATAAGCTGCATGGACAGCAGAGGCCTGTACTGCCTGCAGGTATGAGACACCACAGCTTCACCTGAAGTGACACACTTACAGCAAAAGTGACGTTCTACGTATCCCCAGCGTTCAGTTGTTGTGAACTCACGACACTATTGTAAAACAAACCAAAATGTACTGAATGCTATACAGTATATGTTTTGGCTTAGAAAATAAAAAGATGCTGAAATCACTTGACAGTGTGTCAGTGAGCTGACATGATTGTACCCAAACTGAGGCGCAAACCCAGACCAGGAAATTTCAGGCTGAACATAGGGACCTAATTTCTCTGTCAGTGAAGCATGGGCAACAGGGCACAGACTGAGGGATCTCCAAGCCGTGTGAAAAATGCCACTGATCATCATGCTCAAGCATTTTTTCTTTCTGTCATGGCTGTCGCCGGCGAGCAAAGCAGAGCCCAGAAGTCTCCATCATCAGCCTCAGACCCCGGGGACAGGAGAAATCACATTATATCTGCTGTCACACAAAGTCACTGTCAAGGTGTGGTGGAGAGAGCACACAGCAGCTTTGGTGTGATGCTGGAGACCCAGAAATACCTCAGGCGCCTCATCTCAGCCCCCCGGCTAGAACCAAGCTCCAATTCTAACAAGTGAGGCACATTTCACAGTGATTTAAGGTAGAGAAACACCTCTCTCATCTCGTTTGTACTTACAAAACCTCTGAGTCTTAAAATTCTGTGTGCTGAGGTGATCGTGGAGTGTAAAGAGTGCAGCAGACGGGATATGCAATTTAGTTAACCTTGTGTTCACTTCAGGCACTTCATCACAATTTGATAAAGAGGGTTTCATTTTAACACTGGCTCGCCCCCTCCAGGTTTTCTAATAAGAGGAACTGCCTATCAAACCTGTGCCATGGATGATGAAACTGCAGTGCAATAGTGAACGGAGAGGTGTGGAGGAGAGCTGTGTGCATCAGTGTGCTTGTTCAGCACACACAAGCATGCACACTCTCTCTCTCTCTCTCTCTCTCTCTCTGGCACACACACATTTTGCTCTGCTGACCATGTTGTGTTGATGGACTTCCAGAGGGACTGTGTCTCAGGAGGTGCAGCTGCTGCCCAGTGCAAGACAAAAATGGTAGGATTGTGCTGCCATGCTGGAGATGGAATTAAACACAAACACACACACACACACACACACACACACACACACACACACACACACACACACACACACACACACACACACACACACATCATTAACTTACACACAAAGCTCTGGAGGAACGTGGTGTCACTTCACTCATTCAGCCATGTCTGTGGATCAATTTATCACTTTTTTTATCAGTCACTTCAAGCTGCAGTATGTGTTATCTCTGTTCAGTTGGTGTGGATTCGAATAATGTTTTCCTTTTCCTTTTTTTTGTCCTGTAGCCGGTGCAGTGAGAGAGAAAAACGAGGGGAAAGAGAGGAAAAGAGAATACAATAGAGGAAATAGAGCACTGTTGTTGGTTGACTATGGTGCAGTTACTTCTTCTCCTAACTGCAAACAAAAGAATATCCAGTCGTTAGGATGAGTTTGTCATTGTTTAAGGGCCTTTAGGGATTGTATCTCATAAACCTTTCATAGAGTGTTTCCAGCGAATGTGAGGCATTTTTTAATTCCAAAGTCTTTGATTCTCTGGAGGAAACCAAGACACTGGAACTTGCCACGGCGTGCTCATACTGTATCTATGCCCGCCATCTGAATTCCCAGGGAACTTAAAAGCACACGCTTTGTTATTCATGATCACTGTAAGTTTCCATGGGTTGTTTGCCTTTCTCACCCAGTTTATGTGTTGGAAGTCGTTAGTCATTCAGCACGGCGTGCTGGTTACAGATGTTAATGACGGATCGGTTTAGATTGTTATTCAGCACATTAACATCCAACAGTGACTGGTGGCTCGACACGCCCCGGACCTCTGGCTCTCTCTAGCTCCCGCAGCAGCAGCAGCCCACCCTTCCAGCCCACCTTGCACTCCCTCACCACCAGAGTGGAATCAGCAAAAACAGACCCCCAATCCCTCAGAGAGGCCAACTCTATTTCATGTCATGAATAGCAAACGGGCTGTGTATGGTAAAAAGAAAGAAAACAAAAAAGTTTGGTACACACTTTTCTTCCCCCTTTTTAAAGAACTAGGCTACAGATGTGTACCAACAAGGTGCTTTTTAGTCTGTATGCCACAGCTGGTGATGAATACAATCAGAGTATGGCTATTGTTCATCACATTATAAAGCACACAGGCTTACTTCTTTGTCTAATAGGAAATACATACCTATTAACTAGGAAAAAACAATTTGTGCTTTCATGCATTTGTTCTGCTTCAGTTCCTGGAAATGCATTTACATGTTGAAATATTATTAGAACCAGGACACATACACAGTAATTGTAAGGTGATAGATTATCGGCCAGGATAAAGAAGATGTAGCTTATTCTCTGCACGTTAAAATGAGGTTTGCACTGCATTATCCATCTAAGTTAAGTTAATTTCATCATGGGCCACCATGCTTTAACATGCTCTTTAGTCACACAAGTAAACACATATGAGGCAGCCACTTGCATATTTACCATAGGAAGCTATCTGTAAAATTGAGCATAGACAAGTGAATACTGCTGGGTACATAATAGTGGATGGCACCGTGGAGACATTTTGCCGTACATGTGATGCTTTTCTCATCTTTGAGTAAATGGATGAGGTTGATTAGCTGCTGCTCATTATGACCGGGATGGTGGAGTGAGTTGAGCCTGGCAGATCTGGCCTCATTTCCCTTCATGTTGCTGCAAATTAAATGGATCCCATGTAGCAATGAAGGCTCAAAGCTTGGCCTTGGTCTTCATCTGATGAAATGGTACATCTGTTATGGGAAATAGGGTGTGTGTGTGTGTGTGTGTGTGTGTGTGTGTGTGTGTGTGTGTGTGTGTGTGTGTGTGTGTGTGCATGCGTGCGTGCGTGCGTGTGTGAGAGAGAGAGAGAGAGGGAGAGAGTAAAATGGAACAAGAGGGAGGCAGAAAGAAAGAGAGAGAGAAAGAAAGAGAGGGAAAAGGAGAGAGAGTAGGTAAATAGATCGATACACCCCACTTCACCGTGGCCCTACTGACAGAGTGAGCGAGAGTTAAAGTGAGAAATGATAAGATCATAGCACTGTAAATTCCTCTTCTATGCTGCCCGGTGCACCGTGTTTCTCTGCATGTTGAGGAAACCCAGAAAAGGCTCTAGATCATAAGATGAGTTCTGAAGACAAAATATTAACACAGCGATCCATTTCCACGCATTCTGGAGAAAGCGGGATCTTTTAGCCTCAGCACGAGGAGCTGAGCACCTCTAGGTTCCACAGGGGCAGATGATGTATGAAGTGGCTGCTCTGTTTGTGGGTGAACAGTAACAGAGGAGAGCAACAAAAGGAGAGAGGTGGGAACAGAGGGGACAGTGAGAGTAAAAGTGAGGGAAGGAACTGAAAGAGTGGTCCTGTGTTGCTGCATGAACAAAATGAGATGTTTATTTTCAGCCACTACACAGTGGTCACACCGGCCCATATGGGGCATTTGTCACACTATATGTACAGTCTATTGTCTAACTATTACCTATGGTTTGAACATGTGATGGAATACCAGGCATCACAGATGATGTAAATCCTAGTTTGGACACTTAGTTTGGCGACAAAGTTTCCTGATCCGCCCTGTTTGTGCCGAAAAGGCAATTGAGAGGCACTGATGCTTAAGCTCACACGTCGTGAAAAGAAAGGGCCAACTCACGACTCTCAATAGAGCCGAACTTACGTAGCACACTTACCTGAAAAGATAATGACATTTATCAAGTGGAGTATTGAGCGTCACAGGGGGAGTGCTGATGCTG
Source organism: Seriola dumerili (assembly GCF_002260705.1). Classification (NCBI taxonomy): domain Eukaryota; kingdom Metazoa; phylum Chordata; class Actinopteri; order Carangiformes; family Carangidae; genus Seriola; species Seriola dumerili. The sequence continues at coordinate 10,600,546 of NW_019174404.1, forward strand.
GATCACTGACGAGGTCCTTTTCACACCCTCATTCATAATAAAGAAGGCAAACATTTTCTATGTCAGCACTCTCAGCTTTTGGTGAAGATGCTGAGATAGAGACCATTGAGTGTTTCACAGTCTTTATACCCTATGAAAGTATAGTAAAACACATTGAGCCCAGTTTTAGATTTAGTCAACAAAAACTAACTGAACTTAGTTTTAGTTTTCATCTGGAATTTTACGTTTTATGTCTTCTGAGAGTTTTGAGGCTACAGCTGTCGCCATCTTTGTTGTCTACAGTTCCCCCTTTTGCAGGTCTCATTCTCATCTGTCGCATGGTTAGGTCAGTGGAAAAGACACTGTTTGAGCCAGGTGTTCATGCTTCTCTGCTCTGCAGTGATACAACAGACTGACTCTCCTCGGTAAATCCACTTATCATTTCTAGACTGGCTGTTTGAACAGAATAGTTCCCACTCTGTCATTCCTGCTCACCAAGCATTATTTCAACTACCTGTGCTCTCCATGCAGAACAATTACTCAAGCAGAAGCCGGATTCACTCGCTAAGATACTGTCCATTTTCTCGGTTTAGTTTGAGAGAGGAAGCTACAGTGTCGGAAAATGTAAAATATTTCTTTAGCAAACATCTACAGGAAGATTTAGTTGGTTGACCACCAATATTAATACCAGAATTTAACCAGCGTTACGTATTCCTTTCAAAAGCAAAGAAAAGATGCAAGAAAAAAAAATGTCATCAACAAATATTTTTCATCATCATTTCTGAATCACTGTTCTTTAGCCTTGATTGACTGGCCAGCATGCTTATAAAAGCACATATGAAAAAAAAAAGACCTGCATATTTATACTTTATATACAATACCTTCTGTCTCTCTGTCAAACACGCACCCACAGTACAAAGCCAAAGTGAGCAAGCCCATAATGATTAGGGACTGGAAACTGTGGGGCGAGGAGAGATCCGGATTGAACTCCATTAGCACTGAACCGAGAGAACACCCAGCATGACTCTCACCTGCTTGCTTTGAGACCCCCCAAATAGTCCCACATCTCCAATTCCCTGATAAACATGCACACACACACACACACACACACACACACACACACACACACACACAGTCAAACACACACACACACATACAGTAACCCTCAACTCTGACCCGACTAAGCTAACAGGATGTGTTGTGCATCTATAAACATGAATTCCATCTACAGAGAATAAATAGATACACATGGATATGCATAGCGCAACACAGGGTGTAGCTTTGCATGTTATGTTCAAATGCTATCTTCTCGATCATGGGATTCAGACCACGGATGAAGTGTTTTTACCCAAATGGAGAGGAAATGAAAACAGATTTGTTTTTCAAAATGGAACGCCGGTAAAAAGTGTTGCATTAATGAAGGTCAGGGCTGCATCTCTACCTACAACTTATTGCCATTGTTGACAGAGTGGGTGATGTCACAAGTATTTGTTTGTGTGAGTGAAGAGGATGAAGTGACAGAGAGACACAGTGAAGGGAGAAGAGACGGTTACTATGTGTGGCATGTTACGCTCAACTATAAGAACCAAATCAAGCAGCAAACCAAATGAGGAGTCACAGTCTTCTGGGAGAGCCAGTCATTTGCATGGCGTTTAGTGAAGAAGCAACATGACAGTTAGCTGCTCCGCAACATGCTGTCAGACTACTGAACCTGCATAAAACCTGCTTATTAACAGCATTCAACTTTTGTTGTGGAATTTATAATGCTGTCTTATCACTGGCACGGAGCGCTTTTTGCTTTCCCCAACTCATTACAAAGTGCGGCATTAAATGACTTGAAAGGGTGGCAGTGCCTCGATCAGAAAGCAGGATGTGTTTATGTACCGTAACAGCATTTTTGGCTACCTGGGGGCAGCACAACAAGCTGTACAACACAATATTGACATACGAGTCTTATAAGGTTGATATTGCAAACGTGTTAGTAAACACTTGCCTGTTTACACATCCAGTAGACACGGAGCAACATTAGCATTTGTTTAGAATCATGTTTGTGGACACCTGGTGAATACATGTCCAATATTCACTCTCTCATTTTAGCTCTGTTTTGGTGTCCACCAGCTCCTTAGGGAAATATGTGGCTTTTTAGCTGTTAAATGCTCCACTGTCTTCACCAGCTAGTTGCTGACTTTGTCTGTCTGCTGTCTGATGCTGGTCAGGTGACATATTTTGTTTATCCAACTTTTTTTTTTGTGCTGAAAACAGTTTCCTGTTGTGTGTGGAAAACACTCTGATGAGAACAGTGATAGTGAACCAAAACAGTAAAGTTGCAGGCCTTAAAACCAAAACAATGAAATCTGAAATATGCTAAAACCACCCAGTAGAACTGTGTGAAATGATCATTTTTTAAATACACCTTATAGATTATTGTCAGTATGGGTACATTGAGGGTGTGCAGCCGCCATCACAATGCTGTTACATGCAAACCATAACCATAATTTCAAGCTCAGCTTTTTGAGACCTGTTAAACTGTAGTGCTTTTAAATCATGAATAATTCATCATACAGTACAGTACATGTATTCACACATAACTGTTGCTCCCATGTTAATGACTGCGACTGTCACTCCAGGAGCCTCACAGTGCAATTCCCATAGCTTCCTATATGTTTCAGCAGGCTGTTGGCAATGATAAAGACAGAGTATCATTCAGCCCTCTCATCTCGAGTTCATCATCTACTAATGCTTTGTATAAATCCAAAGTCATGAGGAGCGTGGGACTCCATTTTGTAAGTTATTCAATTAACTAATGAGAAATGTTGTCTCGTTAATAACTGATCGAGGGTCGTCATTAAAGCGTAATCTAACAGCCACGTTACTCCTGCTCCACCCGCTCCCCTCAAACTGATCATTATGAGCCAAGTGGCACAGTCACCATAGTATCGTGGCTTCCAAAGTGTTTCATCAAGAGTTTTCATCAGAATCGAGATCAAATCGGAGGATTGTGATTGATGTCATGGTGCCGAGAACAATCAAGGATCCCCGATTTGTTACAAACCCCAGTAAAGCCGTTTTAAAGTGTGCTTAATGATGTATACCGCTTTTGTTTTGCATATTTATTTGATATTCATGAAGTGTCCAAGCACACTGACTTGACATGCGTCTCCATGGTGATAAATTATTGAGAGGTCTTTTCAGCGAGGCAGTTGAAAAGCAACTCCATTAATAATGAACAAGTCTGTGTACTCTTATAATTGTGTTATTTTCCCTGGAAAGTTCAGTCTCGCTTTTGTTGGGTGGCTTTGATATGTGGACACTGGCCAGCACTTAGGAGCATGTTCTTTAAATGGAGCCAGTTGGTGTAACTTTCAGACGTGATGGGGATTTATCAAGTCGCTCCTGTTGGTGTTTAGCACTGTGATCGTACAAAGCTAACGCACTTTGCTTGAACAGATTTGGTTTTGTTTGTCAGTGGCATATTGGCCTCTTTTACTCATCTCTTTGGATGGGCTCGTATTCCAGACAAAAGGATGGAAAATTCTTTCTTGTTGCTGCTCTGAAATTCTGGTCTTTTCTTCCCAATGAGATTACCCCCTTCGATCATATGCCAGCCCTTGCCCTATTGTGAGGGTAAGCCCTAATGTTTAAACCCTTGGAATAATTCTGTTGCTGAGAGACTTTGGATCACATTAGTAGTCTTTTGCCAGGCTGCTCCACACCACGCCACGAAATACCGGTAGTTTCATCAGTCTGAAGTGTAGGGGCCTGTTTTTCGACAGAGTAGCTCCAGTGCTGTTTCTGTGAGAGGATTGGAGAGGACATGTGTAATGTGTGTGAAAGGATGTCCTGTTGAGTGAGAGCCAGCCTCATCTGTGCCAGCTCCCTACCTCTCCCTCTGCCCTCCCACCCCTCCCTTCTTTCTCAGTTTCTGCCACTCTGCTCCTCTTTCTCTCACTTTCTCTCTCTCGTGTCTTTCTGTCTCTGTAATGTCTCCCATTTCATTTTTACACACGGACAAAGCAACTAAAACACACACAATCCATGCCCAATGTCTCACTCAAGTGCAAACACACACCCACACAATCTGTCTCTCTGCTTCTCTCTCTCTCTCTCTCTCTCTCTCTCTCTCTCTTTTCCGTCCTTTTTTCCTCCCTTTTCTCTCATCCTCAGTCAATTATACAGATGTCTAATGCTTTCTCCCTGCTGTAGGGAGCGGACAGAGCATCTATCATCCTCGGGGGGATGTGGTGATGGTGGGGGGTGCGAGCCCCACGCTTTCCTCTGCAGTAGAACACTCGTTCCTCTGGGCTGGAAGGACGCCAGTCGACTGGGGATCAAACCTTGGCCCTCGGCCCGGCAGCAGGCTTCTACAGCTCCCTCCCTTCGCCACCAGATCTGGGCCACATCCATGTGGGCCAGCAGCAGGCAGCTTTTTTGCTGGTATCTAATCTGTTGTTTGTTCTTGCAAGTGTGCTGTTGATGAGTAGAAAAGGATGTTGAGGAAGAAATAGAGGGGAGAAACATGCCGGTATCAGAGATACCAGCGGAGCCTCTGTGGCCTAAAGGTGATGTTTGCCAATCAGATTTCTGGGGATTGAATCAGTAGGATAAGACTACCAGGGCCACTAAGTGGGGGGGGGGGGGGGGGTTGGGGGCGGGGGGGGGGGGGGGGTACATGCTCTACAGTTCTGTCAGGCTATGATACTAAACTACTTTAACATGGTTCTTGAAGACAGTTGGGGTTTTTCCTCTATATTCTATACCAACCAAACATGTTAGAAAGGTGCAGCAACTATCCCTTTCTCCCAACTGCAAACAAGCTGAGATAGAGAAAATTGCGGGGTGAACTTAGGCCAGCTGACAAGAGACTGGATTGCTTTTTTTTAAACAACGTCCAATTTCTTTGCCGAAAACCAGAAGCACGGCAGACAAGCAAAATGTGAATAACAAGAACCTCACCTCATCAATATCTCAGCCAAGTCAGAGGAGGTAAGAGAGGTAAGGGTGAGTTCATAATCAAAACAGACTCAATATTTCATCACTTTGCAGATACATTTCTGCCTGGCTTGGCCAATTTTGCTGACTGGAAATTCGAGCATTCAGAGTTTTGAGGGTAACATTCAGAAGCAAAGATTCTTTCATTCAAAACACAAGTGGCCACTTGGGGCCTGTGATGCTTTACGGAGATGTTTTTAAATTGTACAGGCCTCCTGGAATCCGATACCCTGGAAAAACCTTATTAACAAATAAATAATGCAGCATAAAAAGCTTTGTGGGATGAATTAACTGTCAAAATGTATTATGTTCACATCCACCAGCAAAATTGCTAAATACTCAACATGATGTAAAACAACCATAAAGCAAATGTAACTTCCTATTTGGCAACAAAACTGCATAAGAACCCATTACCAGCTATCAAAGTACACTACAAGTCTGATATACTGAGTTGTCCACATTCCAAAAGGTCAAGGGTTAACAAGTGAAACTGGATGCTGCGCCTGTGTCTGTGTGGGTGAATATAGGACTGTGTAATCAATACACACATGCAGTTACCATGGCCTGTTGGAAACATTCCTGCCTTAGGGTGAGCAAGAAAGCAAAACTACACAGTGTAAAGGTGGGAAGGGGTTGTGTGGTTGATAGTGATATGCGATAGTGGTGGTGGTGTTGTGAAAGAGGGGGCCGGAGGTGGATATAACCCTGAAATGAGAGTGAAATAATGATCCTGGCATCCCTGCAGTTCAGGTACACCATAACCTCTGCCTACATATACTCAGCCCGTATGTGTGTGCTCACAGGCGCTGCAACTGCAGTGAAAGTGCAGGGGGAAATGGCAATTCCCAGCTGTCAGCCTGACCTGCAGGTTAGCCGCTGTACTTCTGCCCGACCGGCTGTAAAATTAGGAGCAAACAAGGTGCTCTTTAAAAACAAGGGCTAGCATCCAAAGCCATGTCTCTCTGGGGTGAATAATTCATATTAAAAACATCACTCACAAAAGCACTAAAATATGCCCAGGGCTCTGAAGACCCAATGATGTGCCAAACCGAGGTAGGCTTGTATAAAATGCACATGTTGTGAGGGGGGAACACTGAATCCTCTCACTTGGAGGTGTGTTGGTATAAGTAGATCATGAAAAAAAAGATCCTCCTCCATCTAAAGTGCACATAGTAACGGAGCTGAATATCTCCATGTTGTATTCTTTCTTTTATCATTTGAGATTGGATATACTAAAGCGGGTCACTGGGCTTGGAGTGACTCTATTACTCAATGAGTCACACTAAAATTAGCTCGCTTTTCTTTTTTTTTTGTTTAACAGCAGTGTGCCTTTTCAATCTTCTTTTAAACAGATGCCATGGGCCTTGCCCTGCACCCAAGAAAATAAAGCAGCTCGTATTTTCCATCTGAAGAACACACTTTGAGTAATAGTAGACAGAGGGAAATTGTTGATCTCACAACAATCCCTCTTTGTGTTTTGTTTAAACAGCTTTATTACTTGCAAATGGATGAGGTTTGAATCAGCAAAATGTTCAGAGAACAATTATAAGATAATGGGGCTTTGGTGGGTCCAAATATAAATCATGCATGAAGACAGAACATATACTTGAAGCAGGAGGACATAAGCTAGTGTTATGCTTTACAAATGCTATATGTAGCTATCACTGCCCCAGTAAAATAGGTCAATAGATTGTGTGTGCGTCTAATCTCTGATCAGATGGTGTTCTCATCCAGGGCTATTAATGTGCTGATCCACTAATTGGGAGAGCTTGCTCTCTTAATGCAATGGCCTTCTAAATGTGTCCATCCCAGTAATTTAATAATGGCCATTTCATGCTACTCTGACTTTTCAAACAGCTTGCTTGGGGCAGCCACAGGGACTGGTTATTGATTGAAACTGCTAGGCTGCCTGGGCTATGCTGTGGATGAGAGAGGCTGATCAGCCTGATTCCCAGAGTCCAGATGCAACCACAGCCCCCCCCCCCCCCCCCCCCCCCCCCCCCAGTCTCCCTCCACATGCTACTTATAAACACACAAACACAAAGCATAGACACACAAAGAAACAAGTGCATAGTCACACATGAATTTCTACATTCCACTGAGATCATCTGCACTGGGCTTGATCAGTTGAGCACAGATGAGAGCTTTAAATGGAAAAGAAAAGGGAAAATCTAGTGGGGGAAGAAAAAAAATGTTACAGAACTCTGAAATGAAGACATGGGACCTCTTCAACAGCTCTTTTATTCTCCTACCTCCATGTGCAGCTCTGTGTATAGTCACTAGAGCCTGGTGCCTGTGTCTGAGGAGTAATGAGGAGAGGGCCGAGGAGGAGAGATAAGAGGAAGAGTGATGGAGGTCAGGCTGCAGCGTCGCTGGCAGCCCTCACGGACCTCACACACCACCCTCCTCCCCCTCCGACAGGCTGTCCAGGACACCGTTTGTTTGCACAAGGTGATAAATAATTTGGCCTGCGCTGACATGGATTAATGTGGCCCTTAGCCTCCTTTTCCTCCCTCTGCGTTCGGTCACTGAAATGTTTGGCCCCTCAAACTGGCTCTCCCTTAATGGCCAAAATGCATGAAATTCTTATCAGCTTTCAAAGCCAGGGACCAAGAAGTGACCCTGCTGGTGCTGTGAGGCTATCATGGAACTTACAGATGCTTTTATATATTTAGAGTAGTACCCTGGACATGTTCCCTGAGGCATTTACAAGAATTCTAACAGAGTTTTGTGGCTCCCACTGTGCACTTTGAAATGTTTTCTACTCCAATTAGGAACGCTTGGAATACTTAGTTTAGATTTTTTTTCAACAGCAGTAGAATAATTGATATTTAAAAAAAATAATAAAGAAGGGGCGGAAAACAATACTCCATTAGAAACCCACAAAGGGAATACTGATTAATGTGATGAACATAAACTGTAAGGCTTTATAGTATACAGCAATTTATATATAAACAGCAAATTGCACATCATAAGCGTAATGTACACATGCAAACAGAATCAGCTGATATATTCCTGCCCACAGCACAGAATCTACTGCAATGACCATATCACAGAGTGAGAGTTTGATTAAATGTTTCATGCACTGACATCGCAATCATACACCCTTAAACTAATGATGTACAGTAACCTGGACGCTAATCACACACAGTAATTAGAAGTCCTTCAAATTACTGAACCGTGCACCCAAGGCCACAGTGAGAATTGTTTTGTTCACGTAACAAATTTGGCTCATGTGGCCTCATTTGTAGAAAGTTCTTGCTTACTTTGGGGCAAAAAAAAAATGACAACTGCTTCGCACTGTAAACGACCAACACACTCATCTTCTGAACAAACTATCTTACCCTACTCAGCAAATTAAAAGGTGTTTTCTTGTCTTCTCTCCAGTTTTTGTCTTCACGGGGGTGTTTCTTTTCAAACTACATTATTAGAGGCACTTTAAAATATCTAAGATGTTTCTTGTTTCAATAATTAAACAGTGTACAGCTAAGGGCTCTCGTTCTAACTCTTAATGTGCATGCCCTATGGCCTTTATCTTTGATCTTTCATGCTACTCAGTGTGCTTTTGCATAATTTTAACTATAACGAGAAACACTTGAGCTGTTATATCCTTCCTCCCCCTCTCTCCCGCTCTCTCTCTCTCTCTCTCTCTCTCTCTCTCTCTCTCTCTCTCTCTCTCTCTCTGTCTCTCTGTGTCTCATGCTCTCGTAGCTTAAACAGGGGAGTGTTTCACTGTTCAGTTGTTGCAGATGTTAGATACAGTGAGCTCATGTATGATGCACAATGATGGACTAAACACTGACTCTGCATGTACATAAATGGACACATTTGCATACTTAAGTAGGAAGGTGTCTGGGTCTGTTGTAAAGGACAGTTTTTTCCCCCATGTTTTGTGTGTTTAAAAATGTGTGTGTGTGTGCGTGTATGTGCGTTCACTTGTGGGTTCCAGATCAGACCCTGCAGAGCTCCATCATCCCCAGCCCAGGCCCCTGCAGGCATGGGTCACAGCTCCCCACACCGTGAAACACTCTTCACCATAGACCCTGGCTACCATAGCCGCATAGACAGCTCATCCCAACCCACGTCTGTCACACACACCCACACCCACACCCACACCCACACCCACAAACCCTCAGTTTCTCTGGGATAGAGCCTTGAGCTCAGGAGCAAGATGCATAAAACTCTGCTGCAGTTTTCCTCTCCTGCAGATTGCCATAAATTGACACTGACATGTCCTTAATCAAGTGTTTGAATATAAATATCTCAGTTCCCCTGGTTTTTAGACCTGGCAGTAAAAAGACAGCAAAGAAGAAGTGCAGTCTCACTGTGTCATATTGGCAAGGTTTAAGCAACGGTCGTTATGCAACACTACCATGCAGAGCAGTGATATGTTTTAGCACCTACATGAATTCATCACACATGCACCTGTACACCATCAACCTTCTGAGAGAAATCAGAAATGATTTAGTTTATAGCACTGATATCGAAACAGAGCTTCACAGTGAAGGATCAAATGAAAAGAATATAAACACATGGAAATAAGACGATCAAACAATGGAAAACAATACAGCTGATAACATAAAAAGGATAATAAAATCGCTCCCACAAAGCAGATTAAAGGCACAGTTCATCATTTTTCAGTTAATATGAATTCATCACTTTATTAAACAAATGAAAAACATGCATCCTCCTGGTCTGAAATACAAGCACATTGTTTCTACACTCTCTTCTTGTATTAATACCTTTTCATGTGTGTAGATATAAATCTGTTCTTTAAATACCTCAGTGTGTTTATGTGTTATGCTTGCACATCAGTTATACATATATATATATATATATATATATATATATACACATGGTCCTTGAGCTTTAAAGTAAAGAAGATGTCCTAATTATTTTCAGAATTTTTTTTTCTTTTTGAGAATCAGTACTTTATGTGTACGCAAGGAACATGTAATTTTTCTCTAATATCAGGTGTTGTTTTACAGCATTAGCCACAGTGCCCCATGACATCATTGTTAGCTTTCAGGATTAAGCACACTGTAATTAACATTAAGTAGCCCCCCTGTCCTCACCTCTTTTTCTTAACCCTTGCCTCTGTCTGTCTGTGTCTGTATCTGTGTGTCTTTCTTTCTTCTTCTCTTTCAGTCTCTGTATATTGACTACGGACTGGCTGTAGCTCCGAACAGCAGGCCCACACAGACCAAAGCACCAGCGATGGTGGATTAGTCTGTTGAATTATTCAAAGCCAAATTCCCCATTGAAATGTGTAAAAGGTCCCTTGCTGGGTTTAAAAACAGAGAGTACAGTTGGAGCTGACAACAAAAGGTTCAACTTCAAATAAAAGGCCCCCATCACTTTACCTAATTTGCATTGCAAGTTATTCATTTTAGCATTAGACTTTTGTTCTGACTTTGTGGTGAAAATTTTTAATCATGTCTAAAAAGCACTGATTTTGTGGGGGTCTTCTGTTGTTGACTGGTTTGACACACAAAGCAAAACAATTAGCACCACAGGGTGCTTAGAAAAGTCTATTTTTGTTTGCTTTTTTCCCAAGTTTCTAACAAGATGCTGATGGTAAAAATCTTGTTAAAGTAAATGTGCAAGGCCTTGCCATGTTTCATGGTGTGATGTAACACTGAGCCAATATTTCCTATATAATTGTACACTGTAGTGCTCATTCAGCACAACAAAGTACAGGCTTAAGAAGAACACCTTGTCCATACAGCAGATTGTTAATGTACTTGAATGGAATAATTAGATGTAGCACTGTGAAATGAGGAAGTCAGACAAGTTTGGCAGCAGATTCAACATTTCAACATGTTTTGTTTTACATTTATGTAACACACACATAATTGTAGTTATGTAATTCCATTCATTATATACAATACAGTTACGCAGTGCAGCAACTTTGAAGTGCAATTAGAATAATGCCATGTCATGGCATTTGAAACATCAAGTACTGTGCTTTTACAAAAGTTCCCACATAATAGGCAAATATGCTATTTTCACTGGTAGTGTAGCTTCTACCTATTGTTAACAAGTCTGTTAACGAGCCTGTGTGAAACAGCCTTATTCACTGTATAATAAGTTTTGTCAGTCAATTTTCCATTGTTACACCCTATATACTGGGTCAGAATTATCCCAAAATACAATGTAAAAAATTGTGCACAATCAATGATCACTAACTCACACAGTGTGTGAGTTAGTGTAAGGACCAGTTGTCAAGTTGAGATTGAAAACTGGTTGCATCCTAAGCATAATATCAAAGTGTAAACAAGGATTTCTCATGTCACCCAGAGTCTGTCATTCAGTATGATGTAATGCTAATATAACAAATTTAGTTCTATCCTGCCCTGGTCAGTATTTTTAACCCTGACATGACCAAATCTGCCAATAATACAACTGTCTTGTGATGTCTAATGATGAGTGCTCATAAATCCTTTTTTATTATTATTTTTATTATTATTATTTTACCATCTGACACACCAAAGTGTACAATAGTGAATAACTGAATGATTTTGGACACCTCTGCCTTATATTAACACCAGCACCCAAATAGTCGGCATTGAGCACTTAATATTGTCGAATTAGACACTGCTGCTTTATCCTCCATTATGAAGGGACAGTGCAGCACCTGCTAACACACATCCCCACAGGAAAACTAAATCCACTAGACCAATAGTGCCACACAACTACAGTATGAAATACTTTGGACCCCAGAGAGGTGTGTGTGTGTGTTTGTGTGTGTCTGTCTGTCTGTCTGTCTGTCTGTCTGTCTGCCTGCCTGCCTGTCTGTCTGTGCGTGTGTTTGTGTGTGTAGTGTATGTTTGCAGGATAGGTGGTGTACCTTGATGAGGGAGAAGAGATGGAGGCAGTACTTCAAAGCAAACAGAATGAGCAAAGCTATTTATGTGTATCAATATATGTGCAGTTTCCCCAATGAGCTTTCCTTAAAACACCTGCCCACTGGCCTATACGTTTCTCTCGCTCCCTCTCTTTCGCCTGGTGTATATCACAGAGAGTTGAGAGACAGATATATAAACACATTTTTAGCCTCTCCTGGGCAGGTACATAAAGGGAAACTGAACTTATGTGAAGGCAATTCAGGTGTTTTCCTGCATACCTTAGACACGGTGGGACCCCATGGACAGATCTGTGCAATGTGCATAGACTATACGTCCTATTATGCTGTTAGAATGGCAGACACTGCAAATCATTTGTTAGCATGGAAATATGTAAAGGGGGTAAATATGGATTTATGTTGAGGAGCGGCCGCACCATCAAAGCATCACACTCTGATGCCAGTGGTGGAGTTCAATAAGCTGGAGAGATGAAAGCTAATGAAAGGCAAACACGATAAGGGTGTTGGTGGGGAGGGGGAGGAGGTATGGTAGGAGTGAGGGAGGGAGGGAAGGGGTGGGCGAGTGAGGGAGGATGCGAATGAGCAGGGAAGGAATACAGACGATGTGAGACGCTGTCTGGTGTGGTCCAATCAAGCCACAGGATATAACAGTAGTCAATAGGGGGAGATGAAAGGGATCTCAGTATGGAGGCTGTGTGGTCTCAGGGAGGACCCTGTGCATGTGTTAGCCTTTGTGTGTTCGTGAATGGCTGTGCGTGTGTGTGAGCATCAGCGAGTAAGTCAATGCCAATGTGCTCCGTGTTTGTGCCAAGCCGGCCCATGCGTTTCTATACTGTAGCAGTAAATAAGTAGCCAGGAACACTTGCTGGCTGCCCTGGCTGTTGCACATTATAGAAGCTTCCTGCGGAGTCCCATGGGTACGATACACTATGTTCCAATCAAGCTGCCTTAGATCATACCTATCTACTGTACTGCAGCAACTGTATGGCATCACTATGTTTTCAAATCAGTCAGACATGAGGGAACACAGTGAAGGAACAGACTCATATGAACAATTTGATTAGCATATTGCCATTACATCTCTGTCTTTATTGAAGGTAGCATGCTGCGTAATTGCACACCTTCTTTAGAGACTTTCCTCCTGTGTGTTAAACCTGCAGCACAGCATGAGTCATGCGCTGGTGTTGATAAGGATAAGCCTGGGGTATGAAGTAGTTTGCTGTTAAAGTTGTGGTGTTTTTTGCGAGTGAATAATGCATGTATTACAATCATGGCTGAGCTAATGGCACACGGGCACTCATTAGCTATTTCTGGCTTCAGTTTCAGGCTTCGGCCCATAAGCCCTTAAGTGTACATGTCATTGACGAGACAAATCCGGCCTCTAGTCCACCGCTGAAAAAGCACCACTCCCCTCAGATGCATACACACGAAACGCATAAATGAACGTACACGTAAACCATCGCCGTTACACGTTTTCTCTCCGTATGTCTCTGCTTAGTGTATTCTAAAGCCCAGTGAATGAAAACGTGGATCATGTTTGGCAACTCTTTAAGCCTGCGTTTCTCACACACAAATGAGGTAACTCTCCATACCTCATCTCCACTACGCCTACACTGTAGAAAACCGCTGATTGTGTAAAACGTGTTCTGGGCATAGGGGACTAGGGTTAAGACAACACCTGTAGAGAAACAATGGTTGCTTGTATAGAGGAGAAAGAAAGAAATAAAAACTCATTGCGATAGTTTTCATGATTCTCATTCTCCTTACTCCTCCTCTGTGCTGCATGGCTTACAGCCGGGAGAGCTATATGGCGATTTTCACACTCCACTGCTGACCCGTGAGGTGCACGGTGCTGGGTGGTTGCTTTTTCACAGAGAGGACCGTTTCTGGAGAAAAGGATGAGTGTGGTTTGGTTAGGTTTGGTTTGACTCAGCAGCGTAGAAATGCTGATGCCAGAATTATCTCCACGGTAACATACGGAACTTTGAGTAGTTTATCATCCAACTGGTTTGCTTTTCTATTTGTGTTATTCTGTTCTCTCTCTCTTCTTTGCAACAAAATATCATAGAGTATACGTCTGTAAGTTCAGATCAGGTTGACTCAGTTGGTTCAGCTAGTGGTGTAAAATTGACAACTGAGTCCCTGTGAGTCATAGCACTGTCGTTCCCTAATTGGGGAGATCAGATCATCTCTGGGTATTAATGTATAACTAATTACCTGACCAGAGGTATTATTGCTACAAGTTTGCAGGTAAGCTATGCTGCCAGGGTCACTGCCTCCACACGAGTCTTTCTCTCCTCACTCATTACTGCAGTAATGAAGTTATGCCCCCCCCCCTCTTTTTACCTCATGTCCTTCTCATCTAGAGCCGGGTCAGTGTGCTGCTGTGTAGTTCTGTGAAATGTCTCTTCTCATAATGGCTTTTAGTGCATGAGCTTTTGCTGTCTTAATATGGTGTGTTATGTTATGTGTGTTAAGCATTCCTCTCTTACTCAGAAAAAAAAGACAGTAAAACACTTTAAAATATGTGGACTTTGTATGTTTGATGTGCGAAGTATTTTATTTGTTTTATGACTGTAGAAGGTGGATGACTTGGGCACATTGTAAAAAGGTGGATCATTGACAAAAAGGCTTGTCAAACACAGCCACATAATTTACAGACAATGACAGGCCTATGACATCATTTACACAGCAGTAACAGTTATTAGACTAAATGTTCATGGCAACACAGATTGCCTATTAACAGAAGAATGGTGTGCTTTATTGTTATGTTGCAGCATGTGTGAGCATTTGTGAGTTTGTTGGCTCAGAGCCAGGGAACCTGTTATTTGGGCTGCCTGCCCCCCCCCCACCCCCCTCTCTCTCTCTCAGCCGCCAGGCATTTGAGAACTGGGGTACTTTTACACATAGTTAAACCCTGAACAGTCCAAAACTCAGCCTGCAGGCGCGCAGGCTCACACCATTGGATCAGGATAGCAGGACTGCCATCTGCTGGTCACACGGGGAAAGGTACTGTATGTTGTACATTGGCAGAAAAAAAAAGGGAGCAGGGAGGAGGGGTTATCTCACTTAACAAAATTTAAAGTCATCATTGCTGACATCTGAGGAGATCGGTGTCAGGGCCTGAAACCTTCCCGTCAGTCAGCCAAACACTTTGTTCATCAGATCAGATGCCAGTATCATTTGAATATCACAAGGCTCTTCACTCTCTTTGCAAAAATCCTCAGAATCTTAAGTAACAAAGTTTTCTCCAACGCAGAATTGACTCAAAGCAATCACCTGCATTTTTATTTCTGTCTGCCTGTCTGTTCTCCTTCTTTTGACATTTTTAATCTGTCTTCAAATGCTGATATGTTCAGTATTGTGAGCACTTCTTGGTTGTGCAATACACTCAAAGGATCCGATCTGGAAGACAGAGCACGCCTGTCCTTTTTTTTTTTTTTTTTTTTTTTTTTCATCATTACCCAGAAAAAAGTTTCTCCACCATTTCTAAAACAAGAAAGCAGTGTACCCAAAGGTACAAAAGCCCCAAGGCAGAGGGTAGATGTTCCTCTCAGCTGAATATGCACCACTCCTCTGGCATTGTTAAAAACCATTGGACCAAGAATGAGTCTTTACCCTCTTCAATACCAACAAAAACGGCATCTTTGCCTCTTTGCTTTTCCTTATTCGAGACTTACCAAAGGAAGGGCGGTGACTGAGAGGAGGGAGTGAGAGTGCAATGGAGAGAGAGAATTGGGATGAGATGAGGGAGGTGGGTGGGGCGCAGCTTTCGGACCCTCATTTACCCTGTCAACCCTCCTAGCAGGGGATAGTGTTCAGGATCTATTGATCACAACTCAGTGGAGCAGTAATCCTACAGACTAGATTGATTCCGACTGTTGCCTAGGCCTCACTGCACTGCCCAATCCTCCCTCTATGCTTTCTCTGCCTCTGTACCTCTCCTCCCAATCCCTCGTTCCCTCCCCTCCATCGCTCATAAAGCATTGATATGCATGACGGCCAAGGGGCCCCATGAAGGAAGGGTTGCAGGGAGGATTCGAGGGACGGGAGTTGGGGCATTAAGTGTGTGTACACTGCAACAGGAAATAGCTGGCAAGGTGACGGGTGCCTTGACACAAGACGGGGCCCCAAGGTGTCTATGAGCTGCCTGCCCCCCGGTTGCTCTCTCTCTCTTTTTGTCTGGCCAAAAATGATGAGTCATCGACTTTACATTTGCTCTGTGCTGGCTGGTCAGCGGGAGAGAAGTTTCTGTTAAACTAGGAAGGACTGGATGATTTTATAAGATGTTTTTTCTGGCAACCGCTGTCCTCCGTATACTTGTTTACAGTAAGAAATACGTTATGGAAGTAAGTTTTCATCCCTCACCTATGTAGAATACTTAACCATTGAAAGGGACCTGAAGAATTACAAGAGTTTTCAAATAATACTCCTTACCATTACTGTAATTATACACACCAGTGATGAATGAAGTCAAACACAAAAAAAACATGTAGTGATGCATATTGTACTGTATGCTATCAACACATAAACATCTTATATTCTGTTTTTTGTATATTTTACACAAGGGATTAAAGGGAGTGTTGTGTCAGATTTCATCTGTTCAAGCACCACCACAACACTAGATGTATGTCCACAGTAATTGTGTTTTATATTCTTTCATTCACTTTGTGATACGAGCAGAGTACTTCTATGTAGACTGCATTTTGCTTTGTCGCAGTACTGAAAAGGAGGCGACTGCCATGCAATCGTCGTGTTTACGATCTTTCATTCATTGTTGTAGAGTGGTGATTGCAGTGAGCAGAAGGTTTGAAGTGGAAATGTCTTTACTAGATGCGTGTTAATGGAAAGGATGTGACTTCCTTAGGCTCATGTCAGCTTCCTTAAAGGGGCTATTTGGAAGTTTTTCTCTTTCGGCCATTTACAAGACAAGAGTTTATAATGTGCCCTCTGAGCAGCGCTACATCTTCAGGGCAAATTGGAGGCTGAAGTGAGTCGCTATCGGAAAGTCACGGGACGGGCCGTCGTCACTCTCAGCTCTCTCCATCTGAAACTTGTACGTGAAAAAATAAGTGGCCAGTCACAGCTCTAACGATCCCCATAGCGGCCATGGCCCCAGTGTGCTGTTACATTTTGAAGAGGTGCACACAAGTTACTGCATTGACTACACTGTAGCCACGGAGCCTACACACATAGCCGCTGTAGCGATATCGTTTCCCCTCAATGCAGAACTATAAATCCATCTTAAATTACTTGCATTGATATGTAGTTAAGTCCATGGATATTCCCTAATGCCTGTTCCATGGAACTATGTGGACTTTTTTTCCCTCCTCTTTTCTTTCTTTGCTACATATCAGCTCCCAGGCTTTGGCCCATTCAATTATTGCATTGGCATCTGATTTATTTCTCTCAATTATACATATTATTGACAGTGTAAAGCAAAGGACGATATAAGAACATTGGATAGTAACATGGCTAAAGCAACTGGTGAAATTGCACATTAAACCATAAGGAAACATGAAACTGGAATGATGTATCACTCCAGGGGGTAGCTCTGCCAGACAGATAGGAAAAACAAAAGATTAAAAATTGAAAAGTAAAAAATGTATTAACCTAATGTGAGCACATGCAATTGGTGTAACAACCTGTTTGTGTCATATAGAGATACGGTGTAGGCCATGTGCTACCAGCAGGCATGAGGACACACTTGATGAATACGAGGATCGGGTATATTTAAGCACATTATTATAAGTCTGCCCTAAGCATATTATGCAGAGGGACAAATCTGCCCACATGAATTTTATGTAGTCTGCTTTGCATCTCGACAACAGTGTGTCCGTATTTATCTGTGTTTGTGTAATGGTGGCCATGGGGCTGCCGTCATAAAGCCCACAAGTGTTTCGGGACCCTTCTGAAAGGTTTCCGGGACCACTTTTCAGAGCGCCTGACAGCTGCAGAGGGAGGTGGCTCAATCCTGCTATTCTCCCTGGCAGCGGCCCGTGCCAGGATTGAGGCTGGCTCGGCTGAGCTCTGCCACACACTACAGAGAGGGCACCAGCAGTGGGAACTCATCCTCACACCCCAACATACACAAAAACACAGACAAACATGGGCACAGAAGCAGGGGACCGCACGCACACACAAACACGCAATATACAGAAAACAGAATGGCAGGATTTGAATTTCATATAGGCAGATGAGGTTGTACAGAATTCACTGTCAACACTTCTAAGTGAATGCAGATCCTATATACTAAAAAGTGGTTATGAAAAATCATCTTTTTGCATCAGTACCAAAACATAAAAAATGAGCAGGCTGAACAAATCCATTTGACAATAGCAGAGCCATAGAGCACTGTAAGAGTGAGACATTACACGTCGACCTTGTCATAAGATAAGCCAAAAGTGTGATTGAACCTGGGTTTAGCTAATGTTCAGTGTAATTAAAATGTACAGTCTGAATAGTGGCGGTGGTTATGAAAGCAGCCTTCAAGAGCTAGAATAAAACTTAAAAAGGCTTAATCATTCCATAGACATAATTCATATGGTTAAGTTGATGGTCCCATATGGTTTAATGTTCAATTTTTGTGACATTGTTTCTGGATGTAATGACATTCAATTAAAAATCCATGTGCAATGACATTCTTGAATCATTAAGGCCTTTTTGACATTTGAGCACCCTGTTTCCTTAGCAGCTATGTCTTTTCATTCGAGCCTACCACCATTGCTTTTTTACTCAATGAGTCAGTTCGGTCACAGAGCCTGAGTCATAAAGACACTGTGATGTAAATGTTTACAGACAGCCATGTAAGAATTTACTCCTGTCTTACTGCAGAGGGATTCATCCCCATCTAAAGAAATGATACATCCAAGTTTTCCTTTACCGGTGTAACCCTAAATTGTTTGCTTCCTTTTTACTTTCCAGCTGACAGACGGCTCTGTCCACAGACTCATGCTCAGGTTGGTTTGGAGACATGATAATATTGACAGCCAGGTTTAGTTTCTAAATCCTCAAAATCTGTCTTGTTTTTTCCTGCTTCTTGCCGATATACATTTCCCTCCATGGTTTCCTCTGGGCAGCCTTCTTTCTTCCTCAATCCCAC
The DNA here is from genome assembly GCF_002260705.1 of Seriola dumerili. Lineage (NCBI taxonomy): Eukaryota > Metazoa > Chordata > Actinopteri > Carangiformes > Carangidae > Seriola > Seriola dumerili. Next base: position 10,619,481 of record NW_019174404.1, read on the forward strand.
TGTTTTTACTCTCCTTACAATCATTCAGTTTTGCTCTCCCCCCTCTTCCAGCCCTCTCAGAGGTTCTGGTATTAGGGGAATTCCTGAGGGGGATTTTCCCTGCTTTAGACTGTCAGTATGGCCCTTAAAAACTGTCTACTGCCAAAGACACTAGTGCTGGGTGTACAGGCTAACACATGTTACACAGTATAAGAACTTTATAGTAAATACGCCGGTTCAAACCAACATGTTTCTGTTTATCTGACTTCACTCTTTAAGTACAGTATAATACATACTCGCACTACTAGATTTTCACTACACCTCTATAGGCTTCTCCTCTCAGCATGAGACATTTGTTTGTCTGTACTTGATGCTTTCACTCTCAAAATGAAAATTACACCCCTCACTTGTTACTGACAAAGATAGAAATTATGACAATTACATGTAAAGAAATGTGTATTTTGTTTAATGTGTTCTTGATTTGCTGTTATTGCACTGTATGAGGAAAGATTTCTCTTCACTTTCTGGCAGAGGTAGCTTAGTTGACTTAGTTGAAAAAAAGAACATTGTAACTGTTAGCTGCTCCGTAGATTTATACGGTCTTTTATATGAAAATCCTCATAAGAAAATCCTAATTTCTTAATATGCTTTTAAAAAAGAACTAAACCCCCATAAAGATTTAGGACTATACCTCAAAAAAAGTGCCACATAGCACGACACTCAAAGAATTTAAATACAATTTTCTGAAGTTATTAACTCAATCCTATAAGCAGAGAAGCAAGCCAAAGTTATAATAAGATCAGTCTGAACATTATACTTTTGCAGTTCACTACACATCATATTTACTTAGGTTGTTATGAATTATGTCAGTTACATCATTCAGCTATGCAGCTTCTCCTCCAATGCAATTAGCATTTAGGCATTAATCCGCAGTGCCACATATTTAAAAGCTTCGCTCCAATCAGTATTGCACTGGATTCCTCTACAGCCTGCCCATTTGGAAGAACATTATACTGGCATAATATGACTATAGTTTGGAACCTGCCCAGATCCAGATCCTGGTCCACTGTGACTAGAACCAGTAGAGGCACAGCAACAAGTATATTTACTTCTCCTCTGTGCCAATTTCTTCACTATCAGTGGAGCCACTGTGCTGTTAGATTGAACAGGAAGACGAGTGAAAACATCCCCATACTTGTTCTTGTTGCACAGTGTCTCAAATTGTGAAATAACTGAAGATTCATCTTCATCAACATAATCTCCGCTGCCACACTCAGTCACAACCGATATTTGTCATTCTGCTGCATCACATCTCACTTAAGTCACCCAACCTCGCAAATACCTCTAAAACTTTCATTATTTATTACTTTACTACCGCTCTTAAAACAATCCTGGGCACACATTTACAGAGAGGGAGTTCAGGGAATTGTGTGAGAATTCAGCAAATATTCACTTCAACAATGACTGTGTGAATAAATGTGAATACATGTCTTTCTTTTTCTTATTTCAGAGAGTGACACTTAAAATCTCCACTCAGGTAGCACCCCCCCCCCCCCCCCCTTTAGAAAAAAACAGGGAGCCACAGTACCCCTGTCAGCTCTGTAAGACGCTTGATTGTTAGTCTGTTACCAAAATAATTACAAATGAATGGAGACGCTGAGAGAAAAGACAGTCGAATGACAGGAGAGCCCCGAGGCAGCTGATTTTTATGGCTGACAGCTGATGGTCACTCGCTGGTAAATGTGCTAACGAGGTGATAGAATTTTCTACAAAAGCAAAATAGCACTTGATCGTCCCTCCATTACAATGGCTGAATATCCTCTCTTTCCTTTGCAAAGGACTCCACAGATGGATAAGCAACAGTTTCGCAATTACTGAAGACCGGGTGGGGAAGGTGCGGATTGGCCTTCATAACAATGTCTTCCGCAGATGTAGGCTCTCTTAAGTGCTGATTTATTGGAGTTTGGCATCTGCTCCATTTGCATGGGGTTAATCTCAACTGGTTAAAGAAGAGAAGTTAACTCCCCTGTGGCCTGAAAAACAAGGTTTGATATGCAAATGACATCCCCTTAGCCCCCCCACATATTCAGAACGTTTCTCCTCTTCAATAAGGTAATTGTTATTGTTGCTGAAGCATGTAAAAATATATTTCTATGAAAAAAGAAAGATAGTAAATGAGGGTGGGATGAGTCTTGCTGGTGTGGTAATTTTTTAAAGGCTGCACGAGGAAAAAAGAAGTAGAGATTCCTCAGTTCAGTAGTCTCACTCTTTTTGAACAACAAGCCGAGCATTGTGCTTTTTTTAATGCGGTCTCAGTGGACTTAATACTTGTTATTTTCTCCCTCTCCTTTCTCTCCTGCTCTCTCCTTCCACCTCAAATTCCCAACGCACTGTCTGTGCTCTTGCATCTGTAATCACAACGTTACCTCATTGGGGCCTGCCTTTGTAGCCTGTGTCTGTAGGTGCGCGTGTAGGTGCACGTGTGTGGTGGTGTGTGCGCATTTTCGAGGTTCTGCTGGGGGCTGCGAGGGGGCTTAGCAGCACACTGGGTTTCAATGGGAGCCCACACCACTGCTCTGCCAGTTCTTATCTCCTCCCATGCAGGAGAGCAGTGGCATCAAGCCGGTGGCTTATTAGAGAGGCAGGGAATGTATCCCAAATACCCACCCGACACCACCACCCCTGCACCCCCAACCCCCCCACACACACACTCACAAAGAGACACACAGCAGTGTGTGGACCTATGTTTCTATCTGGGCCTGTGGCAGGGCCCATGAGGAGAAAGTATGTCTAGGCGCACAGTGAGTGTTTATCGCCTTTTCTTTTGTGTTGACGATGCAAAAATAAATTGCGATTTGGAGACGCGAGCAGCAGCAGGAGAAGAAGCCTCACCACTTTATGTCGCCGATGGAAGCGCTCTGTTCTGCTTTAGGGTTGTATTTATAGTGATCAAGCAGAGAGAAAGAGAGCGGGAGCGAGTGAAACAGAGTAATAAGAAATACATTGTTTTTATATTGTTTTCTCTGACAGACGAGATGACGTTAGCCGTGATTTGGCTGTTATTGCCGCTGCTGTGGGGTGAGGTGAAGTATTATTTGGGAGGTAAATGAGTGGAATCTGGACATTACAGTTGTTACTCTATTCTGCTGTTGGTAATGCCTTCATTACAGAGCTGCACCTCAGCCATTTTGCCTTGGCAGAAGGATAGTAATCACAGAATGAAAGGCCAGCAGGTCTTTTCAACAGCAACATCAAAGGCCCTGAACACAAACATTTACCATTTACCTACAATCAAACACAATCTTACTTCATCTATTTCTGCTTCACCCCTCTCCACTTACCTGGGTAATTTCAGAGGCCTTTTTTTTTCTTAGCCAAAACTGTACACTAACAGCAGGAGATGAATTTATTTTATTTCATCACTGAATAGCGAGGTTGAAGGCACTTTGTTTCTGAGACTGTGTGAATATGAAAGACGAGGTGCACATGTATAAATGTGAGGGCTTTAAATGTGTGTATTAATCTTTAGGTTGGACTTCCTGTGAATACGTTTCCTGTAGGTGTGTGTGTGTGTGTGTGTGTGTGTGTGTGTGTGTGCGTGCGCGCAAGTGTGGGAAGATAATATTATGCATTTGCATGCAGAGCTTCAGTGTGGGAGAATGTCATTGATTTATAACCATGATGAAAGGTCAGTTCACCTTATTAAACAACACATAGGTATACGGCTGCATAGTATCGGATAACCATTAGAAGCCAATCTGTCCATTCCCACTGTGACTGGTAGAGGCATTAAGGTCTTGGCTAAAAAAAGTGCATATAAATCAGCTTTAAATGAGTTTAGAAAACATACACCTGCATTATCTTGTAAAGTTGCTTAAAATTATGGTTTATTATTCAGATATCATTCTTGTCCTGTTTTTCTCCTCTATGTGAAAGCTTATTTCCTACAATTTATTTAACAGTCTGCTGTCTCAATAGCACAAACCAAGCACTGAGTTTTTGAAGTGTAAATGTACTCATAGAGACATTTACACAGCTTATCCACAGAGTCGCTTTCAGAGATGTTTCCAATGTCACCTTAATAACCTCAATATGCTACAGCGACAGTGAAAAGTGGACTTGAGGGGCATGTGGGACAGGATGCTAGTATATGAACTATGACTGTCCTATCACATATGTAGCAAACAACAGGCGACTGTCTGCGTCAGACGCGTTCTCACCTACTCCTTCTAGTTTAGGCAATGGGTGCCGCTTGGGTAGGGTGTACAGGAGGCAGGACATGACGTGGCAACCCCAGTGTTTTGTTTACACCGTTCCTTGAATTTGTCTGACGATTTCAGCATCAGCCCTTACAGACAGAAGTTCCTGAATCTCATCTCTCCGGTTAGACATTTTCCCTTAGCGTCTTTGTATAAATGACCCTTCTTCTTCACCCTTGGATATTTGTATTCTTTAGCTTTCATGCCAGTCGCATAATAATTCTCCGTACAATGACCTGCTCTATTCAAACATGGGCTCAATCGGACATTACACAGACACTGCACTAGGGAGTTGGAAGGTTAAAGTCCGTTTAATGACCGGTGCGACTGATTCGGACATTTGCGCTCTCACTTACAGCTCCTCAGGGTAATGTCTGGATAGGTTCAGGGTTGTGTGTGTGAAAGCATTTGGATTCTGCATTTGGCCTACACACAACCATTCACTCTCCATCTACCAATCCATCTATTTCACTCTCTTACCATGTCCTTCTCAGTTATTTTGTCTGATTAGGTATTGTTTAAAGTAGACCCCTGTAGATTGATTGCACGTGTATTCTGGCTTCAAGAGAGCACCATATCCCCATCATTGGCTTTGTTGTCTTCAGGCATTAGCATGTGTGTGTGGAACATTCTGGGGCCCACTTCTAATCGAGTGAACGGAGACGGGCCTCACAGAGCTCAGATGTTAGTGTTGAGAATCGCTTTGTGTATGTGTGGGTGGGACTGTGTGAGAGACCAGATACAGTAAGTGTGCACAGTCTGTCTACAGGATGTGCGTGGGAGTGTTTTGCTATATCTTAGCAGCAGGTGTTTTTTATGGTTAAACATGCATATATGTTTGTATTTGCATATATGCACATGTGATAATGATGGTGGTGGTGCCTTTGTGTCTTTACATAACTGCGTGTGGCATGCATGCATACATGCTCCCCCCCCCCCCCCGGCTATATCTTAAAGCTGGTTTTGCTCCCACCTGTACTGTCCCAACAGGTGCAGGCTAATGTTCAGAGCGGAAAACAGATGCAAAGAAGCTAGACTTAGCCAATGACAGACAGACGGACAGACCAATATAAAGGAAACCATGTGGGTCTGCAGTTGTTCCCCCTCAGCCTTCTGAAGGCTTCTGAATGCTGCCTGTGCCAGTCTCTGCTGGGGTGTGGCCTGGACCGAGAGATGGCACAGAGTGGATGATGAGATGGGGGATTCGGGCCCCAGCCTGGAGCTGCTCTGGAAGGGGAGTAGAAGAAGAGGCACCAGCAGGCCCTGGAGGTGATCCAACAGGCGCTCTCATCCTCTCAACTGTTGCAAAAGGATTGGTGGTTAGTGGGATAATCCACTGGCGTGGACGCTCCAGATAGCTGCCTCCACATGTGAGGAAGGAAGAGAAAAGAATAGTATACCCAACCAGCACAATGAGAGTCTTAGGCAGCTGTGGTACAGTTGCTTAAAGAAAAGCCTGAACTCTGCCAAATTATGTAAACAATTAAAGCACTAGGCCTGGTTTGGAATATTTTTGTGCGTGGGTGATGTTATTTTTGATTGACTGGTTCATGTAGCTGTCATTTCATGCAGATCACCTCTAACCTACATTTCATTTAAATGGTTTCTCCCATAGCACAAAGACCAGCATTCCGTTTTAGTCACACGCTACCATCATACCTTTCTAGCTGCTTAGTTCTCAAAAGAAATTGTCAAACTGTCATCTTGAAAAGTAGTGAATAAAGGTTTACAGGGCTTCTGTTAGTATGTGGGTAGAGCGGCTGGATTACCCACAATGCTGTATAAACCAAGGACATTTATTCATCTTAATCTTTTCACCTGTTCCTCACCTTGATCGTGAAAATAATTTCAAAATGCTGCTTTTAAAGCATTTGTTAAGCAATATTTACATCAAGGATGTTATGTTTTTACCTGTGTCACTTTGTTTGTTGGTTTATTTGTTTGTTTGTCAGCAGGATTACACAAAAAGTACTTAACTGATTTTCACCAAAACTTGGTGGAGGAATGGGTGATAGGCCAGGGAGGAACCCAAGCCGATCCAGTTAAAATTGCATCCAGGACTATATATTTTTTGCACTTTTTTAAACATTGCGAGATAAGGCAATTTTTAACATTTTTGTCAATTATTCAGGAAGTAATGTATGGATGTTGATGTAAAAAATCAGCCGTATTGTGTCAAATGGTGTGTGAATTTATACAATCATGGACGTGTAGGATTGTTTTTTTCCGGGGGTATTAATTCTACTGAGTGCCATTCTAGTTTTAAATTAACATTGAGTGAAAGGACATTTGGTTTGCTGGTTCCATACAGTCCAACAGCTTTCAACTATCCCCTAATATAACAATCTGGCCTGCAACCACCAACCACAATGAGCTGATTGCACATCAGCAGTGCAGGATCAGAAATCATAGCCTACAGAAAATGCGTACGTTTACCCTATGGAGTTTTTCTGATAAATGATTATCATACCATATAAAACATTAGCAAAGCATATTTTTTTACCATTTAAAATTGTGCGTTGTTTACATCCATTGTTGCTTGCTTCTTCTTCGCTGCCTTAGTTGGCACATTGCTGCATTTTTTGGCACGTTACTGCCACCAAATGTCGATGAGTGCAACAGTGTGAAACTGACAGCGGGATGTGAATCGTGCTGCCCGCATGTTCGTGCATATGCATCTTCATATGTTTGCAGAATACAAAAAAAAGATTGTTCCATAGCACAAGTACAAAAACTCACAAAAGGCATCTTTAATAAGCAAATAAGGATTGCTGTGAGTTTGTTTTTGGGTGTCTCTGACTTCTATTGGTCAAAAATACTTATTCTAGCTTCTATGGATCATGTTTGTTTAAAACCTTGCTTCCACCTTTTCAAATCTGTTGTCCTTGGCTGGTGGATCTTTAATCTCTCTGTTTATCCCTATCCTTGGTTACAGACTTTGTTTGATGCCATTTCTGTTCAAGGGCACCACTAGATAATGCTCTACACCCTGTACACAGCAGATGGGAACCATCCAGGGTGGCATCACGCCCATTTCCACAGGGTCATCCCGACTATTAGACCACCAACATCAGGTGACTGCTGGTGGGAAATCTCCACCAAGTGTTCAAGGAATGCAGGAATGAGCCAAGATGCTTCAGTGTGTGCCAGCTAACGTGACCTGGCAGCAAAGGTGTTTAGAAATTAACTCGAGAGATGTCAGATATCTTGGAGAGAGCAGAAACACATTCTAGGACTTTTGAAAGATCATTGGGTAAAATGTCAGGTTTGAGAAGGCACGACTGTGTCCTGCAGAGAAAACAATTAAGAACTGTATCATTCCTGCAAATGGGCAATACGTACTTAGTCTAATGCCTTACATAGCCTAAACATAAAATTTAAGATGAAACACATGCTTTTGAAATTTTCCAGTCCTGATTCATGGTTTTACATTTATACTACCCTATGCCTTCTTGGGTAGTGGCGTTTGAAGTGGAACCTTGGCAGTAAAGACCTTTCTCACAGGGGACATTATATTTGTCATACCAGGAGAAGCACAGGTGTAACTAATAACAGTAATAATGATGGCGCTATTCCATTTAGGTGTTCAAGTCACCATGCACAATAACAGGACACTGGCACAGCCACACAGGAATGTAATCCAGTCACCATTCATTTAATTAGTTACACCTGTGTATGAAGAGTGAAAATGTACACTGTGTAATGTCAAAACCTAACATATGGCTAGACTGTATGGTCAATGTGCAAATTTGAGGATGTAGTCAAAAAGTGTAAACAACCACTTTCAATGGAAAGTAGCTCAGCCTGGAAAAGCCGCTAAATGTTATTAGCTAATATGTTTACTTTGATTGATTTGATTGATGCTAATTAACATATTCATGATGTCATTGCATCAAATTTGCATTCTGCCTTGTGTCAGCCATTCTCAGCTCTTTACCTGTTTGCAGGAAATAGTGATTGGAACGCAGCCCATTAAGACTACATTTAAACTAGCAGTTACTTTCAAGCCATTCGTGAGACAATACTGGCGACTGTCTTCTACGGAAAGTAGCTAAGGTTTGTCCCAAACTAGTCACTAGATTTGTCATTAACTGCTTTTTTGTAAACGTGATGTAATAGAAACTTTTCACAAGTCATTTTGGAAGAGGGCCATTGAGGAACGGCCAGTGGGGAAACTCCAAAACTCGGCTGGCTGACCGATGGTTTAAATTCATCACTCAGTCAGTCAGTCACGGACATTTGTGTTTCTAAAGCTCACTGTTGCAGTCCAGCCTCAAAAGCATTACCCCATACAAATTGTGCAAACGTGACACTCAAATATTTTCATAAAATACTAACCCACCCTATTATCCCCAGTATTATTACTCTGGAACATTATTACCCATTTATTGAGGAAAATATAGCTACATATAATCTGATTGTTGTGTTCAGATAATTAGTCATAACTCCATCATTATGGTTATATTTTGTCCCATTACATTATTATTTTTTTCCCTGCATCCTTTTTTATATATAATTGTCCTTTTTACACACGACATAGCACCTTGTGATTTAAATAGAGCTTCAAACAGAGCTTATTTAGTCTGACAGCACTGGGAACCCACCATGTGTATTTTCCTACTGTACCTGTAAACTGTAATTAAGTTTCCTAAAATACTGAAATTCATAGAAAAATTGCAGAGGACAGTTCAGTGGGAGCTGAGGCCCGGCTCAGGTTGCAGATAATCAGTTAAGTTGGGCAACATGTAAAAAAAAAAGGCTTTTTTGAATTGATGGCTTAGTAACTGTTGACTATGGCATGTTATATTGCTTTCATACGTCATTTACGGCTCAGTTGCACATGTTTCCACAAAATATGTATGTCCTAAATAGATATGCCAATTACCCTAATGGAAACCAGGAAGCGTGACCGCTTCAATTAGCAGGCCTGTTCCCGCTTCATTTTTCCTTCAAAACCTCACAGAGTATGGTGATGAAACACAATGTATTGTGGCGGTTGTATGTTGCCCATTCTGCAGCTGGAAATTGAATGTTCCTTTTGCTTCAACCTGATCTGACACCACAACAGGATGATGTTGCCAACAGCGCATCCACACCAGAGGCATCAAATTAAAACACGGACTGTTTGCAAATGCATGGTCCTTCTGTGTATCTCAAACATTTTGGTGCTGGTGTAATTGGAATCAACACCATGTGAATGAAACACCGCATTCACCAGGGCTCTGCCTCAGTGAAAGTGGTCACAGTCCGGTGACTCTACACTGTATATCGAAGTTTCTGTTGTGTGTGATTGTGTGCTTGGAAAGATACAGTATGTGTTCACTACACACAAATGTGTATGCGCACCCTCTAGTAAACACATCTGTGGCTTTTCTCTACATTTAGTCATTAGCAGTCAAATGTAACACTACAGGAGAGAATACGGATGCAATTTAAAAATGTAGTCTTATATGAGGAATGTACATTTGTCTTAGCTTTTCAGCAGCAGTTTACTCATGCACCTATAGAGTCTACTAGTATAGTTCTTTCCTCCAACATGCACCAGTTACTCTCTCTCCACTCAATCTCCTTGTCCTTGTGGCTAATTTACAGGCTTGTTAGTAGGGAGGCTCCTGCAGTTCAAACTATTTCACTTAGGGCAACCAAAACATATTTCTTGTTTTTCTTTTTTCTCTGGATATGTAGCAATTATGGACAGGAAGGGCTCCCAGTTTTTCCATATTATGAGCTGTGCTAAACTGAAATAAGCTGGTCTGGTGCTCTTTGCTTTATTTTGGAGGCTGTGTTTTCATGAGGAAACTAGATTTGGCCCCCTGCCCGTTTCCATTCTCCTCTTTCCGTGAGTCGACCGGCTATTATGACTGTCAGTCATTTTCAAACATAAAGGGGCTCATTTGAAAAGGCTCAATGCAAATCTCATATCTTACATGAAACAGTCTTGATTTATTTTCCCTGAGCTTTTCTTCCTAAGTCTTCAGACAACCTCCCAACGCACACCCCGCAACCCCCCCCCCCCCCCCGGCTGGAATCATGCCTTTCAACATCCAGTCAAAGGAATGGGGAAGTGCTCTGTGGACGGTTGCCACAGTCCTCCAGCACCTAACCCCCTCCCCAGCCACCCACCCACCTACCCCTTTTTCCTTTTCCTCCAGTCGATATCTGTCCACAGCAGGTGCCGAGCCGAGCCCAAAGATAGCAGTGATATTAAAAAAGGAAAAGTATTGGGAACTTCATTTATACTCTGCACACATGACTGTCATTCATCTTTTTCTGGGCAAAGCTGGATGACACACCTTATTATCAGCGGCTGCTGTGTCTGTGTTTGTGGATGCCTTTTTCTCTTTTTTGTGGATGTCAGGAAGATCTAAAGGTGGTGTATTCGTCCCAGAATCTATTACTCTACAAACACTGTTATTGAATAAACAGATCCAGACTTTAAATGTGTCTGTCTAGATGATGTGTAGGATACATCTCTATGCTGCAAGTCCAGTTCTTCACCTTTGCTTGTAATCCTCTCCCCCTACTGGCACAGAATAGCCCCCTCAGTGGTTTGACTGTGTGCTGCGTTGATGACATGTGCTAACACGCCGTCTGAAACTGCCATCGCAAGGAAGTTGGGATGCTTTGCCTCCTGCGTGATGGCAGAGGAGGACGCACACTGCACCGGTGCCAGACGAGGCAGTGGGGGCCACCAATGAGGCAGCTGTGACCTTGCAAACAGAAGCCTAAAGTCTGAGCCAAAACCTCACCCTCCTTCCCCATGGTGAGGTCCAGTGTGCCAGCAACGCCAGGTGCCCCTCCAGAAGTGTTTGTGGAGGCCAGGATGGAGCTGCGGGCTGCCATCCTGGAGCTGTTTTACATTAGAATTGAGAGCACAGGAAAGACAATATTGACTGATTTTCTGGTTGCTAGTTCAGTGATTTGCAGATTTTCAATAGACGTCTGTTGACTCAACAATACTTCTGGCAAAATACTCTTGGCTCAAATAGTAAAGTGTGCATAATAAACATTCTGTTTTAATATTCAGATGTTAGAAACAGATTTATTTCCTTCTTGTTATATGATTTTCTGTATGCTGATCCGCCATCTATTCATTTTTGAACCACTTATCCGATTAAGTTGTAGTTTTGTTGTCCCGCTTTCAACAACTGAATCCAACTTTTAGAAACTTTAAACCAGAACATCAGATCAAGAACTTTATGTCATTATAGAATTTAAATTCAGAACTTTTTTCGCAAGCCACTTGGGCATCGTCTTCAAGCCGGTTCTACAGTGGCAGGATGATGCTCATTTGGAGCTTATATCCCACAGCTTCAGCCTTGAGATCTCCATAATCACCAAACCCCCCACTGTGAAAAGATTATCAAAGAATGCATGTAGCAAGTCATCTCTCTCCACAGAGTCCTTGAGGCTAAGAGGCAAAACATGCATACATCAAGTAAAACATTGCTGAACATAATTAGCTTGCTCATCCCAGTGGTCACTGGAACTTTAAAATCGATACGACCATTTTTTAAAACAACAGAGAACACTCAGCACCAGTTCCTCAGTGCGTGCTTATGTAAAAACAGGTCTGCAATGCAAAGTTGTGTGATTGTTTATTCCAGTCTCGCATCTTCTCTTGAATTATGAATCAAGTTATCTTTGCTGTAAAGGGAAGCTGTAGACATGGTTCATGTGGATCCACAGCTGCTCTATTTGTGGAGATTTTCTCCAGACAGGGAGGCAAACTTGGTCCCCAAGCTGCAATTGTGGTTTTCAGGGGTAATGCTCCACAGACTCCCACCCAATAAAATCTGGTTTCAGGGAAAGTTTGGAGCATCGAGTTCATAAGTACTCAGTGTTTATCACATGATTTGTGCAGCATGGTTGGCCTCTCTCTTTCTAACTTTTCTACCTTGTCAGCAGTGCTCCTTTTGCATAATGTTACAATTAGCTTTGGTTAAATGCAGTGTGAGGGCATGTGAAAGAGTAACCGAGGAGACATGTAAAGGTTGATAAATACACCAAGAGATCTTGAGGTCTTTTTGCTCTGTTTTCAATTTCCTTTCCCACATTCTCCCACATGAAATGGAATAACCTTCACTGCTTATATAACCTTCTGCATTTGATTACCATATTAACGTCCTTAACAGCATGAAGCTAATTTGTGAGCTATGGATGTCTTTGGAGAAGGTCACAGTAATGAAGTGTACACCAAGAACATGATTTCAGCTTCACTTATTAAACATTTGCTAATTGTTTATATTTGCGTGATTAGAAATTTTAATAAGAAAAGAATGCTCTGGACGTTATGTGCGGTACCTGTGGCTCACGTCTCTTCTTTTCTGTGGACCATCCCACTCCTCTTTCCACCACTGGTGTTTCTAATTATCTCCTCTGACACAAGATACTCTGGCAATTTCACCTTGTTATAGTTAAGAGATGGTTGGATGGTAGAACCATGTTTTCTGGGGTGGTTCTCTGCTAATCGTCTGGCTATCGGCCTGAACAGGATTATACCGAGGTGCTCTAGGAAAACCAGCACAAATACATTTTTTATTTATTTTATTTATATCTTGTTCATATATTCACAGTATATGCATCTGTCAGAAGAGATTTCATTTGGAAAACATCTTACCTTCCAACTAGTTATGTAGGACCTAAATATTCTCTAACAGCCATGTTAATGGTTCTGTGACACTGTACTAAGGCACTGCATTCAGCTAAATGCTAACATCAGCATGCTAACATGCTCACAGTCACAAAGCTAACATGCTGGTGTTAAGTACTGTGGGTGCCATCTTATTCATTCAGTGTGTTAGCATGCTAACAGTTGCCAACTAACACAACACACAAAGTGCACCTGACATCAGCCAAAGTATTGGACAAATTAAAATTTTGACCTGATGACGGCTCTAGAGGAAAAAGGATCATCAAAGTCATTAAGATTCATCTTCTGTGGACCATGGATGTTTGTACCAAATCATATGGTAATCCACATTATTTCCTTTTTTATTGTCTCAGTATGGAGACTGAAACAACAGCCCTTTAATGAATCCCACCTTTATGATTATATCTCCATTTTTTGTTGAAACTAGTTTAGAGAGGTGTTGAATCAACTTTATGTTCATTTTAAAGACTGCAGTTTGTGGTCCTGTTGAATCGTATTGTATTATACTATACTATTATAGGGGTTTCTAATATCCAGTCCCTCTTTGATGTACATGGAAAAATATTAGAAACATCTCTCAGTATATAATGCAGTATAATTTATTAGGACCACAAAGGAGGAAATAAGCTGAATCAATACTTCTGCACAACAGTTTCAACAAAAACTAAACATTACAGCCTCCACGAAGGTGGAAGTTATGGTGTAATACGTTTCTTTTGCCTAGGTGTACTTCATAAACTGGCAATTAAGTTTAATATAGTTATTTTCTAAAGTGGTCTTGATAACCAAAATGCTAACACATTCTCTTTAATATTTACATAAAGCTAAATAGCAGCATATAGCATGGTCAGTAATAAGCTGTCATATTAACAAAGTAATATCACATGAGTTGATTTAACAAGCTTAAAAATGTCAGTGCACACAGACAGAGATGATGCAATCAAACGTCAACAGATTTTAACGAGATGGCAGGAAATGCAGACTAATTACAAATGCAGACTAATTACTGAGTCTCCACTTAATGTTGTGGTAACAGTGAAAAAGAAAGACTAGAAAATCACGTCCTAGAGAGTGCATGTGCGCTAAGATAAATAATAGAGAGACAGAGCATGTCACACAAAGCGAGACGAGAGTAGAGTGTGAGCTAAAGAGTCAGAAGGGACAAGAAAGAGGATGTCCTTAAAGAGAGTGTTTTCTTTTTAAACTAAATACATCTTCAAAAGGAAACCCCACAATGTCTGGGTGAAGCCACCTGCACACAGAGGGCAGGCTGCCACTGTTTCAATGGGCGCTGCATGCACACCCCAGCGGGCTTCCAGATAGCGGCTAAAGAGCTTATTTCCCAAATCTCTTTATCCTTTCTAGAACTGTGAGACGTTGACAGAAAGTCAGTTAACTCTAGCCAGTGGCAGCTGCATGGGTTTTGCATAATTAATTATTTATACGGAGCCAGACATAGTAATTACCATCCAGATGAATATGATATTCTAATCAGGCAGGCTTTAATTTTAATTGCCCTCCAGCATCTAACTGTCAGTGCTGGCCTGGCTTGATAAAGTGGAGAGTCTCTAAACACCATTAGACATCTGCTCTGAGAGCATTGCCTCCACTACCCACCATCCCCGCCATCCGCCATAAAAATCAATACAGGACCGGGGTGTGTGCGTGCGTGTGATCCTGCTCATTTTTCTATGGAAAGCCATTTTTCGTCAATGACAAAACCAGAGCAGGGCTTGAAGCTATGGAGCCCCCTCCCTGATGATTGATGAGGCCTCCAGGATTTGGTGTTTCTTTTTATTTCTTTTCTTTCTTTCTCTCTTTTTTTTTTTTAGGAATTTGGAGTCTTGTCTCAATATATTGTACGGAAGAGCTTATCACACTTCTTTTTTTGTTTTCCTCTAAATAGACTGTTTTCTGACAGGAAAGATGGAAGGGGCGATTTAAAATTTGTTTCCAGGCAAATCATCCCTCGTACAGTATGTCTGCACTAGAGACAGTAATATTCTGATTTAGTGTGATGGTTAGCGCGACTATTAATATTAATCATTTATATGAAACAAAATCCACATTTTCATGGCAGATGCATGTTTGTAAGATTTACCAAATGTTTGACAGTTATATGATGATTTATACTTGTGGCTCACCAGTTTCTTAGATTTGGGAATTTCACGTCTACTGATGCCCAGCTCTCTGAGACCCCTTGACAGATCTCAGTGCAGCAGGCACCATAATCCCAACAGCTGTTACCGTGGCAAGATTTTTTTTTTTCTGTACAGTTTCCAACCACAATTCCAATAGAAAAATATTATCACACATTTCACACAGGTCTTACAGTTAGCGCCAGGGCCAGCTGTAGGGATTGAATTGCATACTCTAATTTCAGATACTTACAGGATACGATGAAATGTGGATTTTATATGATTATATTTTACTATTAAGAGGAATCTCTTGCGGTGTATCGGTAACTAAGGGCACATACCTCTCTAAACCTTGTGACATGAGTGTCTTAATGCAACATGATGTGCTTTGCTCTGGCGGGTGGCTCTTTTTTATTTAATGCATATTCACTAATCAGTCATAGGAAACAAACCACTGGCAAACAGATATCTACAGTATATGAACAGCTGATTGGGGAAATAGCAGTCACTAGTTTGGGATATGATTTTCCAATAGATTGCACACTATGCGGCTCTCTGCGCGTGCCTTGCGTGGAGTTAAGCCTGCACCTGCAGTGTTACACAGAGAGATGAACTGTGTGGAAATGAAAACACTTAAGCTTCCTTAACACAATCTGGAAAGGCAAGGAAACATATGGAATCCACAGTTATTATGGCTCTGCACCTCAAGTGAGAAGATGGATGTCTTCACAGATGTGCCTGACAGAGTGATAAACCCAGTGGTCTTACCAGTTTGGTGCGTTTCCCAAAGCACTAAATGAAAATGAGAGAGAGATGTTAACTTATATTACGTGCAATGACTTATTTTACCCCCCTTGTATCTTATTTTATTTCAAGTTTTTCAGCCTAACTGTTTATTGTTTTCAGCTTACTGCCACCAGCAAGAGAAAATGGAACAGTAATTGACAGCACTTGCAAGAATATTTGAGTCCTTCAAAAACCCTTGGTTCTCACCTAAACCTCCCATTGTTTCTCATCATCATTGTGCATTCACAGAGTAGCGCAACATTCCTCTATGTAGCTTGGCTCAAGTTTTTTTGATCTCCACACATTGCAACTGAGGTGAGGGGGAAGTAAGGTCCTCAGATGTCTATGGCTCCTCATGCCCAAAGTTTGAATTTCATTAAAGACCCTCTCTGCTCCCTCAGCTACCAGGAACAAAGCGTGAGCCGGACTCAATGGTAATCCTGCCTGCGAGGCGCTGGTGTCAAAGGTCACTCGTCGCCAGCAGATGAATCCTGTGGTTGGGGTGGCAGAGGCTATGATGGAGAAGAGAAGAAGACAGAGGAGCTATTTTTCTCAGGTTATCCAGGGAGAATCTAATGAGGAGGATTGGAGGAGAGAGGAGCCATGCTGCTGCTTGGGTGGAGACAAGAGGCGAGCAGCGGGAAGACTTCAATACAGAAAGCAACAGAGAGGAGGATGAGGTGGAAAGGGAGAAAACTCTAATGTGTAACATGAAAAGAAAGGGAGAGTGAGACATAAGGCACAATCAGAGGTTGCATTCTATGGTGTTGCGTGAGAGCCACTCAGTGCCTGAGGACAAGCCCAAGGCTAATAAAGCTGAAAGTTGGTAGACGCTCTGACCTTGCTTTGGAAAGCAAAGCCCTAATAAGGACACACAGAAAAAAAAAAAAAACTTTGCTGTTTCTCTCCAGAGCAAACACTCTCTCCATCCCTATTTCATACACTCTCCTTTCATTATAGCACAGAGAGGAAGAGGAACCTATAGGCACCCTAATGAAGGGGACCGTTGGATCGGATACATTAAAAGGAGGGATTAGACAGTGTCTGACATGGAAACTGACTTTGAACATGTTCGCAGTGCATGATTAGTAATAGACTGTGAAATTTCTAACTCAATTATAAGAGGCTTTCATAGTAATAGGATTTTAGAATGTGAGAGCATCAGTAATTTTAGTTTCATCTGTCAAACACTGCTTTGGTGCATGTTACACTTAGTTATATGGTAAAAGAAAAAAATTTAAACGTGTAATGTTTAAGTGCTTTCATGACTTTTACACTTTTACTCTGACTTTAACAGTGATAACTCCTTTTATACAATGAAAGCACCAGTTTCACAGAGTTTTTTTTTTTTTTTTCACTTTTAGTTTTGCATGACGGGTATGGCAAAGCAGATCAGATGTAGACATAACATTTTTGGATTAGCTACGATTTCTTACCCTCTCCTTTGCTTTGATTTTACATAAAAGTATTTGGTAAATATGTGGGCCGTGACTACAAGGGTTTGTGGGGCCACTTCTTCTAAGTAGAGTCAGTGGAGTTGATCCCCAGTCACAGTTTCCTTCCACTTCATTAAACGGGTAATTATCTCTCTATACATTCATTTACTGAAACCTTAATGTGACCTTTTATATGGAAAAGTGAGAAAATCCCCACAAAAGAGAAAACATTGCGTCCACATGCAGGAATCTAAGGGAGGAAATTAACATGTAGTCCACAAAATCTGGGAATATCTATTAATCCTCCACACAGGGATGAGTCAGAAATGTTTGATTTTATATTTGTGATGTGACTTCTTCCGGTTCTGCGTGATCTTTTTCAGTCATCTGTAGAATGGAAATGTTTTCTCCACGCTGCACTGGTTCCTCACAACCGAATGTGGGTGATAAGTTAGAGGTGCTTTCATCAGAGCAGCCGGCCTAGAGCTGGCTGCACTAAGAAACTTTGACAAGTAGTCAATGTGAGTCCTCCTGGGGTGTGTGTTTTTCTACTCAGACTCAGTCAGTCAGAGCACTTTTTGGACCCCTGGAGATAAAGAGAACTTCCACCATGCCCTAATACTGTAGATAATTTGTGCCATGATGTTTTTATAACGAGGCAAGGGATTAGGGTTTCGTTCAGGCTTTCCTTCATGAATTCAAGATTAACAACAGGGTCTGTCTGCACAACCAATTTAAAGGAGGAGAGATTTGAACCCGCCAGATACATCTGAGGATATCTCGGACTCCGATATTGAAGTGTTATCAGAGGGACAGAGACAGAGAGGGAGAGAGGAAGTATCAGTCAAACAAGTGACCACTATGCTGTTCATGCAAGTGAATCCAGTTGTATAGCCATTACATGCGTGTCAGAGTTTGTTTCTCCAAGACCTTTAACACAGCCTACTGAACATGCCAGAGCAAATCCCTGTGAATTGGCCCAGCGCTCCAACATTAATCTGAGGCAGGGGTGACCATCCACAGTCTAAATTGAGCCCTCAGAGACCATTCACCCAGAGAGAAAGCGTTGTTAGAGAGCTGGAGGGACCAGGAAGGTACAGTATGCCCCAAGTCCAACAGCTAATGCTGCTGGAGATGAGATAAGGGCTATCAGCTGCCCGGCTCCACTGAGAGGAAGTGCTGCATTTTGATGCTAAGAGCAGCAACAGCAGCAGCAGCAGCAGCAGCAGCTCCCGCCGACAGGCACAGAGATCTAAATGCGAGCTCAGGCAGGCATCAAAGGCCATTTCGGGAGCCAATATAAGTGGAATGCCAATAGAAAATGGTCCAAAGATGCATGGCACTGATGCAGCCCTTTGTGCCAAAAAAATACCCATTGTCTCACAGTCCCTGTTGTGGAGATAGTTTATCAGTCTGTAGTTATTTCTGTCGGATTCACAGTAAGTGATTTTTTTTTTTTTTTTTTGCTCTGTTGTTCTGTGTTGTGTTCAGCTTTGCTCTCTTTTGTTCAGATTCACCTAACAAGTCATAAAGCAGCGGGAATACATACATTAACATTTGATTGACTGTACGTCCTAGTTAAAAACATAACTCATTTCTCTCCAGTAGTCGACATTATTGTTTCGACCTTAGTAACTTTCTTTATTTGCCGCTGTTGCTTTCAGGAGAACCAGTGATTGCTAATCATTTTCATTTGCATATGAAGATAAGTCTAATATGGTTGCTGGCTAATCCCCTCCCTCTAAGTGCTGGATAACAGACCATTTTTAGCTTTTAATCCATTAATGAAATTTGTTTGCTCATTGACTTGAATCATCACCGTAATTACAGGGATGAATTTATCATTTCAAGCTATTTGAAATGATGGGTATTGTACGTGGCATTTGCATATATGAATTAATGACAGTGATGTGTCATTAATTGATATGATTTTTCATAGTCATTACAGTGCAAGCCAAATACTCATGGGTGCCTCAATGAGACGTGAAGAGTTAAGGTGAAAATTTCAACAACATAAAAGTTAACTAATATTTGCATGCAACTTTTCACTGTTTTTTTTGTTTTTTTTACATTCATTCAAAGCGGAATATTCCAGATTGGAAACAGTTTAAGTACTTACATATATATACTGTACTTTAAGTGATTTGCATGAAATGTAAAATGGAGAGCCATCTCATAATTTATGTATATGGTGACCCATTACTCTGACATGAACACATCTCACACACTCGCAGAGGAGAGGCGAAGGTGCATTCAAAATTACAGTGCCTAGACCTTCATCTGACATCCTTAAACGCATGCAATTTTACTGGTCAGCACTTTGAAATCATTAACCATTGTTTAGTGTCTAATGCACGTATTAATTATGCATGCTGGTTAAGATGTACGTACAGTACCTTGCTATAGCCCTTTAAATCTCTTAGGGCACATTTTTAGCTGCTATCATTGATTGCTCACAGCTCCTCCGCTATACTCACCGCTGACAATTTGCAGATGCAACATTTTGGAAGCTTGTGTGTTTGTTTGGTACAGCGCACACTGTCCCCTGTGTCTTGATTTAGCCAAAGAAAGTACTCGCTCTGTGATTCAGAAAGATCTTTTGGCTCGTGTTGTCAGTGCTGGATGCTGGAGGTTTGTGAAGAAGGCTGCCCAGTAGCTGTGGATCACAAACACAGAAGTAGTCATTGCACACAAACCACTGTCAGTTCTCATCACTCCCAAAGACCCTGAGGGCTGGACTGTGCATGTGAGTGAGGTGCTTACTTTGTGTTCCTCAGTCCTGATAGCCACCCTTGAGGCACCTTTCATCCGGAGATGTGCTCTCTGCTATTTTCAGCCCCTCTATATGTGAGCGCTGGAACCATCAAGAAGCACTAGATTGGAAAACCTGAGAGTGGCATCAAATAAATCTAAGGTTCCACAAGCATTTCCCCCCACCTATTACAGAGCTCCAACTGACCAGCCAACACAGCATCTAGTTAATAAATAGTTTCCACTGTGATGACTCCTGGGAAAGAGGCAGGAAAAACAAAACATCCCATCCCGTTCCACAGTCTGCATTTAGATTTTTATGTCAAAACCACAGGGGAAAAGGAAAATACAGTTTTTGCTGCATACCTGATGAGAGCAAAATATGTAGCGGCATGACTTTTTCTTTTTTTCTTTTTCGTCTAAAGGCTATTATTTTCATGCAAGATTCAGTTCAATAGCACAGGACATGTTTACCAAAGCCACTATCTTTTTATGCAGTCACCATTGCCATGATTTCTTTCCTTCCATCATTCACCCACTGGGATGATAATCCTGCTGAATGATTAACATTCTGAGCCCCTCTGTTTGAGTGGGACGAGTTCAGAATCCTTGAACCTGAAATTCAAAGCTATCAGGTGTTGCTAATGTGTTTCCAATTTCCTCCCATCCTCCTAATGCAACCTGCTGAAAAACTGCATCAATATTACAGCGAGCGGTGCTTTTCGCCACAATGCTGCCTGTAAGCGTACAAGACAGCTTTCACATCTGATTATGACCCCTCATAAGCAGCAACTGGCGTATCTCTCCAACTCCTGCCCCTAAACATCGCTTAGGGCTACAGAGGCGTTCATATGGCCCCAATCTCTCCATGTCAGAGTGGCAGGAGGGTAATCGCTGGTGACAGAACTGCCCGTCTGAGTAGCTTTCTCCGCTGTGTGCGTGTGTATGCATTTTTGTGTGTGTTATACCCTGTCTGTCTGAGTGGCCGCACAGTGGCAGATGTGAATCTTTCTCCATCTCCGCAATAGGCCTCAGGTCTATCGCTTCTCCTCCACCCCTTCCTCCTCCTCCTCATAGTGTGACTCCTGCCATTCACCTGGGAGCACAAGGAGCGATGATGAGCTTCTTGTCCCAAGGCTGCCTAAGGAGATCCTGGGATACTGTGACGGTGTCACGCAACCCATCCAGGGCTTCTGGGAGAATCGAGCCGCTGACATGCAGACAAAGCGGTGGCCAGGCTCTTTGTTACATGTGGCTGTGCCGTCTGTGCATTTGTGTGTGTGTGTTTGTACTCATGTCATATATGAAACAGGAATGACAGAGGTGGACAGTGTCACAGGGGAGGCCCTCTCTTTCTTCCAGCTTTGAAATCACACACAAACACACTGTTCACACATGCACACTGTCCAGCGCACTGGCGTATAGAGGCACCTTGAGGATAGGAATGCTTATCCATTCCCTCTCCTCTATTCTGTGCAATCTTAACACTGCACATGCTGTTTTGGATTCACTCTGAAGCTCCCTTTTATTTAGGACAAAATCTTTGTGTCACTGTTTTGAATCTCTCTTTTGGATCTGACAGTGGCATTGCTTGATAACTGAACCCTGAACAAAGACCACGTCTGCCTGTCTGAGGCTCCTTTACACTCTGTTTACTCTCAATATCACACAACAGGAATTTAGAACTGGAATATGAACTACATTCGCAGGCCTGTAATGCCATGGACTTGCTATGAAAAAAGTAAAAATGAAGGGGAATTGCTTTAAAAACAAATATCTCTGTAGTTATTTTCCCTAGAAAAAAGATTGCTTCCTTTAGAATCATATTTGCACTGGAATCAAACTATAGCAATGTCTTTACAGCCATGAAACTATCAGCAGCATGTCTGTTAGTGCTGGTGTTACTGTAACTAAAAGGATACAGTTGCTGCCTTCAGAATTCCTCCTCATCTGCATAACAATTGCAGGATACAATGAGTAAATTTATGACCATGTCTGACAGTTTTTAACCATGAATGCAATACTATGTACGGAAGAGAGAAAAAGAGAAAAAGAGAAAGAAAGGGGGGTAGTCAAAACAGGGAGAAAAAAAACAGATGGACAGAAAGAGGTGAAGGATGGAGAGTGTGTCTGTGTAGGGGGGATGGGATGGTGGGATGTGCTTCATTATTTTGCTGCTCAGTTTATTCTTAGCTTGTATGACAACTGCCAGGTTTAGGGAATATCCAAATTTCAAACACTGAGCTACCACATAGCCTTGGGCAAATGCGCTAAAATCCCCTCCTCATACTGTCTACCTCATAAATTGTTAACATTCAAAGCACTGAGACAGCGCTACAAACTTTCTCCCAATATTCATGCGCTGCTTGTCATACTCCTGTCACACTCTTTAGACAGATGAATGTAATATTAATCCTCCCACTACCCCTCCTCTGGCTTGCCCCTAACACCCCCCTCTCAATGCTGCCATGACTCCTATATTTTCCTGCTTGGCCCTGGTCCAACTGAGCTGTCAGACCAAGGCCTCATCTTAGCCCCCGTCCGTTGACGTCAAGCCGGTGCGAAGCATTTGTGCGTGGCATCTGCCAAATGGCGATGGCCTGTCAGGCTCCTCTCTCTGTCTGTCAGTGAGTAATTGGCAGACATACAGTATGTGCAGACACATGCAGGTGGCTGTCTCCGTTCAGTGGTACCTTCCATCCCCACCTCAGGACCCCCAAGGGGCCAGTTTAAGCAGCGGTCCTGTGGCGGCAGCCTGCTTGTGTATATATTATGGGCAATATCCTGCACTCCTTCACAAACTTTAAGTGCCAAAATAAAACATAATTGGCCGTCTGGAGTTGAGGCGTAATGGCATGTATTCATTTTAGGGATTGAAAAGTTTTCCTCCTGCATGGAAAATGATGGTGAGATGTTTTGTGTTTGTTTATTTAACAGATGGCATTTGTTCTCTGGTCTTACTAACCCTGTACCTCCTGCAGTATGCCAGACTTAAAATTCAGCAGCATATGTGATACAGCAGGGGTGTTAGTCACGGTGCAATAGCCAAATCCCAAACAGGTTGTAAATGCAGGTCTGCCTTTCTAGTCCCTCTGTCTACATCCCCATTGCCCTGCTAAAACCTGAGTTCCCAGTGTTCAGAGATTTGCTGGAGGCTGCACTGAGAGCTGCTTACCTGTCAAACATGAGGCAGAGTTAGTCACTGTAACACAGGGATTGTCAAATAAAGTGTCTAAGAGTGTTAGTCACCATTCGGGTTGAAGCTCTTCCTCTGCTCTTGACCAGTCACCATGTTCAAACCTGGTATCACCCAAGCAGCTCTTTATTAAAAAAACATGTATGACCTGCATACACAAAGCATGAAATTTATAACTGGATTTTTTGGGATTTTTCTTTATATATATATATATATATATTATATATATATATATATATATATATGTATGTCACTACTGGTACCTCTGTGCTTTCAACTGATGAATTTGGGTGAACACACATACCTTTAGCAACATTAAATCACTTTATCCTGTGTGTAATGGCTAAAACTTCTGGGAAATTTGTCTTATCCGATCTTGATGGGTTTAGGCACCATTGTGAATTGTTGCTAAACAGCCCAAAGATTTTCACTTTTCATCCCCAAATTCTTGCTACATACTAATTTCATCTAATTTTAAAGGTACTATATGTAAGAATGTGAAGAAATGTACACGTATTAATCACTTTTTTTATCACAAAAATATGAATGGATTGTAATGTAACTTTAAAAAATTAGACCTTCCCCGATTTCCTCGCTTGTATATAAGCCTAAGACTAATTTCTTCATAAAGGACAAATTTTCCGGGAAAATCCAAAGGATGTGATGTTTATGCTCACTCCCAAGTGCCTTGTCTCAATGCCTCTCTTTCACTCCCATACAGCACCAACAGTGTGCAAACCTAGCTTACGTTAGCTTAGAAATATAGTTCACTAAAATCAACAAACTCCTGGCACAACACAGACGCAACACAAACCAACAATAAGTACAAAAACCAACAAAAGTTTTATCCAGTGAAGCCTCTCTGGCCAAACGGGAATGTGACCCACGTTGGGGAAAAACTAGGGTCAACATCAGCTGAAAACAATATTAACTTTTATAAATACTCTTTCAAAAAAACATAACGTTACTCAAACTATAACTTCACATATCCACACTTGTTTTAGCACTACGCCAGCACTTGAGAGTCAAAAATAGTCAAACATATAATTTACAGTTAAACTATAATAACAGTATAACTTTTAACAGTTTAACTTAGTTACCTCATTTATCAACATGATGCCGGTGAATCGGACTGGCCATCTATACTACCGGAACATATCCCGGTGGGCCACCGTATCAGTGGCCCTTTGGACCACCAAATATTCTTATATTTTTGTTACTGTCTCTGTCAGTCTCTTTGCCAACCCTCTACTGTGTGCCTGTTATTTGGGGTGCACATGAGAGCATGCCGCATGCAGGTCCAGGGTGTCACAACGCTGCCCGGTAGACGTTCCCTCCATGCACTTCTGGTTATGTCACTGCCAATCTCTCGTCTCCAGTCCCAATTAATCCCATTCAAAACTCCAGATGGTCTGGCAGTGATGGAAGGGTAGACTGCTCCCTCTTCTTCTCCTGTAATCCTTAAATTGGCACTATCCAAGCGCCACACAGGGCTGAATTTCTTTCCCAGTCCGACCAACACGTCACCGTTTTGGCCGATGCCCAGGATGCTCACTCATGCTGACCTACAGAGTGCGAGCACAGGAAACAAAAGCAAACACTAAGAACCTCAACAAGACAACAAGACAATAACCTCAGTCATTACTTTTCGCCTGACCACATAAAGGGCACACACTTCCTGAGTTGGCACTGAATGTTGGCATTGGATGTAATTTGTGAGAGTCACAGTCCGTCTGTATACACCACTGCCCACCATTAAGGTAATGCAACAAGGAAGATGGACAGGGGCAGCCAAAAGTTACAGTAGTTAGTGTTTGAGGTGTCAAACAGTGCTGAAAGAATGTCAACAAGTATGCTGCAGTACTTTTCACTGTAATCTGTAATATTTGCATATGTCCATTATGTCCAACAGTAATGAATCATGTGCATTTTTTGTAGAGTAGTTTTTATCTTCAATCTAATCATATGTATAGGGCATTTTTGTATCCAAAATGTAATGTGGTCAAATAAAAAAAAGCAAAAAACAAAAACACACACACACACATACACCCACACACACACACTTGGCTGACCTTAAAATTAAAGAAGCAAATATAGACAAACCTGACCTCACACCTTAGGCTAGAATCTGCCAATTTAAGCACTAGGCCAGAAGCCAGTTCACTGGAAAATGATGCACAAGTGCTCTTAGGCTTTATGGTGTTTTGTAATATCCATGAAAATTCTAAAAGTTCATAGATGGTGAGTCAAAATGAGCTGAATGCATTGATTTTGGACATAAGTACTGTATGACATTTCCTTCTAGCTCACCAGCTAAGCTCCTAACAAGCAGCTAAAGTCTATTGATTTGCCTCAACTTTACCCTGTTGCATCCATAATCATGTTCCAGTGTTGATGATTCCAGTTTCACGATATGCAGCCCATGTTCAAATTGCTAAGTTTTTATGGATTACTGTACGTGCAGACCGACGCCTGGGCAAGTGAACGGAAGCCTTAATACTATTCAGCTCCTGTGCTGTGTGAAGAGTAAATCTCTCATTAGTATGTAAACAGGACCGTAGTGGGTCAAAACAACGAGACCCGATGGACTTCCACTCAGAATAATGTGGCCTCGAGTCTTTCCACTGACAGATATTCGGAGCCCAGGAGCTACGAGAGCCAGACCGCCAGCCTCCCCGCTGACTCCAGCCGGCAATCAACAGCATTGTGAGGCCACTGAGAGGTCAATACACGATCCAGACACTTATCAACCGCCTCCCAGTAGCCTCCAGACCGGTAGCATCTCCTTAAGTAAATTGTGAGTGCAAGTCACTAAGTGTTCTTCCACCCTGACACTTCAGTGACCTCAGTAGGCATCGCTGATTTTCCCTCTTCACCCCTTCTTCAAATCACACTGTCGCTCTATGGCTTCCTGCCTCCCTCTTTCCTCACCATCAGACGTTGGCTGATTGCACTTGCTATTCATTTCATCGTGGGTTCTATATTCTTTCCATCTCATTTGGTAGAAAAAGCATCTGGAAATCCGAGTCCAGGATTCCTTTTTCTGTCACCCCCCTCTCCTTTTCTTTACCTGTTTCTTCATTATTCTCGAGTATTCTTCTTGATATATACCATTTCTCATCGTGTTTGTTCCTCTTCTTTATGTTCTGCAAAGTGAATCGGGAAGGTGAGGCTGGCTGTTGTTCCCTTTAGCTGCCATATTTTTACATTAACACTACAAATGTGCTCTGAGGGCAGAGAAATATGAATGCTTCCTGATCTGGAACGCATTGGTGGACGGGTTGTAGTGGCAGCATCGCCACCCCCCTCCCCTTCCCCCTACCAATGTTATTTCCATCTCCTTCGACAAGGGAGATGGCTTTTGTACTGGCGTATGGTATAGTGCACCATACTGGAACTAAAAGACTGAATCAAGTGGCCTGATCCAACTCTCCCTAGGGGTTCAACGCCACAGAGCCGAGAGATTATAGACTCACAATTCCTGTCCTTCAGAGGACCCCACTGTGACATTCCACCATGCACAAACCATTCTCAAACACGTTCCCACAATGCAAAACAGGACCAGCACCATGAGATTTTTGTGATGGTGGAGAAAAGATACAGAAATCTATAAGGCATGTTCCATACTAAAGCACGCCACATTGACTATATATTGAAAATGTTGTATACATGAGAAGAATAGGAAAGGGAAGATCACATTCAAAGGGGAAAAAATCATATCATCCACAGGAGTGCTTTCCAGTATGTGACTGTCTGGCATTCAAAATTGATGCCAGTCTGTTTTTATTCAGCTTTCTGTGGATCTGCAGGTGCTGTTGCCACGGCGCCTTTAAATATTTTATGCCCCTCCAACTTTTATGCGCCAGCCAATGATTCCACGATATCGATTCATTTCACCAATCAAAACACCATGTCGTTGCCCTCACATGTCGAGGCCCTGGCTCCTGATATGCTCCCCTCGTTTTTCTGCTTGATTAATCAATAAATGCCCCTGCAATTTTGCCCAATTAGTTTCACACTCTTCCCATCGATTAAACGGGGAGGAAAAACATATTCCATTTTGATGCACATCAGAGGGAACTCAGACACCTCATCAGGTGGTATTGATCACAGCCAGTCGCCCTTACTGAGCTGTGTACCAATGACCTCCATCATTAGGCCCCACGGCTGCTGGCTTATGCACTCCAGACAAGTGCTGCTGTCACCCCCCCTCCCCTCACCCAGTATATCCAACCACCCCCCCTCATCATCTCATTGCTTTGCTCTACCCCTTTCCTGTCCTCTTTTTCTCCTCTGCTTCATCACCTATGTCCATTCCTCTGCCCTGTCTCCCTCACCTCTCCTCCCTCCTTCCTCTGCGCTGCCCTCCCCTCTTGTTTCCCTACATATTCCTTCCCGCCTGTAATCAGATCATGGCGACCCCCTGCTGGTGTTAATGGAGGTGGGAATCATCCCTGGGTGTCAGGATGCATCTCATCTCTCAGGTACTCGCCTGCCAGTAATGAGGACGGGCACTGTCAAAACCCGGCCTCCCACTGTGCCAGACACACATGAGGGCATAATGAGCAGTGCGTATAAATAAAGAGAAAAGAAAAAAAAAGAAAGTTCAACTCTTCCCTTGTTCCACCACCTGTTATGGTATGAGCTGAGCTTGTCTGCATGCGGCTGTGTTTTCTGATGCCTCACAGCCCCCCTCCTATATACCCCAGAGCACGATATGATTAAATGCAGTGTATTTTCCAGTGCAAATATATGCTCTCAAATGTCCAGTGGCATTTTTTTAATGAATGTTGAGGACTGTGTTCAACAAGGCCCATCAAAAGTGTCAAGCACTATTCAAGAGAGACAACTCAGAAATCAAGATGCTTTCCACAGCAGTTGGTGTGGTGCATATAAAAATACAGCAGCCATATTTACAATAAATGGACATATTATTCTTAATTTATCCAGGGGCAAAGCAGATTAATTGACAACTATGTGATGTAAATGTTACAGATTAAGCCAAATGGTCAATTTCATCTGGAGTCCCTGGGGCAGGTGGGTGTTAAATGTTTAAATATATATATATATAGAGAGAGAAAGGTCGGAATGACAAAGGGCAAACAAATGACCCTAAAGCACAAACAGCGGGTTAACAGCTCACAGAAGTAAATTTGAAGACACACAGAGTAAAAGCCCAAGTGAAAATCAAACCTTTACAACTGCAGACAAGACTAAACATTACAAAGTATAAGCCAAAGTCACATAGCATGTAGAAAAAAAACACATGTAAAGACAATTGACAATATTACACATAACATTTAGGGTTTTACAGAAATTTAATGATCATCGATAGACCAGTCACTAAGACCTGTTTTCTTGTCTTTCTACCAGAGTACTTTAACATTAGTATTTTAGTATTATTAGTATTATGAAAATGAATTCACATATTTCACCAAAGTTTCTCAAACTCAAATATTATAGTTTGCTAAAACTTAAAATTAATGATAACAATTGGGGTTTTTGTTTAATAATTTTACATCTCTTTGTCCAGTGCTTTGAATAACACATGAACACAAATGATTACATCATCAGCATAGACAATAAATAATCAGTAGAGATAAACATATGATAGGTCATTGACGTTTAACCTGAACAGCAGGAGAACCAGAATTGACCCCTGTGGTACACTGCATATCCTGATGATGAAACAAAGGACCAATACCACCCTCTGTAGCTTTCACAGTCTCCAAGCAGTTTAAAGTTTCAGCAGAGTAATGCTTCCTAAAGCCAAGAGACATGCAGACAGATAGAAACGGAGCTGTTAAAAGATGTAGAGAGACTTGTTCTACTATGATGTATTACCATTTCTCAGCAGGTTTGGACATGACAGTGATAATGCAGATTACTCTGTGGTTGTTATTGTCTTTGTTCCCTGATTCATGGACGGAAGAAAAATAAATAAATAATTTTACGCTGTGGGAAAACTCCCTGTGTAGTACACAGATTAATAACCTTGGTTAAGGGACAGATTAGTGATTCTTTATGGGTATTAAGAAACAGAGTGTCTTTTCTGTGTTTGTCTTTGGCCCTATAACTCTTAAGAGGGCTGAAAATCCTGTCAACTTAGGGCTCTTAAGAGAGAATGTTGCTAAATGAGTATTAACTGGTTCTACTACAAAAAACTGTGTCTGTTTGTGTGTGTCTCTGTGTGTGTGAGAGAGAGTTGGGGCAGGGAGTTTTTATTGTAGCCACAAAATGATTATCAGTAGCTTCTGACACTAAACTGTGGTCTTGGGTGTAGTTTAATGTTAAATTAAGTTTGAACTTTACTCTTTTTCAAATTTAGTTTTATGTTTTGTTTTGCATGGCTAACAATGCTTATCAAAAAAGTTTCACTTTTCACTTTGTTTCTGGGCAGGTTAAAAGGTGTGCCTATCATGTTCCATTCTACATTTGAAGTATCATTTGAGCGCATGGTCTCATTGCTTTAAGCAGGCCATATATTTTTATTCAGCCAAGGAAAGTTCTGCCAGATCGATTTACTTTTTACTTACCTCATAAAGCTCTTCAGAGTTCTGAAATAGAGGCACAAACAGGGCTGGTCTAAGCCTTTATGGGGCCCTAAGCAGAATTTGATTTGGGGGCTCCTCACCACCTCAGTGCCACCAATACTATTGACTATTGTCAATACTTGATCATTCTCCCATTTACCCATCATCAATTTTATTAGTTGTTGCTGTGTTGCTCTCACAGTAGTATAAGTCAGCCTGTTAGCGTAATATTGTATTACATTTTTGTAAGATTACCATTGACATAATACATCACAACAACAACAAAGAAAAAACATTTCAAGCTCTCTTGTGGGACCCTTCAAGCACTTTTGAGGGCCCTCTGGTGGCCATAGGGGCCCTGAGTACGCTGTTAGTTTGCTTATACCTTGGGTTGGCTCTGGGCACCAAGATATTATTTTTACACAGTTCTGAAAGAGACTCACTGTCCAGTTTAGTCCATTTTCTGACTATGAGTATTAGATGATGATCAGACGATCCCTTAACCATGTGAAAAGACTTCATAAAGTTCATTGTTGAAGCTCAGATCCATTTGTGTCTTTAGATGCTCTGGTAACCTTAGTGAGGTAAACTGAAGCTTTTTGATTCCCCCTTAACCGTACCCTTGAGCAAACAATACAGTTTATCATAAAATGTGTTATTACAAAAGGCTGAATAATGAAACTCATAACATGTCTAACTGGCATTTGTTGTGCTAACAATTCAGCCACAGTGTCTCACAGTGTTGCATTTGGTCATTTCAAGTGACTATGCAGTAGTGCATGTGACTTCTCCTTCTACATGACTCAACAGTTTAAAATAGTTTTGTATTTTTTTAAAACAATGGAGTTTTCATACAACCATATATACCCCACCATGTCAGAGAAACACTAACCCAATCAAACTGCATGCAGCTTAAGAGGAAGACGGAGTATTTCAGAGAAAGTTTGAGTCCCAAGTCTTCTCCTTAGAGTAGAAGGTCAAGAGCAGGTCAGCAGATATCATCTAATCTAGACACCTTTGTAATTCTTTTTATCAACAAATGTGCTGGCAGGAATGTTTTCTCATCCATAACATGCTGCCGTAAATGAAGCGCTTGTAAACTGAGACACCACTCTCTTGTTCATTGTTAGTGAGATTTGTATTTTCATTTAAGGTGGCATGCTAGTAGGCTTGTACCCTCAGCATGACTCCAGTGAGATTGTAGGTAGCATAACGTGTAGATATTATACCTTGTATTCAGTCAAGTGTTACTCTAAAGTAATCTTCTTTGATCTTGAATAATTCTTGGAACAAGGTGTTTGGTGAGGAGATTTTTTTTTTTTTTTTTTGAGAAGCAGATTGCAACGAGGCAGCACCTGCCTTACTGCACACCTCAACCTCTGCCTGTGGCATCTCTAACAGGGAAAAGCAACTACTTCAGTGACAGCTACTAACTTTTGCAACAGAAGACATCACTGACAATTCTGGTGGGGTTTTATGCTTCTAATATTCTTATAGGCACTGCTCATTTTTCAGTTATGTACCGTAATTACAAGCAAATGTGCCTCTCTATCTAAATAAATGTCTTTACCATGTGGAAAAGTATAGCCTCGAGCAGCACTGGTCAATACAGACAGACAGATCAATATATGAATGGTCCTTTCATTATTCAACTAATGCATGTTGGTTTTGCATGCAAGGCAGAGAGCGAAGCAACATAAAAATAGTATTACCCCTAACACCAGCTGTGTGTTTGTGTTACTTGTACCACTCATTATACATGTATGAGAAATTAACCGCAAAAAGCAATAGGCCGTGCATTTAAAATGTTGCATTAATAAGTTGGTAAGACTCATTCCTTGGTGATGTTGTTATTCCTCAACGTAAATTGTATATAAAAGATAAATCATGGTGTATGTTTCAGAGCTAGATCAAAAGCCTGTCGAGTGCTGCTCCACTCAGTTGGTAAAGTTTTATTTTTTCTCTCTCTCTCATGGATTTTAACCTATTGCTGTAAAATCATACTGGGCTTTGAGCTTGTTGATGTGTGAAAACTTTCAACAAAAAGCTTCTTGAGACCTCTTTAGTTTGCATTGCTACTACCTTTTGATGGGAACTACATAAATTATGCATGGGCTGAGCATTAGGGCTGAATTTAAACCCTAGTGTTATACACCAGCGCCTCAAGATATCTGAACACACAATCAATAATTCTCCATCAGCCGGGGAGGCTTCCGAGAGGCCCACACAGTCTTCTTTGAAGCCGCCTGACAAGTTAAACCCGGTCCAGTTTCTTTTCTACTAATGGCCAGCCTCTTAGGAGAAAATGACATGTGCTGCTGTAAAGTCTTATTTTTATGTGGCCCAATTGTAAGACATAGAAGGTATTACAGGGATCAGTTCTAGACTTAGTTTTAGTGTTAGACGGTGCGCTACGCTGTGAAAAAAAGAGGAAGGAGAAGGGATCCTCTTTGAAAATATCATCAGCTCAAAAATGTAAGAAACAAAATCCATTTCAGTTCTGCAGTTTTAAAAGGATGACAGTAAAGGTTGGTGTAAAAGCACTTTAAATCCCCAAATGTTTCAATCATGAGGTTTCCTTCTCTCTCTCTCTCTCTCTCTCTCTTCCTCTCTCCTTTTTTGGAAGTGTGCCCTTTGGCAATATTCTCCGAAAGGAGCGAGAGTTAGAGATTTAGAACATTTGCACTAATGAAGCATGCCTCCTCTTTTTAATTCCTTGAACAAGCCATCGATCAGTTAGCAACACAGCTATGTTTGCATCCCTTTGTGTCTCATTTAGACCTTGCTTTGATTGATACATGGATTC
>NW_019174404.1:10657017-10808301 GCF_002260705.1 Seriola dumerili
GCTCATCCATGCAGCCACAGAGGTGTCAGACGCAGAAAGACACACACATTCACCCATATGCACATGCAAGGTATTGTCACTTTGGCTATTAAAAGCAAAGCTGGGCCGATTATGATCCCATTCAGAGAGAGAATAGCTCTCTAGAGGTGAATGATGGCACATCATATGGTGCAGGGTGGAGTGGGGCCTTCTGTGGAGATGGAGGGGATAGAAAATTGACTAGAGGAGATGGAAAGAGGTGTGAGGGTACAGAAAGATGTGAGAAGAGGAGTGGAAAAGAACAGGTAATGAATGATGATGGTGCCTATGTGTCCTGACTCACTAATCAGAAGAGAGGGGGAAAAAAAGAAGAAATTATGGTCCAAGCACAGGCTTACTAATACAGTGAATGGGAGGATATTAGGGAAAGCAAACAAATGCACAGATAAAAAGTCAGCATGAGAAAAACAAACAAAAAACATTACCATGAATGATTTTGTCCACCTCTGTTATGTTATCATTTTTACACCTGAAAAAAGAGTAACCTGAGAATTAGTATAGCATGGTTAGAATGAGAAATGGGCTCCTCTCTTTGCTGTCCATTTCTCATTTGCCAACACTGCTGACAGATAACTGCTTGGTATTTTTTTGTTTTTATGGTGCATATAAAGCAAAATGAAATATTTCTCTTGGTAGCTATCTCTGCAACAAAATATTAAGTTTTATTTGAGTCAGTGTCCTTTGGTTCATCATAAAATGCTTAGTTATTTATTTTTCAACGGTGACTTTTAACAGTATATCTGTGGCATTTTTCCTGCCACTGTGGGGTGCTATTACAGGAAACACTGCTATGGGCTATAGGAAAGGATAAATGACCTGTATGGTCGTTTAGGTTGTTCATTTTGAAGTTAACATGTAGGGTAAATTTTGCTGTACATGTCATTCTTTAGAATAGGTCCAGAAATTATACATTATTTTGTAGAGAAACGTATAGTACATCACATACAACTAACCTAAGGCTCCACTTGAGGACATACATTTAATTTTAAAAATGCAGGAAAATAGTTACAGAAAATATAGAAATATATAGAAAATTTTTACACTGTGCAATCTAAATATATCAGTCCATTTGGTTTGATAATGCTGAATAGTGAATACATTGTCATTTTCCACTCCTGTGGGAAATATCTGGCTCTGTGGCTGCGAAACACTTGTCTATGTTCACCAGCTAGTCACTCACTGTGTCTGTCTGTTGATGTGCAGGTAGCATAGATTTGGTTTAGTAGGGAGTATTACCTGAAAACAGCTGGAAATGAGGCTGATGAGAGCCGAGAGACTGAAGCAAAACAGTAAAATTGGTGACTGTAAACCAAAAGAATTAGTTGAAAGATACTTGATAGAGCTTAACAGAGAGTCGGAGGATAATTCTAAGTTGGGTGTGTCACTATAAGAACGACCCCTTTTACTCTACACAGTCATTTAACCCATTGTTTATATAAGAAATATTGATAGGTATGGCTTTAAACACACATGTGGCTCTGCACAGACTTTCAAAAAGAGGAAAGGCAACACCATAAAAGGGTGAAGTTGTGCTCTCTACTGAAAATATATAGTCTCTGTTGAATTTGGATGATTACTTGAAACGTGAAAATTTCCCCCTAATTTTTTTTTTTGATAGTGTTCATTCCACAGTCCAAAAATCTCATCATAGATTTTACAGGTAGAATGTAAAATATCCCTTCCTCACCACTGTAGCAGTAACTTACCTCACCTACGCTGATGCCATCCTATATTGATCACTTAACAACAAGTGGCCCAGTGAAATGCATTTGTGCTCATAAATGTCAACGTTTTTCAGTGCACCTCATACTTGTTTCACACGCTACAGAGCAGAGAATTCACATATTAAAACCGCCCTTCAAGACTTTGGGACAGCACATGTAATAAAGGATCCAAATAAAGCATTCCTGGTGGAAATCACAAGCATCCAGAGAGAGGGGGAAAGGCAGAGAGGAACTTTGAACATGTCAGCTGTTTTTTTTTAAGGCTGTCTCAGAGGAGAGGTTTATGTAAGTGGTTTATTGCGTGCCTGCATCATGGGGGGACAAAGGAGGGGAGACGCAGGGCATTTATGAGATTAACACAAAGTAAACTTCTTCCTAGAGTGATTTCCTCTGCAGAGGACATCAGCAGTCAGCAAGATGGGAGAGAATAGAAAGAACAGGGTGCGGCGATGGGTTCACAAGAATCAGAGAAAATAGCAACATCCAAAGCACAGGTCCAGGAATATGGTCAGGAGGTATTAAATGTCTCCAGAGAAAATTGGAAGAAAGAGCAAGAGAGGGACAAAATGTCTCATGCCTCCATTACCTTAAGTGCATGGTGACGCTGGAGGCAGAGCAGGTGACAGGCCTGTTACATATATGACTGTCATCCATGCTGTTGGCACCCACTCATTGACTTCCAGTACAAGTGTAGGGTCATCTTGCCAGTGTTTTTCAAGGGCACATGGGTGAATTAAAGCAAAAGACATAAGTCACTGACCATTCACTGTCTGCTCTCTCTTATTAATTCTGTCCAGACACACTATCATTTGATATGAGTATACCAGGTATATTAAAAGCCACTAAACAATATGAATAAAAGTCAGTCATTTTTAGTTGCTGATGACACAGACCGGAGTTGTTTACATTTCAGAAAATGTGCGGGGGAGAATTGAATGGTGGTTTCTCATACGGAATACCCAGGACAAGAACATCTCAGAACTAACCATGATCAGATCATGTGATGCATGATGCACGTAATAGGCCTCAAGAACCTGTTGGAGGTGAACTGCACAGATTGTGGTGGAGCCTGTTGCTTATAGTTCTTCATTTAATCAGATCACTGTGACTGTTTCTTCTTCTGCTAATCCTCTGTTGCAATATTTAAAACTCAACCATGCACAAAAAGGCACTGAAAATGTTGTGTCGCATTATGTTTTGTTGTTGCTTAGACCCATTTTCATGGCTATTAAACCCTTAACTCTTACTGTATTTGTTCAGTGTGTGTCCTAGCTGACTGAGGGCGAGTATTTGCTATTATAATTCCAGTGGTGTATTATAATACCAATAGCGTTTACCTGCAGACTTCCCGTGGGGACACTCTTGAAGGCTCAGGCCACCTCTGCTTTTACGACAGAACACCTCTTCTTGCCCTAACCTCTAAATAATGGTGGTGGCATCTAATACAGAAAATTCAATATTCTTATATTTTGTAGAATGTAAAAAAAAAAAAAAAAAAAAAAAAAAAAACAGACAAAGAATATGTGCGTTTTGGCTGCCTACGGGGAAACAAGCAAGTCTTTGGTAACACAAGTGGTCACAGAAGTCAGAATCCATTCTTTGAATTGTTTTGGGAGGGAGGAGGAGGAGAGACGTATCAGTGTAACAAACACCTGACCTGGTGATAAAGTATCAGGTGGGAAGTGGCACTACATCACTCAGAGGGAGACAAACCCAATCTGCCACTTCAGGTCCACTGCTTCGAGAGAGGAAGGGAGGGCAGACAATACACCCGAGGAAGGAGTCTCAGCCTCTTGCCGGGTCTGTCGCCAGTTAGCCATGCACAGCAACAGCTGGGCACTTTGATTAATTTGTCCGAAGGCAGTGATTTATTCGTTTGTAAGGGACCCGCGTGAACTCCACAATGGCTTTACACTGTGTGCATACAAAGGCAACATGCATTCCCGCTCGGACTCACTTAATATTTATACAAGTTTTTTTCTCTTTCTCTCTCTCTCACACACTCTCTCTCCCTTCCCCTCTCTCCTCTTTCCTCTGCATTAATCAGTTTTGACAGCTAGCAAGAGGAGTGTGTTTAATGTGAATTTTTATCATGATTAATCTTGTTTGAAGGAGGTATCTCTGATACATTTTAATGGGGTATCCGCTTTGATTTTTCCTTCCATAGACTCCAGTGTTGGTTACCCCCCCAAAAAATAAAATGAATACTTTCTCCAAAGCCAGACTAGTCTATCGAAGTAACGCCCGATGAATTTCATGTTCATTTTGTGACCTATAAAAAAATAGTAGCATTCTATATATATAGATATATATATATATATCTATATATATAGATACACATACGTCTTACTCCCAGCTGGTGCCAGAGTTGCAGAATGTTGATGGTAGGAGTTGCTTTATGCCTCTGTGTATACCACCTGTCAGAAGCATGAGAATCGTGTCCATTAACCCTAAAACTAATCCTGTTAAGGATAAACCATCTCTGAAAGGATACACATGAAATCACAGGGAGTGCATGGACTGTGTTGAAGCAGACAATTTCACTGTTGCAGCACCATCCGTAGACAACAACAGATCTTAACTGTACCATTTCCTCCTGCAGTCCCTCTCTCTCTCTCTCTCTCTCTCTCTCTCTCTCTCTCTCTCTCTCTCTCTCTCTCTCTCTCTCACTCTTTCTCCTTTTCCCCATACTCTCAGGAACACACGCATGCACAGGCTCAAACACACACACGCACACGCAAAGTGCTGACGCTGGCATTTTGTGCTCTGTGTTTTCACTCTCAGCTCTTATAATCTGTTTTATCTCAGGTGCTGCCAATAGCAGGTTTAATTAATGAGAGGATATTCCTAATGTAATTTAGCCAGCACAGGATTATAAAATGACACATCACTCTGTAGCCTGCAAGGCAATGAGAGAAAGACACGTTGGATGGGGAAGGAGGAATGGAGGGAGCGAAAAGAGAAGAGAGAAAAGAAGTGTGGGTAACTTTAAAGTATTATCAGCGCCACATCAGAGCTCGAAGGGCACTGGAAACTGAAAATTGCCTCGGTTAATGCGTGCATCTCTGCTGAATCTGTATGTGTGTTTTCTGTCTGTTTGTGTATTTGTGTTTGCGCATGTGTCAGCAGCCTTAGTTTCAAGGGGTTAGGATTTATCTTTCCTTACAGGGGGAGTCCCATACTAATTAAGTCTAGGCCTATTAGAGTGAGCTCCTCAGCCTAAAGCATTAGAAAGTGTCACTCTCCCATTCATCCTGAGACCCAGAGAAGCAGCAGGCAGGCAAGCAGGAGACATAGGGTTACTATTAAAATCAAGATTGCTGATGTCCTATATACCGCTCAATGGATGGATGCGTTTATGAATGGAGAGATGCAGTCAGCTATCTGACTTGGCAACAGGGCAGCTTTCTCCTGTAGCTTTACACTAATGCTCCTCCAAGGCCATCTTTTATGGAGACACTTAAGATCATACATTAACATGAAGTATAATAAAAGAGTTTAAGCTATAGGTCAATAGCACTGGAGGTTGTTTTTGTGTCTCAACTGCATGTGATTGCTAAATACATCTAACTTATGTATTAGATCCATTTTAAAATTCACATAGGTATTTGTGCAATAAACACAGAGACATGGAATGTAAATGAATTTCACACTTAGATTGGGTGTTCTCACATACGTAACCTTGAGGTAATGGGTACTATAGGATAATTTGGAAAAAAAAAAAGTGTCAATTTCCTCATAGTTTCTTAAGTATATTGGTGCAAGAAAGGAAATGATGTATTTTTATATTGAAATTCCATCCTTGGGTGCTCATTGAAGGACAGGAAAATCACACACCCTTTAAGACATATTTGCACAACTTCAGGGATCTGGCCAACAAACCCTCCAACCCAATGCGCTGAATTTTTTACCACCCTGGACAAATTCCTTCTATAGCCCAGCATGTATTCCATTTATCACGATCTGTGACATTGTTCAAGAACAGAGAGGCTTACAGTAATATCAAAGTTGACATAAATTTAATTAAGTGTCTGGACATGGACCTCAATTTGCATTTCATAAATTATATGTTCTATCATGCATTTGCAGGGACTAAAAGAAGTAAGATAAGAGATAATGAACGAATGGTTTTCCATATTTAAAAAAAAGGCAAAACAGATGGTTAAGTAATGGACAATATGAGAAATACTTTAAATGAAAACAGAATAACTACTGTCTAACAACTATATCTCCTCCTCCTCTCCCCTTTACTGTCAAAGTTATTGATGGCAACATGTGCTGATAATTTTATTTGACCTGCTGTCACTAGTTCCAAGAATCAGATGTGCAGGAGAAATGTTCTCCTCCTTACTCTGAAAGCATCGCTCACCGCGCGGTGACTGCAGGTTCATACTTTTGCTCCGTGAGCTTGTCAGGTCAGTTTGGAGGATGATGTTTTGAGCGTCTGTGTGAAGCCGTCATCTCTCAACCATGCAGTTTGAGATGTACTCTATATAGCTAATGTATTCTTAACAATGAGTGGAATTTCAATTTGTGCTGTACATATTCCAGCAGAGCCAAGTGAAATGAGCACTATAACAAAGACATCTTATTACCCCACCTCACATGAATAAGTAGCTAACACTTCTGACCACAAATATAATAATGTGTTCTTTATGACGTGTTTTAGCTCTCTTGATGAGCTGTTTAAAATTTAAATAGATGTAATTGCTTTTAGTCACATTGTAGACTGCACTAGTCGTAATGTAAACTCCAGAATTTCAAAGGCAATTCTGGAAAACCACTGAATTTCATGCTTTGTTTAAATCCACTATTACCTATATTTAAAGTTGTGGATGGGGACAATTTGAATATGTACAAGTGAGGTTTTCGCACCTGGTCCTGCAAAATGGCATCATTGTCACCTGTATTTATCACACACTCCGTATTTGAAGAAGCAGAAATACTGTATCAGGTGACCTAATGAGGCTGTCTTTAGCTCTAGCAGTTAGCATGAAACACTAGGGATTTGAGGCATCCTCTTGCTGATTCACCAGCAGTGTTTGACCCAAGCTGGAAGGTTTGGAATACTGTAGATGTGTGATGCTGCTTTCAAAGCTCATAAAAAATGGTTAAAGGATATGTTTTTCAAGTATAGTCAGGTGCCCATATGAATGGTGAATTAGGTTTTGCTTGCTGTAAATCATCCCACATGTTTATACTGGACATTAAAATATCCCTTCCTGTTGGACTTTCAATGTAAGTAATGAAAATCCACAGTCCTCATTTTGTGCATAAATTCATTCCAAAGATTTTCTGAAGTTAATATGAGGCTAGAGTTAGACTTCGATATCTAAAAGTTAAACTTTGTGTTTCCCCAAACAGAGTTTCTGTGCTGAATCATGGCTGGGGGATGGTGACAAAAAGAGAATTTGTAGTAAGACTGCGACTTTGAAAGATATCCTCTCGATTTGATTAATTCAGACGGTTGAAGCCTCACATGAGCTCCAGATACACACTGGAGTGTATTTTTTACACAAAATGAGGACTGGTGGATTTGTCTCCCACCACTCACTATTGAAACTGCTTTAGGAAGAGATCTTTCAATGGCCAGTCTTCCAGTTCTTTCTTTCTTTCTGTCTTTCTTTCTTTCAGTGCTGACTGTTAAAGGTTTAAATACAGAGTCCAAGCTGTTAACATTTGGCAGTTTTGTGGTGTAACTATGTCTCTCACAATCTCATTCCACAGAACCTGATTTGCTTTCCAGATGATTTGTAAAAGTTGCAGCACATTCATTTCAAGCCACTTAAACATTAAAGGCTATAAAATGCCGCACACATTTGGAACATCATTTGAAGAATTTGGAGCGGCAGAGAATTTTGTAATTGGCAAGATTAATAATATTTACAGCGCTGAGATGCAAATCTCCCTTCGCCGGAGCCCCATGAATAATTGAGTGCGAACAATCACTTTGAATAATTCATTTCTAAATATTCTTCAGTGTGTTTTTTTATGACCAGAGGGCAAGCTGAGTTTTGTGACAGCAGCAATGTGCGGCGGTAATTACGCTGAGCGTCTGCGGCCCCTCTTAATTGCTGGGAGAAGTTCCTTCGCGCCAGCAGGCTTCTACAGAGAGGAGGAGAGGTGGAGGGAAAAAAGATGGTAAGACAGAGACAGAGAATAGGGAGAGAGTAAACAATCCTTCTCTCTTTCTTTCTATCTATCTTCCCACTCATATCCCCTTACTATGCTTTCCATCACAGAGATTTCCTGTACCAGCCCCCCCACCCCCCACCCCCACCCCGCCTGTGTTTGCTGCTCATGAGTAGAATATTGATGCTAATAGAATTAATTACTTGTGGTGTTTTATTTTTTTCTTTTTCAATATGTACATCCTAACAGCGTGGTCTGTTGGGGGGGGGCTGGGAGAGCTGGGAGAGCTGGGAGAGCAGAGCAGAGTTTGACGGAGGTGGGAAATTAGAAAGGGGGCTTTAAGAAAGAGATAAGTTGATGTGTGCAGTGAGGCCTCCAGACCTCCAGGACCTACTAGGAATACCACGCTCCTGATTAAAATCACAGCTATCATTAAAGCAGCGCCCAACTCGCCATTTTTAATTGAGGGGTTTTAAACAGAGACTGTGACTTGACTACAAAACACAGAAAGCAGAGGCTGAACCCAAAGGCGTTCTCTCTGTGCTTCCAGCTGCTCAGGCCACTGGTGTTAATGATGGATCCTCCTGCTGTTAAGGCCACTGGTGTTAATGATAAATACACCAATTAATTTTTCAAGAAGAAAATGCATGACAAATACCCTGTGAGTTTTGTGCACAAACATCTCATCAAAGTTGTTTTATTTACTTTGTGATGGGTTTTTTTTTTCTGCAGGTGTTGCTCCCAGTCTGCAAAGGTTCAGATTTATTGTTGTTGTATTGCTGCTTTTTCCTCTTATTTTACATCACATGAATGCAATCACTGCACAACCGAAACCCCCCCGTAATAACTCAAGCCTGTTTTTCTTCACTCAGATCCCCTGAGATGTTGCCAGTGAGACATATGAGATGGTCTCTTTCATTGGCCTTGGCATAAACTGAAACAGAATGTCAGGACTATTGCAGACAAGAAAGCACTTTGTAAAATTTTATTATGTCTTGATAGATGATGTGCACCTGTTCTGATTACAACCATAAAACACAGTTCCAAGCTTTATCATCCATCTCTTGAAGCGGAATATGCTTGGCGCTTAACTCAAATCCCCTATTGTGAGATAATAACACAACAAAAGATTTTGTGCTTTGGAGCTTTGGCAGGATTTAAAGTTTTTTTTTTGTTTTTTTTTTTTTGGCGAGGTAGATTACCTGTTTAATGCTGTCTTCTCTCCTTAATTACCTCTAACAACAACACGTTTGTACTTTGTCAGACACCCAAAGCCATCCTAACACCCTGTTGCCTCTCTCATCATCCTGTCTCGTCTCTCTTCTTCCTTTACTCTCTTCTCCCATACTTTTGCAGTGTAGCCAGAAACTTAACCAGAGGCCTTGCTGCCCGCTATCGATCTGCGTGTCGTAATGATGGCTGAGAGATTGCCTGCACCGGGGAGTGATCTGGGAGCCAGTGCAGGATTAAGGAAGGCATGGATTGCTATCGATTTCTATCTGATACAATCATTTCATTTGGGCTCAAATCTCCTTCCTGGTGCATTGTGAGCCAATCCACGGCAGAGATCTTTTAATTCTCCCCCTCCCCTGCTCCCTTCAGAGGAGCCTAATGCTGTAACACGCCACTCTGCTAACAGGGTTAACACCTCCTGTTGTTCTCACCATTACTACAAAACTTATTAATTAAGGCCAGCCTGAGGACTAAGACCTCAGGGCCCCACCCCCATGAGGGACCTGAGATGGAATGAGGTCTCAGGGAAGATCTCGACTTGACCAGCCGATAGGTGGTTTATACAGCAATGCTCCGCTGTGACAGATTTGTGAATAGCAGGGTCATTTACTTTGATTGATTGGTTTGTGTGGAGAATGCCCCATTTTCCCCATGAAAATAAGGCCAATTTATTGAACAGCGGTGTCTCATGGGTGAGTGTTTTTAATTTGTTGTCTCTGCTGATGAGATGTATCACTGTCAGTGGATATATGTCCTCAGCTCAGCATGCAAGGGGCCCCTTTAACACTCACACGCATTGTACAGTATGAAAACATAGATCATTGTTGCTCCTCTGCGATAGATAAATGAAGAGGAACATACATTGATACATGATGCCATGAAACATATCCTTTCATACTATTCAGATAATAAAGTGTGTGCTATAATTCCACAAGCCCAATCAAGTGGCATTGCTATGAACGCTGCTGTACGCCCATGCTTATCACCTGAATGAGTGTAGACAGATGTTATCAGTTCAAATGCATCTTAATAAGCAGCTAATATTGTGTTTATCCCTTCTGCTTTTCTTTCCAGGCTTACGGCGGCTTAGTATCTTGAGTGTCTGCACATCTGGGTTGATGAATTTCACATACAAGTATCATGCTGACACAGACATGCTTTGTAAGGGGCTTGTTTCCTAGCATGCTCTTCAATTAGTCCAATTTATGTAGCAAGGCCCGGATTCACCTTCAAAGCAGGGGAACAAACAGCCGGGCTTCTATTGATTTGGCCCTGCTTTTCCTCCCGGCCATTGATTAAATCTCCGGCATTATTTGCTATACAGGCCAGGGGGATGGCGTTATTGCTCTGCTCTGCCGTTACCTGTCAGTTGCCAGCCCTACCAGACAGAGAAATAAGGCCACCAGAGGTAGAGTCGA
The DNA here is from genome assembly GCF_002260705.1 of Seriola dumerili. Lineage (NCBI taxonomy): Eukaryota > Metazoa > Chordata > Actinopteri > Carangiformes > Carangidae > Seriola > Seriola dumerili. The sequence continues at coordinate 10,667,564 of NW_019174404.1, forward strand.
GAGAGATGTGATGAAAAACAAGAGCGTCCCCCCTCCTCCACCCCCCCCCACCCCAACCTTCTTCTTTTTTTTTTTTTAACTCCGGGAACAGATTTGTCCCTTAATGAAGGTCTCACCACGGAAACGAGAGTGGTCGAGGGGGTCACAGGGGTTCTGGGAAACGCCCTCTTATCCCGGGCCGGCTTACCCCCACAGCCACTGGAGATGACACTGCTCCAGTCCAAGTGTTTGACCCCTCAGATTGATTTATCGTAATCAACTGTGGACCAGGAAGAATCCGGAGGATGCCTGTGTTGTGGGGAAAGGCACCTTGGGACCATACAGACAATCACTAGACCCTCCATCAATTTACACATGACAGGAACCAAAGACAGAGAGACAGAGAGCTGCCGCTGGTGAGGGTGAGAGAGGAGGAGGCTCGGGGGCTGAGCAAGGTGGGGATGGATAGATGAATGTGTATATATGTGTGTGTGGGTGTGTGTGGATGGGTGGTGATAGTGGGATATAGGATAGGGGGTCCCTAAGGCCAACACAGTTAATTAGCTTTGTGAGAAAACAATCACACTAACAAGCCAAACAAACTTATTAGACTACTCCCATTATCCTTCCTGCTCTCCCAGGGCCACCGCCAAAGTGGCAGTTTGAGAGACAGCTTTTCCTCAGCCGCAGTTGTACATTTACACCTTTGCATGCTGATTCCGGCCAGACACAGAAACACGCATAAACTCTCACAACATCCTTTAACAAACAGATGACTGCCCTCGTGTGGAATAATACTCGCGCGTCCGAGCGTTCTTGTTCTTTCGCAGAACATTTTTAATCACCTTTGAAATGTAGCCTTCGTATTTGTTTTGGCAGGAAATGAGACCGGTTCAATTATGTGTGAGATACAAAGGGAAATGATTCCACAAGCACCCCTTCTCACTTTCTTCAGGCATGACTGCACCACTAGCTTTATGTCACTGGTGTATAGTACAAGCCGGTGATAAAAATGAGCTTGGTGCATAAAGCAGCATCTGCCCACACAATCTGCACCAAACCGAGTGGCCAGTCTCGAGCAGCCACTGGAAGCACAAACACACTCCCTCTTCCTACCAGCGCTTCAGCAGATTAAATAACGCTCAACATAAATTCTAAAGGAAGGGAGGACAACCACCACTCAAATCTCAGCAGACAGTGTGGCTTGTGTAGCTTTTATATGCTGATCCATAAACGGGGAAAAAAGGAGGCCTCTGCATACATAAACACGCACGGTCTCCCGTGTCCGTCCATCTCGAACGCACAAACACTCACAAAGTCACATAAAACACTGATGCACATCATCAGAGATGTGTTCATTTAAGTTTATTACCCATGTGGAGCGCCATGGTCCCGTGTTAAAGAACATGTAGTTTGGTGCCACTGGCATATGGGCGCATGGGACGATATGTCATGCCGAACATAAAGGGGCCACGGCGCAGAGTGAGAGCAGATGCAGTCCTCCAGGGGTGTGGCTGGCACCGGGCTGCTTTCCTTGGCCACTGTCCATGCTCTCCCACTGCTGCGCGACTGTAGGAGATGCCTTTAATATGGCTTTAAGTCCCATTGAACAGTGGGGAACCCAGGGATCCAATTTATTACCGGCCAGCTGCCCAACTCGCCCGCTCACAGTCTGCCATATGCAGGTCTTAGTGCGAGTGAGTGTAAGCAAGTTGTGTAAATGTGTGCATGTGTGTGTGTTTTCACGTTTTAATGATGCATGCACAAGTGTGTATGGAGTTAATGTAAGTGTACACACACACACACACACACAAACACACACAAGTGTCTGAATGTCTTCTTAGCTCATGTGTTTACCAGGCAAAACTTTTAGAAAGGAGCAAAACATTGTGTAATGTAGAAACACATGATCATCAAATGTTTGAATATGAAGCTAAAACATCTGCCATCTTGATGAGATTTCTCCAAACTAAAAATCGGGCCAGCATGAAACACGATCTGACTAAGAATTTTAAAAAAAATACGCTAATAAAACTTCAGAAATTCAAGATAACGGTTCTTGAAAAATATCTATTGCTCAATTTAGCAGCTAATAAGATGAATTCTTGAGATGATAATTCTTCTGGCCGGTCAACTTTTCTGACATGTTTCTTATCAGCTGTAGATGAAATATAGATTGAAAATCTCCCTAAGAAAAATTGAGAACAAGTTTAAGTTGAAGCAAGTTTAATTATCTATTGCAAATGATGCTTGGAATGATTATTTATCTTGGATAAGAAAAACTATAATCCTAAAATGAGGTATTATGATTTCCCTGCGTTGCCCTCTCTGCAGTGTAAAAGATAACAAGGAGGCCAGCAACGGGTACCAGCCATGGTGAAGAGGATGAAATCACACTCAAACTATGCTCATTTAATCCAACACAGTTAAGCTTCCCTCTGTTCTGGTGGGTGCGGTGTACAGAGCGGCTAAAAAAAAAAAAAAAAAAAAAAGTGGCATTCCAAGAACAGAAGGGCCCCACAGTGCTCTCACTCCTTAGACGAAAAACCGAACGCCACTACCCAGCTCCTCCTCCCAAGAGCAGTAAGAGGCTGCTGTGAGAGCTGAGGTTTGACACTGGGCCACTGGAGACCAGCTACCCTAACCTCAAACCCTGACCCCCCCCCCTTCCCCACCTAAACCACTGCAGGACTCCAGAGGCTACCCTCGTTCAGTACACGTGGATGACATTTATTGTGCAGTGGAATTCACAGCTCTATCAGTGATCTCATACGCAATATATGTTGTGTAGACAAAACGGGTGCGTGCAAGTTTCAGGTCACCGTCTTTACAGAGGGGAGCTATAGCTTTTGCTTCATGCTTCATTACTGAAAGAGAAGTCTGGCTCACAAAGACCCTTTTGAACAGAGCTGTGCCATCGTTAAAGTTTGCTGACTTTCACTAGTTCCACTGTGTGCGGCTGATTCTCTCTGATTGAAACGAATACACAGTGTGTGGAGAGGTGATGAAAGAAACCAACTATTGCAGATAAAGTGTTTTTTGGGTGTGTGTGTGTGTGTGTGTGTGTGTGTGTGTGTGTGTGTGCGCGTGTGTGCGTGCGTGTGTGCGTGCCTGTGCTTGGGCATGTGTGTGCGCCTATGGTGTGTGCAGAGTAATGATGCGCTGTGTCTGACGGGAAAGTCACATCTTAATGATGGATGGTCGATTATAGAGAGATCTTCCAGCTCGTCCCAGGCCCAATGTGCTCTGTTATTAGCATGCATATAAATGGATAATACCCAGCAGCCTCTTCACATTCACTCGCTAACGCCATTAGATATGCAGCCCTGTCTCTCCGTCAATAAAGCATAGTCATACTGGGAATTAGTGTGTGTGTGTGTGTGTGTGTGTGTGTGTGTGTGTGTGTGTGTGTGTGTGTGTGTGTGTGTGTGTGTGTGTGTGCAGTATGTGTATGCATATGTGAATGTAACAACAGCTCTCAGTTCACGTTAACTCTTTAAGCGCTGACTAAGTGTCACTAGCCTGTCTCTCTCCTATCAGGTGTGCGGGCTTCTTTTCTTTCCCAGGGTTGTGTGCATGCCTGTGTGTGTGGGTGTGTGTGTGTGTGTGTGTGTGTGTGTGTGTGTGTGTGTGTGTGTGTGTGTGTGTGTGTGTGTGTGTGTGTGTAAGTGTGAGGAATGAGTGTTTTTCCAGACTATGATTCTAAGCCCCCCTTTTTTTAGTTACATCATGGGCTCTTTAAAAAAAAAGAGAGAGAGAGTGAAACCTTGCATTGTGAAAAGACTGAAAACTCATCTCACAAGAGGAGGATATATTGTGGTTAAGGGTGGGGTGAGAATCTGGTTTCTTCACATTTTGTTTGCACTATGGTGTGTGTGTGTGTGTGTGTGTGTGTGTGTGTTCATCCATGTGTCTGGTCAGTATACGTAAGTACATTTTGGCAATTATTTGTAACTAAACGTAGTAGTAATAATTCAATAGTGTGTGTGTGTGTGTGTGTTTGTGAGTGCGTATGGGTTGCGGTTACCCTGTTTGCCAAAAGGCATTTCCTAATTTACTACCTGGCAATCCTCAGGATGGAGCAAGCACGCCATCCAGGGATGCATAAATCTTAGTAACATACAGGTTATTGCTCTTTTTATGTTGAAATTCTGCTTGCCTCCGAACGTTACAAACAATGTTTGCTTTAACAACACAATCTGTTCTACACAACTGCCACTTGTTTTATGGACAATATACGTTTCGGAGTTGCGCACTCGAGCAACAGACAGACACCAGGAGATACAGCTGAGCATAATGAACTGCCTCCCTCCCCAATAATCTACAAAGTGACATCAGCACCATATTTAAGAGGAAAAAAGTGAATTATGTAAAATGCCTGGCAGTATTTCCCACCTCATATTGCTGTGCTAAATCATTAGAGAGCATCATTGAGATTGCTGCAACAAACAAGAATGTTTCATAAATCTGTCTGTAAATGTGTGTACATATGTGCATATTCCAGTGCGTGTGTGTACGAGCGTTCTTCTATCATTAGACTCGAGTCTCAGAGACCTTCCTTAATGATGCTGATGTGTCTTTCCCTTTGTGCCGCTATCTGGCAATTTGGAAAAAGTAACACATAATTCTGCTAACAAAAGTGTTTATGAAGTCATTATCTCTTTTCTGTGACCTTTTACGTGCCTCACAAGAGTAAGCAGCGGTGTCTTCCTGTAAGCTTCGATTGAAGCGTCTCACATTAACTCTTTTTTTTTTTTTTTTCTACTGTATGAAAGCATTTCCCAGAATGCTCTCTAGATATAACTGGAGACAAATACAACAAATTAAGCACAAGGGAAAAAAACAAAACTGAAGCACTTGACAGCGCTTGAACTTTCCCTTACTGTCAGTATCTTTCACTTGCACGGACTACAATATCTGCAGGCCTTATCCACACACTTCCTTATGTGTGAGTGAAATGTCAGTGACATGTCGCTGAAACTTTGACACCATTCTTAGCCGGCCAAATATGTGAAATGGGAGATAGGAGGGGTTACGTCATTGAAATGCTTTTTTTTTTTTTTTTTTTTACCCTTTCTTGGGAATAATATTGGGCTATATCTGGTTTGCAGCCACCAGCAGCAGGGATGGACCTCTGTTTGGCATGCATGTCAAGTTAAATGTGAACTGTGCCTCCTGACACTTTAACCCAACAGTTCACATGTGTGTGCACTCGTGTGGCGAGGCAACTGCTGTTATAGGGCAGGTTTCTAGGTTTCTCGGTATATGTGTGTGTGTGTGTGTGTGTGTGTCTGTGTCTGTGTCTGTGTCTGTGTGTTTGTGTGTGTGTGTGTTAGGGGGGTAGGACAAAAGAGAAGGGGAAGGAGAAGAGAGGAGCTTGGAGGACAGAGGGATAACGGCTGGTGAGGAAGGCAAAGGGAGGGTGAGGTGAAGGGCAGTAATGGGGTCAGCCTCAAAGGTGAGGGCTATAATCCATCAGTAACCTTTCCTCCCACATACAGCCATGTGCAGAGTATGTATCTGTACACGTAAGCACACATAAACACACTCACACTGACATTCTCCTGTAACCCCGGTATCAAACCCCAACCCAGCGTCTGTTGTTTGATGAAAACCAGAATGTCCCACCAGATCACACAAATCCCCCCTTTAACTTTCCAGCAACTTTAGCATCATAGGCCAAACAGTGTCTGTGTTGACAATATTTAATGCCCTGGGATTATCCTTATGGTTCAACAAAGATTTCAGAACGCTGCTGTCTCACTGCGGGTTTACACAAGCTTTTGATGGATAGCCCCGATTGTATTAACCAGCTGTGTACTATAGGTGCAGTTGTACCCTCTGGAGTGCTGCATCACTTTTTAGTGCTCTGCAGTTTCATGGTAATTGTACCAGGCTCCGTCTAGATGCCAGCTGGAAAGGATGGAATATCCCAAGCTGTCATCAGCAGCTTGTTCTTTAAGCCCCCAAAACCCAGAGTGTTCATATTCAGTCATCTGCACTTTTATTGCTAAGCTAAAAATGCTAAAATGTTTGCTTCTCTCTTATTCCGTCACCAAATGAGATGTTCAACAAGTACACTGTAATGAGTAACGTACGATGAAGAAGCTGGAAACAGCGGAAAGCCTCAAAAACCACGAGCTCACAGTTTGAATTAAATTTTTAACACACAAACTAAAGTGATCTTGTCTTTCCTTTTAACAGCGAATTAAAGAGAATAACCCAAGACTGCATATGCTGATGGAATAATTCATTTTTTGTGGTTGCCACATTGCTTAAAGGGTGTATAGGCATTGAAACTTGGCTGGCCTTACAAGTGAGAGGAATTAGAGCTTTAAACCTCCGGCCAGGTTCTGCCTGGAACAAGGCAATCTCCTTCGCTCATGGAGCCTGCATTTTTAATGAGAACATCTGCTCCGGTGGCCCTCTGGTGGAACCAAGGCTTGCTTAATCACACAGTCGAGCCCCTCAAGTCTCTCGCAGTGGGATCTGCTCAGCCCGGTGATCAGACGGAGCTGGCCACTTCACACTAGAGCAGAATACTCACTAGTAGAGAGGGGGTGGAAAGGGCATAGTGGATGTATTATATTTGATGCAAAAAAAAAAAAAAAACCTTCATATCGAGTGGAAGTTAAAACAAGGCAGTGAAAGAATGACTGTATGAAAAGAGAGCATGGGAGACACAGACAGAGGTCTATTAGTGCAATGTGTGCAGTCTTCTTTCCTACAGGTAGGAGTGTGGCTTAGAGACTAGACTCGCACTAATAGGGAGAAATTTGAAATGTTATCTGTTCCTCTTAGATTGGTTTTCACCCACACCAAGCTGCTGTTTTCTGCCCCTGAAACCCAAGCCTTTCACTCATTAGCGTGGATAAACTGCAGGTGCAGTGTTGCTGTGCGGACTGGGGAAATGAAGTTTTTTATTTTTTCTAAAAGGCTGTTATATGACTGTTAGTGTTCACAGACACGGTTGAAAATAAACCACTTTTCTATTGTTTTCGATGTTTGTATAACGGACAGGGAGCTTTACGGAAATGATTTGACGGCTCTTTATGTGGGCCGAACCATGCTTATAGGATGTGAGCAGTGTTTCCAAATTCATCTGCAGTTGTGTGAAAATGGCCTGAGGGTCCAAAGCTTTGACTGGAGGAGAGACAGCAGCCTGATCCCACAGGATCTTCAACAACCTGCAGCTGTGACAACACAAGATCTGTTATGCAAAGAAGGGCTATATCAATTCACAATAATCCAATCCAATCAGTCAGCGTTGTTTAAAATGCAGGATAACAAACATGAGCACGTTCTAATGAAGAAACGGTTATAAAAGTTTTTAACATCAGGTGAAAGTAAAATATTGTATTTCTTCCTATTTTTAGCTGCATAATGAAATTGAAATGCATACAACAGAGAAACTTTTGTGCGCTGAAATTATGCATCATTGAAAACAATTAAATCTCTGTTGTATTATGTTGTTAGACTTTTGCTCCAAATAGGCATTTTTTTTTCAGCCATTAAATGCAGTTTATACGTAGCCAGCTAACAGAGTGCAGAGGAGATTTTGAACAGGCAAGTTCAATGAAGTATGTACCCTTCAATCATATTATAAACATGAGGTTAAACATATATACTACAACTTCTAAGTTGCAAAACACAGTGAGGATCTGAGGACACTTTGTTTTTCTAAATCCATGTGTATCAAAGGTTGTCTTGTTTGAATTTGCTCAGTGGTGCTTGTCGTGTTTTTGCTGAGTGCGCGACTTTTAAACTGCACAGCAAAGAACATTGATTAAAGTTTGTTAACTAAGAAAGTAACACAATTAAAAAGAGATCGACGCACTCATCTTCCTGATGAAGAAAAGCAGTCCACTGGCATTAGATCAGTGTGTTGTGGTGTCCACGTGTGTGTCTTGGCACATGCACAGTACATCTGTAAGAGCGCGACTTTGTTGAAACGAATTGAACTGCGATGTCCTGGATGTAGGTCTCCTGCATGACTTATTTGTATGTGTGCGCGTACAGCCACTCATACTCGTGCACACATTTCCGTGTGTTTGTGTGTAGAACAGCGACAGACGGACTGACCCTCTTAGCGCACTGAGCGCAGTGAAATACGAGCTGCCGAGATGCTGTGAGACTGCTAGCCTCTGGTTGAACCTCCAATGAGGCCCACCTCTGCCTCCACCACCGCCAATTAGATAGCGCCCATAATGCAACCTGAAAGATGCACTGAGCCTGGCAGCTTTATAAACATCCTCCCTGTCTACAGCTAGCCCCTCGCAGCCTCGTCTTTTCAGCTCGACTTTGTGTGTGGGTGTGGGTTTAAGTGTGTGCATCAGGCGTGACTGTGTACGTGAGTTTGAGTGTTGAGAGTGATAGATCCTCCCTCGCAGGGATGCACTCCCATCCTGACAGTGAGTGTTATAGTCACTGCTCTCTCTCTCTCTCTCATTCTCTCTGTGTCTCTTTCTCTCTCTCTCCTGACTACATTATCTTATCTGATTACTCTCTCAGCCGGGATGCGCAGACATACTGGAGACTGCAGTGTAATATAACATGCCTCTATATGACTTGTGGTTGCTACATGAGATATGCCACCACACACATCATACCACCGGTAACATCAGACCTGTCTGCGAGCCTCTGAGGCCTGACAGCTTCATTGTTATTAACCATACACAAGAACCGAAAGGCACAGACAGCCGGGCATATCAATGCTGCAGCAAAACTCTGTAATTACGCCGTAAATCAAAGCAATCTCCGGCCAAGCTCCGACCAATTTATCTGCAGACCTAGATTTAATGTGTACCGGGAGCCTGTCTTGCCCTGTGACTTGTGTACACCTCAGAACCGAATAAGGAACTAGCGACGGCGTGTAAAAGCACACTGTACGGCCATGAATGATGCCTCCTCCTCACGCATTCGCCATCTTTTCAGCTGAAAGATAGCTTTCCCAGCTCTGGATCATAAAGTGGCAGTGAAACCGTAGCCTACCATCAGTATACAGCACTGTTAAATAATCCACAGTGTTTTCAGTGGCCTGTGGGGACAACGCAGAGGGATGGTATAAACATTAGAGTCAGGAACAGCCCTCCAGTAAGCCTCTCTATGCCATGTGAACAGGTGTGATCTCTGCCTCTCTGCTTTCAAACCATTTTTAGAAGTAATAAGAGACATCAAGCTTTGGATTCTGCTACAGGCTGCAACAACACATTCTCCTTGAAGTGTATCCAAATGATGGTCCTCTTAAAGCTGTATAATAACAGCTTGTGAAAATCGTCCGAAAAAATGCTGTCTGAATTTTAAATCAACCGAACAGCTTTGAGTCTTGTTGTACGCATGTAGCTGACACACTTGCATACTGTGGTAAGGCACGGTGCTTTATTGCATCAGACATACTGTAAAGTAGAGGAGTTAACTTTAAATGGGCCACCATGTTGCACCAATCCATCATTCTCGGAGCCGTCTGACTAGTTTGAGGTCAGGGGAAAGGATCAGTCGTTTAGGGGGGGGCAGAAAATCGAGGTCAGAGGGAAAGAGGAAAAGGGAGTGTGGGAGGATAGGAGTGAAAGTGATAGAAAGACACGTACCTAGCACTCACATATACACACACACACACAGCTGCGGTGGTCTTCATTGTAGACACGGAATACACTTCCTCTTGGCTCTGTAGGTTTGTGTAGGTGCAACAGTTTTAAACCTGAGTAGTTTGGTAATAATGACATGAAATGGTTTCAGGCTTTGATTGAGTAAATAGAAGATCAGCTCCAAGGTTTCTGGCGTCAGATTTAAAGAAAACAGCTTTGGTGTGGATTCAGCCATGAGCACAAAATGTACACACAATAACATTTTGCAACATTTGTCTTGTAATTTAAACTACACTTTCCTGTTTTTATTCCTCATCAGCCATAACATACTGTTGTGACAGACATCTCCAGACTGAAAAACAACATATTCTTTTGTGTAACATAAATTCTTTTCCATTTTATTTACCAGCATTTGCTACTCACCTCCCTTCATCTCTGTCTCTCTCCGCTCCTCTCTCCCTCCGATCATGCCAAAGCAAGCAGTAAATCTATTGCTTTTTGGCTGCTTCTCCCTGTTGATACTTTCATGAGGTCTTGTACAACAAGTAAGGAAAGAAAAGAAAGACGAGACTGAGTGAAAGAGACAGAAACAACTAGAGAGTGAAGAAAAACATGTGAAGAGTGAAAGGGACAGAGAGAGGGAGAGAGTGTGTTTTTTGGACAAATATTATGGTGTCAGATTCTCCTGGAAAGCGGCGTGGGTGTCTCTGGGCTGACATGGCTGTAACAGAGAAATCCAATGGACCGGTGATTTTTCAAATTAAACCGTTGCACTGCACATATTAATCACACTAAGATAGAAGACTATGACACCCTAAGGGTGTTTCAGTTACTTGCCTATTGGCAAGTATCCATTAACCACCTCAGTGTAGGAGTGTTGGTCTAGAATTGGTTCTGCTTACATATTAAAAGCAGTTAGATGGTCAATGCTCTTGGATTATTTCTCCTGCTGCTGCTGCTTTGCTTTTGACTGTTTTCCATCTCCACTGGTGTACTTCAGAATGGCTGTCAGAGGCATTTCCTCCCCTGTTATGAATGTGTGCCTGTGTTCATGAAGGTGTGTCCGTGTGTGACTGTGGAGGGAACGCAGGGGTAGGGGTGCGTCCATCTGTAAGATAGAGCTAACCTTGTAACAGTACCTCTGCCTTTTGTTGTTAGACTTCCTTCAGGGTAACTGAGAGGTCAGTCTTTGTCAGGTGGTTTTGAGATTTACCAGTTACGTTTGCCTGTAACTCTTCTGTGAAAGATGACTCAGTTGCTTTTGAACTTATACACCGTTCCTTTAGCTTTCTTTTGCATCACAGGAGCCGCTGTGATACTACACAACACAACAGCTTCATTTGCTCCGCAAGTTAACTTTAAACTTGACAACTTTAAAACTATCGCAACTGTTGCCACACTGTAGATATTACACACAAACAAAATTATAGATCAAACAAAGTAACTTTCTCGTTAAAGAGCAAAACCAAGAGTGCAGTAATTACAGTACAAATGCCCCTAAGACACCAGAATTTGGAAAACGAAATCCCAGCTCTCCTGCCTAAATATTTCACTCAATATGTTATGTGCATATGGAGTGAAATATGCTGAAGAAATGCACAGTACATGCAAATCCATAAGATTTTTGTCTTCAGGCTAGATTAAGATCTACACTTTTTTAAATTAGCTGACTCCTCCACAGATCCCCCGAAAACATTTCAGAAAATGATTTTTTTTTTTTAAAGACAACAACAAGTCATTAAAATGAAAGATCGCTTTAAATTCACTGTTTATTCTTCTCCATTTCTTTCCTTTGAGAGCGCTTTAAATTAGGTGAAGTGAGTACCTTCAGGGGTGCTGCCGTGTGTGTGTGTGTGTGTGTATGCGAGAGAGTGTGTGTGTTTATAACACTGTCTGTCTGTCACTCTCTCAAATTAGTGTTAATGATGCAACAGTCAAAACTCTTACACAACTAGTAAATTCTTATTAAGTGTGTACTGTTGTCACTATATATTACACTTACTGTTAATCACTATATATGGAATATACAGGCAGGTTAAATTTAATACAAAAATGATTTCATGCACAAACTTGGTAAACAATGCTAAAAAATGTTTTACTGTCGTTTCATTTGTTGATATGAACGTGTTTTATTATTACCTGTATTGTTAATATAGTGTCTAACACTTAAAAATACATTTTGTACCCAACAAATCTTATTATATGTTTTGTTTTGTTTTGCTGTCTTTTTGTTCGTTTGTTTGTTTTATGTTTTGTTTTGTTTTTTGGTGTGGATGATATCATCCTTGGCATAGTTATGATTTTTCGCAGCTAAAACACAAATTGAACTCTGCTACTTCCCATACGCTGGGTGGATGAAAGAAACTGATGATACCTCAAATATTAAAAAAAAAAATAGAGCTTCAAAATCCTGATGCTATATGCATAAGTGACAGTTTCCTCCAGCGGTATATGTAACAGCACAACTTCTTGTAAGAGCACTATACCTACCCCAGACAGATAAAAAAAAGCAGTCTACTCTAACTCAAACATGATGCTGCATCCAATGGGCAGGATTAATCATCTCTCCCTGCTACACAGCTATAGTGGGTTGCTCCATCGTGGCCCGGAGGAGACATCAAACGTACTCTCCCTGCCCGCCTGCCTACTGTTTCCCCTGGAGAGACAGAGATGGGTTAGAGAGTGGAGACTGGCCTCTGGTAGTGCAACTCTCTGTGGAGTCCATATTGATTACACCTGCCACCGGCGGCTAGCTGGAGCTGTGTACTCTGACAGCTGGCAGCACAGGGCGAGATGGATAACTGCTCCAGCCAGGCTCTAGCCAGCTACATCATCACTTGGCTCTGTAGAGGGTGTTTGGAAGGCAAGATTTTTTTTTCTTTTTTCTTTTTTTGTCACCAGTACAGTTTTATTTTACACCTTTACAGTGTGGCTTACCTGTGTGGAGGCTCAAAGAGTTGACTTTATCATGTGTGTTTTCATGGCTGCAAATTAAGATACAGGAAACACTAAACACTCAAAAGGATCAGGTGGCACAATAATGCCCATTCTCCATATCGTATTCTACACATGGTTGACCACAGGCTTGATTATTAAAGTTTTCTTATCTGAGATGGCCAGCATTGGAAGTGCTTCAAAGTGAGTAAGACTGAAAAACATTTCTACTCTTATATCAGCCCCCTGAGGACTGCTCACTAAACTCTGTTTAAAAGGCAGCAGCAGTGACTAGTGGGAAGAGTTGGGAGGTAAAGCCGGTGTGAATCCTTTTCCCCTCTGAGTTTGCAGTCCCTCCTGTAGGCTGCTGGGTATATGGTGTTGATTATGGAGATGAGTGGCTATAAACTCAATATTTTCCAAGGTGCAGTGAGAAGACTGTTAAGTAGTCAAACGCCTCAGCTCTCACACAGGAGAGCCATAGAGTGAGCAAGCTAAATGGGTGTAGAGGGATTCCAGTGGCTTAGTCAGGATGAGGAACTGGGATCTAGTGGTATGTTTCTCTCATTTGTGTCTCTCCAGCCCCCCTCCTTTCTCTCCCTCTCCATCACTATCTGTTTTCACACCCAAAGGTCTTATTTACAATCATTCACTTCTCACATGAGTCTTGTGACAGCGGCAGTGGGGGAACAGATATTGAAACGCAAGCCTTACCAAATCCCCCGGTCATCTGGTTTCAGAGAATGCACTCATGAATTCACAATACGCACTCAACTTGAGCAAGCATTTGGTACACTGAATTAACAGCACTGTAATTAAAAAGTAATTTGATATATGCCAGTATGTGGTGCACTTTCACAGAGTTGTCCCAGTGAAGTTGAGCAAACATTTGCTCTGCTTAATGATTTATATTCCTCTGTATTATTCTCACTTTCTTTGTCAGGCTGTGCATTGTAATTTCTTCTTTCCCCGCAAGTGCAGCTTCCCCCAACCGCCATGCATCTGTCTTTGGTAGTGTTCATCAAAGACCAGTGGCTCCCCTGACACCGCTACAAGAATCCAGGATCAAGTTGCTCTACTTTTATTTATGTGTAGTGCAGGGTGTTTAAATATCTTCTTGCGATCTGAGAGCTTAGTCTGTTTTGACCCAGCCATTATTTCTGTGGTAGGGACCACGAAAAACCAGACCTCTGTGTCTCATGAGAGATCAAATGAAAGCGAAAGACCAGAGATAGAGAGATAGAGAGAGAGAGAGAGAGAGAGAGAGGGAGGGAGGGAGGGAGAAGCAGTCAGTTTAGGTATTTTGAGAGTCAGTCAGCCACTTGCCTGTCAAGCAAGTAGCTTCTCAGCTGTCTCCTGATGCCTGATGAAGTAGGAGACATGCCTAAGCATTAATGGAACTGAAACAAAAATAAACCATTTTCAAGTATAAAAAGAGATGCACATACACAGCTGCGTAGAACTTGGCAGTGTTGCCTTTGATTTATTCCTCTGGGGGAAGAAGGACGGTATTTGTGTGTTTGGAAGGGGGGGGGGGGGGGGAAACATGGCACACAAGGAACATTCCAAGTTCGCCACAGGAAATCAATTTATTTGAGAGGGCAGCCCGGCTAAAAATAGGGAAGCCCCAAACAATAGCGTTGGAATTAATTGCCCAGATTTTGTGAGAAGGCAAGAAGACTCCAGAGAGCCAAAGTTTGTTCTCTGTCTTGTTTTCATGTGTGTGTTATGGAAATATTGGTCTAGTCTAGTTGTCATGTTATTTTGTTTTTGGCATATTTCGGCTTGTCTGCAGCTGTCAAAACACAACTGAATCTCAATCATTTTCCTCCCTGATATGACGACTTACCACTTGTCAACACTACTGCCAGCTGCCTTATTTGACAGGATATGATGATTTATCACAAGTTCTCCACAGTAAACAGACAATAACTGTTTTGTCACACTCCACCGAGTTCTAACTGGGTTTTCGGGAGTGTGTGAGGGAGTGCTGTAGGGGCCTTATGGGGGCTGATGTGTTGTTTTTAATGAGATCTCACAGCAGTGTTTAAATATTTAACCGTTCCTGGTGAAGCCTCCCCAACAGCCGCCAGGCAAAAACTGGTGAGGTTTCATGCAATCATCACAGACTATACAGCACCTATCCCCTGAAAACATCAGAAAATAAGCACAACCCGAATATATAATGGCATTCTGAATACACAGCCTGCTGTGCCTAATACCCGCACTTATCGACAGAGATGCTGTCTTTTCCCCCGCAAATAAGTATTCAGACACCATGACAAAGAGTGAGCATGATGATGAAAAGCTGTTGAATTATACATCTGCTTTTTGATGGGATATTTTCAAAACTTTATTTATTTTTTTTTTCTTCTTTCCTCCCGACAAAGTAATCCCCTCCATCTCTGCCTCGCTTTTGCCTTTTCCACCTCATTTTGAGCTTTGCTATATGTGTTTGAGAAACATTTCACCACTGATCAGTTCAACTCCTACACCCTTCATGTTTTTACATCCTACCACCCGTCATTCACAGAGAATGGCGCTGGGGTGTCTGCCACCACCTGCTGTGTTCAGAGGCAAGTGGTAGTGGTGTGTGTATGTGTGTGGTGTGTGCTTATGTGTGCAACTATGGAAGTGTGTGTGTGTGTGTGTGTGGGGGGGGGGGCTGCCAAAATTTTGGTAGGTGACAGAAGGCTGAGAATTTGTAATAGTGAATTTAATCTAGTGGATAACTCAAACTCAGTGATATAATGTGATTATTTAGGTTTACTAAGCGGGCTATTTTAATCTGCCTTTTTTAAATACCCCTGTTGTGCTCTGGAATTTACTCACTCTGTTTTAATCAGATTTTTCTAATCCAATCTCATGTGATGCCTTCAAACACCTAACCTGGCATTTGTTAAGGAGGTTGAGGTTGGTGAATATTTAGGAAAGGACCTTGGATGCTATTAAAAGCTGCTTGGGGAATGCTACACACCATGTTTGGTTGTGAGGATAGTATTCGGGAAATGCACTGTACCTGCCAGCTGGAGGAATCTGGAGGGACTTGAGCCCACAGATGACAACATCCACAACATCTCCCCTCACTCCCGCCTGCCGCCCTCCCTCCCCTCTCCCCTCTTTTATCCCCTTCCTTCCCCCATTGCAGACAGCCCCATCCCTGCCTGTCTCCTCAGCTCACCCAAAATCCACCGTCATATCCAGCCACTGCTCTGAGGCCATACTGATTGAAAGGAGCATTATTAGCCCCTGCTAACCTGCCCGTTCACAGTGTAAAACGTTCTTTATTTGACAAGGGATGTATATAGACATTGCTATCGGGTCTTTAGAGTTTGGCAGACTCTTGGTGCCAAATCATATGCATGACTCCTCTTGCCATGCTGCTTCATGTGGCTGCCAAGTGAGGTCCACTGGGGTCTTTGCCAGGGGGACCCAGACTACTATTCAAACCCCTTCACCCAACCACACGCCTAACACACACACACACACACACACACACACACACACACACACACACACACATACATAAAAACACCTTGCGCTTCCTCAATGCCCTCTCTCCCTCCCCCAACCTGTACCAGCCTCATGCCCTCCCATTCCCCTCCCACCCCTACCCCCTCAGTCTCCATACCACACTCATTATTAATGATCTGAGGGACAGCTTTCATTTGATCTATTACTTAGGATGGGACGGCGGCTGCTGTGCTGCTGCATCCCTGCTGGATCTTTAATTATTTCATGGAGGGCTTTCCTCCTCTCCACTGCTCCTTCTCTGTTGTGCAGATGAAATATTGAAGTTGAGGAGTGTAGTGCAAAGTGGCCCCATACAGGGTGAGGTGCATGTGCATGTGTACATGCGTGTGCTCATCTGCTACTTTGTGTAAGCGTACAGTATATGTGTGTATGGACGTGTGTGTGTGTGTGTGTGTGTGTGTGTGTGTAAGGCTGAGGCCCCTCCTGCAGTTCTAAGACAGATTTTAATTTTTCCTTAAATGTGGCTCGGACTTTTATCTTGAAACTTCAGTAGTGAGGTCACAGATTGGAAGCAGATTGCATTAGTTATTAACTTTTTTCCTCTAACCGCAGTTCAACTTTGAAACACAGACGTTCTGTGTGTGAATGTGCGAGTTGTTGTTATTGTTAAGACCTCTGAGTGTGTCCTGGCCATCTGACAAAAATAACTGAAAAAAATCCCCAAATGTCTGAAAAAGGAAAAACACCATTAACAAATGTAAAGAGAATTATTTCAGCGCATGTGTAATGTACTGTGATTATGGGCCATTAATGTCATATTACAGACATGTTGAGGGGCAGTAATAGCATGAAATCACCACTCACTTTTTGTTGCCAAGAATAACAAAGCACAACAACATTCGACAGGGAAATATGGCTGACACCGCAGGCACACACACAACTTTGCATTCAGGTATGATGTATGGCCCTATGCCTAATTGCTTTGCACTCCTACTTCATAAATTTTGGACTCTCTTGAGACAGAGGCTACTGTGTTAATAGCAATCAAAATTCCTCACAGGGCTGCGCTTAATTCATTTTGTGTCATACAGCACATCCACAGCGTCACCGTGCAGCTGAGGGCTTATGAATCCAGTAAAGTGTCCTCAGATACTTACCTCATTGAGGAATCCATACTCCATAAACATAATGACACCTTATTTTAGTTTATGTGATTACATGTGATGGTAAGATTTGCATCTACAGCACCTCTCCACTCAGTAAAAACATTGGATTGCTGTAATTGGTAGTAGGAGTAATCCATGCGCTTATGTGGGGGAGCATTGGAATGACATTGATATACAGCGCTCCATTAATTGCCATATGAATAGGGTCTGCAGTGGTTGGTGCTCTGCTGATGCATCACAGTAAAAGAGATGGGTCACTCTGTCTTCTCCAGCCCGCAGCTTTGCCAAGCTCATAATTACTAAAACCTCCAATTAATCTTCCCATCACATAGGCCAAATATACACTTCCTCCCTATATAAATGAGTTACAGTATATGCTCTTAGTAAATGTGCATGCTTGTGTGTGTATGTGTGTGTTTACATAAGTAGGTATACATGTGTGCACTTACGTGTGCCCATGAGAACATCAAGTACAAACAGCACTCTGTGTACTCAACGGCTCCATCGTGAGTCATACAGGTTATCAATACACATGGCATCAGTTGTTATGGTTATTGGTTATTATGGAAAACAGAAAGTTCACAGGCACTTACATAAGACAGGTAAAACTCAAAAATAAATAACCAACTTCTGTGGCTTATGTAAGAGAAAGAAAGACAACATTCACATGTTTAGTGTAATTTTCCTTTAATCTGAAACAGTTTTTTTTTTAAACAAATATTAATCATTGTTAAGTGTTTTATCTGAATGCAAAGTGAAAGCATATAGTTTTTTTTAATGTTTTTATTTTGTGGGTTTATTATATCTATTTTGAATTTTGCCTGTTTGTGAACTTAAAAGAAATGGATATGACTGGATGCTTATATTAATGTTTCAATCTATTTCCTTGGTGTCAGTCCAAGTACAAGTGCCTGTTAATAAGTGCAGCCACTCTGTGTCTGATTTCTGAGAGGTCACAACAGCAGTTAAATGCACACTTCTTCTGAACAATACTTTTGTTTGTGTGTGAGTGTGTCAGTATCTGTGCGTGCATGCATGTATGTGTGTGTGTGTGTGTGTGTGTGTGTGTGTGTGTGTGTGTGTGTGTGTGTGTGTGTGTGTGTGTGTGTGTCTCTCCATGAATATGTATTTCTGATTGTAGCATGGAGTTCTGGCCCCTGGCCATTCAACCTTTACTTATTCTGAATAGCATCTCTTCTCCACACTCCAATCTGGCCACCATTCCTCCAACTATCATATTCACAACACCTTACTGGCACCCAGTGGTGAAAGTTGGTACCGCATCCACTTGATGCTTGGCCGACAGCAGGGGAGATGGAGAACTGTTTACAAGTGGCATTTGCCCCTAATTAAAAGCAGCACTTGTTGGAGCACTTGGTCTGCAGAAGGACTAGCATCCACAGTGATGCAAGATGGGCCACTGATCCTCCTGTAAGCCTCCTCCACTCTGCAGAGACACACACACACACACACATATACACAAACACATTGGTCAACAAATGGTAATACAAATATATACATATAAACATGGCGAACGTATAATCGCACTGTGTAATCTGTTTTCAGGGTAAATTTGAGTATTTTGCCAGCTCAAAGTTTTGGTGAACAGTGAGGACTGTGAGAAAAAGCAACACAACTGAGAAATATAGTATGAGAAAAAACACAGATGGCTCAGAGTGTAGCAATTTCCTAAGACAAATGAACAATAGTCTTTGTGGTAGTGATTGACCAAGTCTGCAGAATCTCTCACTGTCTCAGCGGCAGACAGTCAACTCCCTCCGCTTTCTAATTCTGCTGGCCCAACATCTGGCTGTCCCATGTGGAAAGGCCATTATATCAGGATAGAGGATGAATGAAACTAGCCATCGACCTGTCTGCGTAGTGACTAACTGGGCCGGCAGTGCCTTCGAGTTTTGGCCAGCTTAATGGAGCACAACAGCTCAGCAACTAATCACCTGTTCTTTCTCATCAGCTGCTTCCCCCATGAGACAGTAATTGATTGTTAAGTGTTTGATGGATCAGACTTAGACTGAGCTGACCTGACTCAGTGAAACATGCAGTACAGTTTGTACCCCATCTGTGGTTTCATGCTTTCTCACTTACAGAGAACTTTTTTCATCACTGTGTGAAACATTTGTTCACACACGTCACATAGCTAAGTGTGTCTACTTTGGGGTTTTTTATCGGTCATTATCCACTGTGGGTACCATACAGTAGTGCTGTCATACTGAACCTATATCATCAGAACTATATGTTACAATGTAAATAATAATAATAAATGCCCATCTTATCCAGTTATTTAGGCTTTCAGTATATGTGGTTTAATGATTTTCAATCAACTTTTTCCAAAACAGGTGGACATTTTTTATGGAATACTTGCTTCCAGTGGGATTTTTCTAATAAAACAGATAACTCAGCTTGTATGCTGGATATCACAATTCATGGAATTCATTAGAACTAGCTTATTTGCAATCATTTTAAAATGAACTCAACTATTGCCATTTTAGACTATTAAGACTATTAATCAATTAGTCAAACGCCAGAGAATGAAATGGCAATCATTTTTATTTCAAACAATAAATCGTTCTTAATTTCATATCTGAGTGTATGTTGCTTTACTGTGCTTTGTTTGACTGTAAATTTAATATCTCTGGGTTTTGGACTGTCGGATGCACATATGACAGATTGTAAACTTGTTAACTCCAACTTTTAGGTATCCAACAGATACATACAATCTTACTATCTCACCTGAGTCTGAAAAGCTGGTTGTGGTCCAGCTCTTGCTCCTCCTCTGTCTTTCCTTGACCTCTGTTCCTCAGCCTCCTCTTCCTCTCCTCAGGGTCCAGAGTGAGTAAGACCACCAGATTGGGCTGGAGCAGGTCACTGGGCCAACGGTACACCTCCGAACCTTCAGCCGGCAGGTTGGACAATGGACCGCTCACTGCTGTGGCGATGGCATAGGCAGCTGTGCTGTGCCAGAATCTGGGGACAGATAATGGATGGTGGATTGAAAGGGGAATGATGGATAGCTCTTTTATCAGGTGACTAGCCTCATAGGTAGACCAGGAGATGTTAAATACTGAGTTGTGGGTCTAGATCCCTGTGGAGGGTGTTCTGTTGTCCCCTCTATCCTCCTCAACTTCTTACAAGAGAAAAGAAAAGGTTACAAAACTTTCCCTCCACCAGTGACATCTCAGCTGCCTTTACCTGTCAACGATGACAGGTGTCTTCATGCCCTGCTGGCCTATTTGTTCTGCTGTGATGTAGTTCCCCAGAGCGTAGAAGGCCCTGCGGATGAGGGGTGGCTCCTGATCAAAGCGGGCCCTCCAGGGGGACAGGCACTGGGGAGGGGACCGCAGTAGAACGGCCTCCAGAGTATCCCTCAGAGACTCAGTCAAAGTGGTCTTTCCTGTGATGGGAAGAGGATGTGGGAGAAAGAGTCACCTCACAAACAAAAAAAGAGACACAACGACTGGGCACATTTTCAGAGCATAAAATATAGAATAAGAAAATTTTTTTTTTTTTCTATTTTAGATCTCATAAGGGACTGGTATGAGTCTTGAAATGTTGACCTAGCCTGCTCCTATCCTAGGTACATGGTTTCCATGAGGTTGGTGAAGAGCATTACATGAGCAAGCTATTAAATAAACCATCTTCACAGTGATGTAACTTTTCTGAGGTCAGGATACATGATATTCCATTATGCGACGCTCGCTGGCAGATAATGGCTTTAGCAGACAACAACCTGCAATCACTTTAGCAAGACATCTATACATCAAAACTGATCACATATTTATTTATGAGGTAATGGCATTAACCTGTGGCATCCAGGCCTTCTATGACAATAACAGGGAAGTCTGGTTTGCTTCTGGTCTCCGCTCCACTGGGCAGCAGCTCCAGCACAGACTTGGCCTCTGGGATGATGTCACCACACTGCAGAACAGATAAAATCAGTTTGCTGCAGTGAGAGGAGGCAGGAGGGAGTCATAGACTGTGATGCACATGAACACACACACACACACACACACCCCCACACACACACTTCCGTGGGCCACCTGGCACTGATAGATTAATGGCAGAATCAAGTGCTTTGGGCCACTATGTTATACACTGCTATACCTGCCTCTGCCACATGAGTGCGCCAGTTTGCCACATCATGTAAATGCAGCTCTATCTCTACACTGCTTATTTATGTGACAGCTCTGTGCATTTAATGCGAGTATGATAACCTTTTTTAGGACTTCGTGGGCCTCCTTAAAACTGTAGAACACATCCGAGTTGACGATGTTGAGAACAGATGGGTGGTATTCCGGCGCCTCTGAGGGTACCACATAGTAATCCTTCGACATTTCCATCATCTGGCTCTCTGCAGGTGGCCACAGACGCTGAGTCCACAGTTGACCGTCTTCACCTCTCAAGTATGAGCACACCAGCACCGGGTCACGCTGTATTAACTCTTGCAAAAGTCGTTCTGTCGAGGAGGAACTCTGTGAATCACCTTTGAAGAAATACCCCCTGACGAGAGAATCCTTGACGTCCGGCAGGAACGAGGACATGGGAGACAAATCACTCTCTGGAGACAAGTGTCTCAGGAGTTTGTCCTTCAACTCCCCGTAGAACTTCGCTCTCCTGACTCTGTCGCTGCTGCAGACCAGGAGAGAGTAACACCGCTCATAGTGTTGTGCTTTTGATGTGAACAGCCGCGGCACTTCTTCTCCCCGGTGCTTTTCATTAATTGCAAAATAGTGAGGTGCTCCATCCAGCTCCACTGAGAAAATACGAGAGGACCACTGAGGGAGAAGAGATGCTGTTCGCCGCGCCATTCTGAAGCTAGCTACTTGTCAGCGTCCAACACTACTGATATTGTTGACAGTGTTACGTAAGCAGAATATTGAAGCTGCAGGGGGAAACGAAAGTAGCAGCGTCAAACGTGAGAAACGAAACTTATCCTCAAAAGGAGGGTCAGTACTTCTGGGGAAAAAGTAGTGTTTGTAGAACGATGAACTCAGACACCAGGAGTGAGAAAATAGTTATCATGGTAAAGTAGTGACTCACACATTGTTTTGGCAAGGGCGAAAAATGAACTAGGTGTGAACATATTCCAATTAAAACATAGATACAGAAAAGAAATAATTTAAAAAAAATTAAATAAAATGAAATGAAAAATAAACTTAAATATTTATTTTTATTTAGGAAAAAGATTAATTAGAGCGTTCCTCTGCAAGGTTTTGAAAACTGCTATTATATTTTATTGAAAGTACTGAAGGTGGATTTTAAGGTGGATTGATAATAATGTACTGATATAATCTCCCCTAGTGAGTCACATTTTATCTATTTATTGCGAGAGAGTGAGAGTAATCTGGCCACAAACGCTGAGTTTCGTTTTCGTAGTTTGTAAACAGAAACTCTTGTCAGTCGTTTAGCTGATCAGTTCTCCTTTTCTCATTTGCAGGCGTGCCCTGCAGCTCTCTATTTAAGATGCATCAGCGTCCACTCTGCAAACAGAGCCAAGTGTAATACGGTTAGTATGAAGATGATCCTCTCCTCTGTGGTCGTGCCTCCGAAGCTGCTGCTGCAGCTCTGCCTCAGCACCCTGCACCTCATCTTTGTGAGCATCTTTTCAATAGTTAAGTGCTGGACAGCAGGAGACTGCAACGGAACAAACTCGCCTCGCAGGGCACTGGACGGAAGTAAAGTACAAACAACAACTCCAACAAGTGTCAACTATCATTTTACACGCAAGTGTAATTATAAATGTGGATTTTGTTTCCACACTGCAAAAACATCCTTCGTACTGCCTCTAGAAGAAGCCAAGAGGGGCCTCAAACTTCTGAAGGAAACAGGTAAATCTATCAGGTGAGATATTCTGTTCTTTTATATGCTGTCAAAATTCTTGCTGTTGATTTGATATGTTTGCTTATTAGGCATGGAAAAGATCAACTTTTCAGGAGGAGAGCCTTTCTTGCACGAAAAGGGAGAGTTTCTGGGGAAATTAACTCAGTACTGCAAACAGGACCTGCAGCTCCCCAGTGTCAGCATCGTCAGCAATGGAAGCATGATCAAAGAAAAATGGTTCCAGAAATATGGTAAGCTCCCATTGACTTCATTGTTATATACATTATTTGTAAGCTAACTCCTTTTTACCATATGACACACTAGTTGGCAACATATAAAGAGGAAAAAACTTTTTCCTACATTTGGCACCAATGCAAATGTTATGCAGAATATTCAGAATTACACTATCTTTCTCTGTCAGGTGACTTTCTGGACATCTTGGCCATCTCCTGTGACAGTTTTGATGATGCAACCAACCAGATGATCGGCAGAGCTCAGGGAAGGAAGAGCCACCTTGACAACCTCTACAAGATTTGCAACTGGTGCCAGCAGTATAAAGTGGCGTTCAAAATCAACTCGGTCATCAACACCTTCAACATTGACGAAGACATGACAGAGCACATCATCCAGCTCAACCCAGTCCGCTGGAAGGTAACGACAGAAAAGGAGCTGCCGCCGTTTTAGTGTATATTTGTGTCATCACACATACTCATCCTCATACTCATCACACTTGTGCACAGGTATTCCAGTGTCTGTTGATTGATGGGGAGAATGCAGGAGAGACAGCCCTTAGAGAGGCAGAGAGGTTCATCATCAGCGACCAGCAGTTTCAGGAGTTCCTGGATAGACACAGCGGCGTCTCCTGCCTTGTCCCTGAGTCCAATGAGAAGGTATGAGGCTCCAAACAATTGCAACAAGTATGACTATATGTTTAACTTACATCCATTCTCAATTGAAGTAAACTTCTCATAAGAACCTTTGACACTCTATGATATAAATTAATGCGAGGAATTAGGGTGAGGCGCAGTATTATCAGTGATCCTCTCTCTCTCTTATAATCTTACACTAGCAAAATTGTCATATTGAGATGCTGTGCCTGGAAATTCTGACGTATAAAAGAATGATAGCAAGTTATATCTAACAAATGGAAAAGAGAAAATGAACTAGAGTCTGTATCATGTGAGCTTGTATAGTTAATGTCAAAAAAATGCTATTATATTAATATGTCCCATGCTATCCACTCACTTCAAAAAATTCCTATTAACCTGGGGTGCCCTGCACTCTGCCACCCGTCCCTCTAATTTAACAATATCAAAATATAAATGGGAAATAAACAATGATAAGAATTCTACTTGTGGCTAAATTTATTTGCTAATATCCGAATACATGTATCACACTGTGCTCATCAGTTTGCACAAGCAGTAAATAGTTAATGTGAATGAAAAAGGGATTCTTTTCTGCCACAGTAAATTTTAATTTCAAAATAAGAAGAGAAAACAAATCTTACAATTAGAGTACAAACTATCCAGGTTATTGTCATTCAGCTTCGAAGCAGACTAATAAAATACTCTTGAGGAAGTGAAACAAGAGTGTGTGCAAGTGCAGTGTGTCATACAACCTGAAACTTTGCAGCCACTTTCATTTGACTTTCTGCCAAGGTCAGTCAGTCAGTAATGAAACTGTAAAATATTTGTAAGACATTTTTTTGTTCGGAGTGGAGCAACATCAGCAGTGTTGGTGACATGTACAGTTAATGGTCTAACAGTGTTAGGAATGAAAAGGCAGGCACTACAAAAGCAACATTTTCACTTGTCATCTTGGTTGTCTTCACAGATGAGAAACTCCTACCTAATCCTGGATGAATATGTAAGTACTTTATATTGTTTATGGATTTAACTAATTTCCCTACAGATTTCTACTTTTACAGGCCATATGCATCCTACCTTAGTTAGTGTGACTGTGCCTCCACATTTCCTAAAAGTTAGCTTTAGCACTTCACTCCAGGTAATTTACCTTATCTGATGAGCATTTAAAGGTGTGACTCCCAAGCTAATTTACCTTGTCTTCATTTTCAGATGCGTTTCCTGGACTGTCGAGAGGGAAGGAAGGACCCATCCAGGTCCATCCTTGATGTGGGAGTAAAAGACGCCATTTGCTTTAGTGGCTTTGATGAAAAGATGTTTCTGAAGAGAGGAGGGAAATATGTGTGGAGCAAAGCTGACATGGAGCTTGACTGGTGAAATTCTGCCATCCAAGTTTTGATTTGAGCGATTGCACTAATAATTTGTAGTTGTGAATGTTTGTAAATTTATTTTTGTCTGTTACTTTTATAACTCACCATTCTGCTTGAGATTTTTGAAAAAGCAGTGGAATTTTAAATATTTCATTAAAGATAAGCACTGTTGTTTCAATGCACTGTAAATGTGGAAGCTTGTGACCAAATGAAATGTAATAAAACATATATTAGATTTAAAAAAATATTAAAGAGTGGTTTATCTTCATTTTTGCATTTTACACTGATCTGATTTGATGCCAAGGTCCACTACATATATACTGTTGCCCATAAAGTTGGAATAATTTTGTTTTTAGACACAGTCCTCTGTTTATTCCTATTTAAATGCATCAGTAATCACTTTTGACCAGGTGCGATGATTACATTGTGTGTCCTAATTACCCAGGTGAAATGAAATAACTCACATTGTCATAATCATTTCATGGAAAGAGGAAAGAAATATTTTATCCCAACTTTATTAGTAACAGTGTATATAAAGGCATCAAAGGTCATAAAAATGTCATCGTATGGCAAGGCATTAAACGAAATAATATAATTAGGCATAAAAATGCCAAAAAATGTCAAAATATAATATGGCATAAAACGTCAAAAATACTTCATAGTATATTAAGGCATAACAGGTCATATAAACGTCATAGTATGGCAAGGCATGAGACAAATTGATATAATTAAGCATAAAAATGCCAAAAAATGGCAAAGTGTAGTATGGAAGGAAAATGCCAAAAATGTCATAGTATAGTATGGCATAAAACGTCAAAAATACTTCATAGTATATTAAGGCATAACAGGTCATATAAACGTCATAGTATGGCAAGGCATGAGACAAAATGATATAATTAGGCGTAAAAATGCTAAAAAATATCTTAGTATAATTTGGCATAAAATGTCAAAAAATGTCATAGTATAGTATGTCATAAAATGTCAAAAATACATTATACTATATTAAGGCATAAAAGGTCATAAAAACGTCATAGTATGTCAAGGCATGAGACGTAATAATATAATTAAGCATTGAAATGCCAAAAAACGTCAAAATATAGTATGGAAGAAAAATGCCAAAAAACGTCATAGTATAGTATGGCATAAAACGTCAAAAAATCAACATCCTATATTAAGGCATAAAAGGTCATAAAAACGTCATAGTATGTCAAGGCATGAGACGAAATAATATAATTAAGCATTGAAATGCCAAAAAACGTCAAAATATAGTATGGCAGAAAAATGCCAAAAAACGTCATATGGCATAAAACGTCGAAAAACCAACATACTATATTAAGGCATAAAAGGTCATAAAAACGTCATAGTATAGTATGGCATAAAACGTCAAAAAATCAACATCCTATATTAAGGCATAAAAGGTCATAAAAACGTCATAGTATGTCAAGGCATGAGAAGAAATAATATAATTAAGCATAGAAATGCTAAAAAATGACAAAGTGTAGTATGGCAGAAAAATGCCAAAAAACGTCATAGTATAGTATGGCATAAAACGTCAAAAAACCAACATACTATATTAAGGCATAAAAGGTCATAGAATCGTCATAGTATGTCAAGGCATGAGACAAATTGATATAATTAAGCATAGAAATACCAAAAAATGATAAAGTGTAGTCTGGAAGAAAAATTGCAAAAAACGTCATAGTATGTCAAGGCATGAGACAAATTGATATAATTAAGCATAGAAATGCCAAAAAATGATAAAGTGTAGTATGGAAGAAAAATGCCAAAAAACGTCATAGTATAGTATGGCATAAAATGAAAAAAATAAATCATACTATATTAAGGCATAAAAGGTCATAGAATCGTCATAGTATGTCAAGGCATGAGACAAATTGATATAATTAAGCAAAAAAATGCCAAAAAACGAGAAAGTGTAGTATGGAAGAAAAATGCCAAAAACGTCATAGTATAGTATGGCATAATACGTTAAAAAAACATCATGCTATATTAAGGCATAAAAGGTCATAGAAGCGTCATAGTATGTCAAGGCATGAGACGAAATAATATAATTAAGCATAGAAATGCCAAAAAATGCAAAGTGTAGTATGGAAGGAAAATGCCAAAAATGTCATAGTATAGTATGGCATAATACGTTAAAAAAACATCATGCTATATTAAGGCATAAAAGGTCATAGAAGCGTCATAGTATGTCAAGGCATGAGACGAAATAATATAATTAAGCATAGAAATGCCAAAAAATGCAAAGTGTAGTATGGAAGGAAAATGCCAAAAATGTCATAGTATAGTATGGCATAATACGTTAAAAAAACATCATGCTATATTAAGGCATAAAAGGTCATAGAAGCGTCATAGTATGTCAAGGCATGAGACGAAATAATATAATTAAGCATAGAAATGCCAAAAAATGCAAAGTGTAGTATGGAAGGAAAATGCCAAAAATGTCATAGTATAGTATGGCATAATACGTTAAAAAAACATCATGCTATATTAAGGCATAAAAGGTCATAGAAGCGTCATAGTATGTCAAGGCATGAGACGAAATAATATAATTAAGCATAGAAATGCCAAAAAATGCAAAGTGTAGTATGGAAGGAAAATGCCAAAAATGTCATAGTATAGTATGGCATAATACGTTAAAAAAACATCATGCTATATTAAGGCATAAAAGGTCATAGAAGCGTCATAGTATGTCAAGGCATGAGACGAAATAATATAATTAAGCATAGAAATGCCAAAAAATGCAAAGTGTAGTATGGAAGGAAAATGCCAAAAATGTCATAGTATAGTATGGCATAATACGTTAAAAAAACATCATGCTATATTAAGGCATAAAAGGTCATAGAAGCGTCATAGTATGTCAAGGCATGAGACGAAATAATATAATTAAGCATAGAAATGCCAAAAAATGCAAAGTGTAGTATGGAAGGAAAATGCCAAAAATGTCATAGTATAGTATGGCATAATACGTTAAAAAAACATCATGCTATATTAAGGCATAAAAGGTCATAGAAGCGTCATAGTATGTCAAGGCATGAGACGAAATAATATAATTAAGCATAGAAATGCCAAAAAATGCAAAGTGTAGTATGGAAGGAAAATGCCAAAAATGTCATAGTATAGTATGGCATAATACGTTAAAAAAACATCATGCTATATTAAGGCATAAAAGGTCATAGAAGCGTCATAGTATGTCAAGGCATGAGACGAAATAATATAATTAAGCATAGAAATGCCAAAAAATGCAAAGTGTAGTATGGAAGGAAAATGCCAAAAATGTCATAGTATAGTATGGCATAATACGTTAAAAAAACATCATGCTATATTAAGGCATAAAAGGTCATAGAAGCGTCATAGTATGTCAAGGCATGAGACGAAATAATATAATTAAGCATAGAAATGCCAAAAAATGCAAAGTGTAGTATGGAAGGAAAATGCCAAAAATGTCATAGTATAGTATGGCATAATACGTTAAAAAAACATCATGCTATATTAAGGCATAAAAGGTCATAGAAGCGTCATAGTATGTCAAGGCATGAGACGAAATAATATAATTAAGCATAGAAATGCCAAAAAATGCAAAGTGTAGTATGGAAGGAAAATGCCAAAAATGTCATAGTATAGTATGGCATAATACGTTAAAAAAACATCATGCTATATTAAGGCATAAAAGGTCATAGAAGCGTCATAGTATGTCAAGGCATGAGACGAAATAATATAATTAAGCATAGAAATGCCAAAAAATGCAAAGTGTAGTATGGAAGGAAAATGCCAAAAATGTCATAGTATAGTATGGCATAATACGTTAAAAAAACATCATGCTATATTAAGGCATAAAAGGTCATAGAAGCGTCATAGTATGTCAAGGCATGAGACGAAATAATATAATTAAGCATAGAAATGCCAAAAAATGCAAAGTGTAGTATGGAAGGAAAATGCCAAAAATGTCATAGTATAGTATGGCATAATACGTTAAAAAAACATCATGCTATATTAAGGCATAAAAGGTCATAGAAGCGTCATAGTATGTCAAGGCATGAGACGAAATAATATAATTAAGCATAGAAATGCCAAAAAATGCAAAGTGTAGTATGGAAGGAAAATGCCAAAAATGTCATAGTATAGTATGGCATAATACGTTAAAAAAACATCATGCTATATTAAGGCATAAAAGGTCATAGAAGCGTCATAGTATGTCAAGGCATGAGACGAAATAATATAATTAAGCATAGAAATGCCAAAAAATGCAAAGTGTAGTATGGAAGGAAAATGCCAAAAATGTCATAGTATAGTATGGCATAAAACGCATAGAAATGCCAAAAAACGTCAAAAAGTAGTATGGCAGAAAAATGCCAAAAAACATCATAGTATAGTATGGCATAAAACGTCAAAAAAACATCATACTATATTAAGGCATAAAAGGTCATAAAAACGTCATCGTATGTCAAGGCATGAGACGAAATAATATAATTAAGCATAGAAATGCCAAAAAGTGACAAAGTGTAATATGGAAGAAAAATGTCAAAAAACGTCATAGTATATATATATGGCATAAAAAGTCAAAAATACATCATAGTATATTAAGGCTTAAAAGGTCATAAAAACGTCATAGTATGGCAAGGCATGAGACGAAATAATATAATTAAGCATAGAAATGCCATAAAAAGAAAAAGTGTAGTGTGGAAGAAAAATGTCAAAAAATGTCATAGTATAGTATGGCATAAAACGTCAAAAAACCAACATACTATATTAAGGCATAAAAGGTCATAGAATCGTCATAGTATGTCAAGGCATGAGACGAAATAATATAATTAATCATAGAAATGCCAAAAAATGTCAAAATATAGTATGGCAGAAAAATGCCAAAAAACGTCATAGTATAGTATGTCATAAAATGTCAAAAATACATTATACTATATTAAGGCATAAAAGGTCATAAAAACGTCATAGTATGACAAGGCATGAGACAAATTGATATAATTAAGTATAGAAATGCAAAAAAAACATCATACTATAGCATGGCATAAAAAGTCAAAAATACATTATACTATATTAAGGCATAAAAGGTCATAAAAACGTCATAGTATGACAAGGCATGAGACAAATTGATATAATTAAGCATAGAAATGCTAAAAAATGACAAAGTGTAGTATGGCAGAAAAATGCCAAAAAACGTCATAGTATAGTATGGCATAAAACGTAAAAAAACCAACATACTATATTAAGGCATAAAAGGTCATAGTATCGTCATAGTATGTCAAGGCATGAGACGAAAGAATATAATTAAGCATAGAAATACCAAAAAATGACAAAGTGTTGTATGGAAGAAAAATGCCAAAAAACGTCATAGTATAGTATGGCATAAAAAGTCAAAGTTGGTTTGATGAAGGAAACAGGACGCTCATTCAAAGTTCAAATCCCAGCATTTATTAAAGCCAACAGCCATATAGCATTAGAAAAAGGAGATCGTTACAGAGCTCTGGGCCAAACTATCTCTCCCTGACAACAACATGCAGTTGTGCCAGTTCATGAAG
The DNA here is from genome assembly GCF_002260705.1 of Seriola dumerili. Taxonomy (NCBI): domain Eukaryota; kingdom Metazoa; phylum Chordata; class Actinopteri; order Carangiformes; family Carangidae; genus Seriola; species Seriola dumerili. The sequence continues at coordinate 10,698,321 of NW_019174404.1, forward strand.
TCTGACACATTACCTCTTCCTGGCCCAGTCTTTCATATTCTCACATAGAAAAAAGTGATACAATGTGGGTTGAGTCTCTTCTTATTGGTCCATGCCGCTGTTTTCTTGTTTTGCTCCTCCACGTGTTCTCTGTTTTGTTTCACCTCGTGTTCTCTGACTCCCCTACGCGGGACAGCCCTCGTGGCGGTGGATCTGTGAGAGATTCACACAAAGAGAGACAATACCCTACTCTATTCCTCGTTTTTTGTCTTACTTCTTTTCCGGAATGTCTACCATATAAGGAGTTGTTTTTTCCCGGGTGGCCTTCAAACAATATCATAAGTTCAGTCTGTTGTTCTGTAACGTTGCACAGCAAGTTTTATAAAAAGTCACTTAGTTATAAGCATATTATGGTTACGTCAACAATGCACACGTTATTTTATTAAAAGTATAAAAACAGATTTATATAAAATCCTCTACACTATATTAAGGCATAAAAAGTCATAGAATCGTCATATTATGGCAAGGCATGAGACAAAATAATATAATTAAGCATAAAAATGCCAAAAAACGACAAAGTATTGTATGGAAGGAAAATGCCAAAAAACGTCATATTATAGTATGGCATAAAACATCAAAAATACATCATGGTATATTAAGGCATATTAGGTCATATAAACGTCATAGTATGGCAAGGCATGAGACAAAATGATATAATTAGGCATAGAAATGCAAAAAAAACATCATAGTATAGTATGGCATAAAACGTCAAAAAACGTCATAGTATAGTATGACATAAAACGTCAAAATACATCATAGTATATTAAGGCATAAAAGGTCATAAAAATGTCATAGTATGTCAAGGCATGAGATGAAATAATATAATTAAGCATAGAAATGCCAAAAAACATCAAAATATAGTATGGCAGAAAAATGCAAAAAAAAGTCATAGTATAGTGTGTCATAAAATGTCAAAAATACATTATACTATATTAAGGCATAAAAGGTCATAAAAACGTCATAGTATGGCAAGGCATGAGACAAATTGATATAATTAGGCATATAAATGGAAAAAAAACATCATAGTATAGTATGGCATAAAAAGTCAAAAATACATCATAGTATATTAAGGAATAATAGGTCATAAAAACATCATAGTATGTCAAGGCATGAGACGAAATAATATAATTAAGCTTAGAAATGCCAAAAAATGTCAAAATATAGAATGGCAGAAAAAATGCCAAAAAACGTCATAGTATAGTATGGCATAAAACGTCAAAAATCCAACATACTATATTAAGGCATAAAAGATCATAAAAACGACATAGTATGACAAGGCATGAGACCAATTGATAAAATTAAGCATAGAAATGCCAAAAAATGACAAAGTGTAGTATGGAAGAAAAATGCCAAAAAACGTCATATTATAGGATGGCATAAAACGTCAACAATACATCATGGTATATTAAGGCATATTAGGTCATAAAAACGTCATAGTATGGCAAGGCATGAGACAAAATGATATAATTAGGCATAGAAATGCAAAAAAAACATCATAGTATAGTATGGCATAAAACATCAAAAATACATCATGGTATATTAAGGCATATTAGGTCATATAAACGTCATAGTATGGCAAGGCATGAGACAAAATGATATAATTAGGCATAGAAATGCAAAAAAAACATCATAGTATAGTATGGCAGAAAAATTACCAACACGTCAAGTATACTATAGCATAAAAATGCAAAAAAACATTATCGTATAGTATAGCATGAAACGTCAAAAAGCATCATAGTATAGTATAGCAGAAAACGTCAAGAAAACATCATACTATATTAAGGCATATAAATGCCAAAAAAAACAAAAAAACGTCAAAGTATAGTATGGCAGAAAATGTCAAAAATACATCATATTATATTAAGGCATAAAATGTAAAAAAAAAAACATCATACTATATTAAGGCATATAAATGCCAAAAAAACCCAAAAAAACGTCAAAGTATAGTATGGCAGAAAAATGCAAAAAAAAGTCATAGTATAGTGTGTCATAAAATGTCAAAAATACATTATACTATATTAAGGCATAAAAGGTCATATAAACGTCATAGCATGGCAAGGCATGAGACAAAATGATATAATTAGGCAATGTAAACGCAGAGGGGGGACCACATTTTGAACCAAAAATCTTCTGTTTGAAAGTCAACAACTCGAACTACTGAACCACATCATACATTGATTGACTGATAAAAATACCTAAACGCACAACTATACCATTTTATGGTCATGCCAAGAAACTCACATTATGATAAGGCAAAAAAGGCAACAATATACGAAGGCATAAAAACACGTCATAATATAGTAAGGCATAAAAAGGTAACAAAAGATCATGGTATAATAAGGCATAAAAATTTCAAAAAACGTCATCATATAATAAGGCATAAAATGTAAAGAGAAACGTCATTGTATTGTAAGGCATCAAACAAGATAGTAAAGTAATGCATAAAAATACCAAAAAACATGTAAGTATAGTATGGTAAAAAAAAAAGGCCAAAAAACATCATGGCATAAAACGTCAAAAATACATCATACAATTTTAAGGCATAAACGGTCCTAAAAACGTCATAGTATTGTCAGGCATCGAGTGAGATGGTATAGTAAGGCATAAAAGTGCCAAAAAAGATCTTAGTATAGTAAGGCAGAAAAATGGCACAAAATGTCATAGTATAGTACGGTATAAAACGTCAAAAATACATCATACTATATGAAGGCATAAAAGCTCATAAAAACGTCATAGTATGGCAAGGCATGAGATGAAATAATATAATTAGGCATAAAAATGCCAAAAAATGTCAAAATATAGTATGGCAGAAAAATGCCAAAAAACATCATAGTATAGTATGGCATAAAACGACAAAAATACATCATAGTATATTAAGGCATAAAAGGTCATAAAAAGGTTATAGTATGGCAAGGCATTAGATGAAATAATATAATTAGGCATAAAAATGCCAAAAAACATCTAAGTATAGTATGGCCGAAAAACGTCAAAAATACATCATAGTATATTAAGGCATAAAATGTCAATAAAACGTCATGGCATAGTAAGGCATAAAACTTCATAGTATTGTAAGGCATAAAAATGTCAAAAAACGTCATAGTATTGTAAGGCATAAAAATGTAAAAAAATGTCATAGTATAATAAGGCAAAAAAAATGTCAATAAAATGTCAAAGTATAGTAAGGCATAAAACATCATAGTATAAAAAGGCACAAAAATGTCAAAAAACGTCATAGTATAGTAAGGCATAAAACATCATAGTATAAAAAGGCATAAAACGTCAAAAAATGTTATAGTATTGTAAGGCATAAAAGCCTACAGAAGAGTCAAACAATAGCTTTCGCCGATGGTTGTTGGTGTTCCTTCACCGCCAGTGTGTGAAACTCCATAGTATAAAAAGGCATAAAACGTCAAAAAATGTTATAGTATTGTAAGGCATAAAAATGTCAAAACCATGTAATACTATAGTAAGGCATGAAAAGTCATAGTATAGTAGGCATAAAACATCATAGTATAGTAAAGCATAAAAACGTCAGAACGTCTTCTAGTAAGGCATACAACATCATAGTATAGAAAGTCTTAAAACATCAAAATCATCATGGTATAATAAGGCATATAAACATCTTAAAAATGTCATAGTATAATAAGGCATAAAAAGTCCTAGTATAGTAAAGCATAGAAATGTCAAAAAACGTCATAGTTTAGTGAGGCATAAAAACGTCACAAAACGTCATAGTATAATAAGGCATAAAATGTCATAGTACAAAAAAGCATAAAAATGTCAAAAAATGTCATAGTATAGCAAGGCATAAAGACATCAAAAAAGGTCATAAAACATTTTCACTGGATTTTTCGACAGAAGTTAAACCATTTCATTAAAATACCATTTTATGTTTACTCCTGCTAGCAACCTGACTGCTAGCCTACAGAAGACAGAAGGCATGGTTAGCTTGCTAGTTAACACCAGCTAACATGGTTAAATAACATCAGTTGAAATTTTTCTGGTGACGTTAGGTACGGGATATGGGAGCATTCAGATAACCCCCACATTTTTTTGTCAATCAAATGACAGCATGCCTAAATTGGTTGTCTTGGAGACGCAGCCTCTTGAAGGGCACATTGGAATGATCTAATATGACTTCACTCCAAACATAGTGCTAATGAGGTCACCAAATATTGGTAGGGACAATTCTGTCCATGACATGTCCCTACCATCCATATGCAAACCTATGCCCTTGGAAGATAATACAGTACAATCACCCAACTAATCAAGTTGCTTCTGAAGGTAATACTGTGTACCTAACTGAATTGATGTTTGCCAAAGTGAAAGAAGTAGAACACTCAGCAAACAGCTTATTCCTTTGTTCATTTTCTTAAAAAATATTCTGTGGTGTAAAACTCAAGTTACTGTTACTGTAACAAATTAAAATATCATACAGAGAAATCTTTATGTATGAGTCGTTAACCAGTAAAATGAATGATTCCTATTTCCTGGCCTGGGTTCACTGAAAAAATGTAAGAGAACCACTTACAGAGACATTGTGTTCCATGCCATTCTCAACACCAGTCTGGTCAGTTTCCACCACTGATACTCACTGCTTACAGTATTACATAGGCTGCAGAGAAAACGAAAGTAACAGTGCCAAACAGCTGAAATGTAAGATTGCCTCAAATGGGTTGAAGCTGATTCTGAGAAAAGTTCCTCAAGTTTTGGAACTGACACAGTTCAGTGGCTCAGCTGATCGACTCCTCTCTACTAAAGGCGTGATCTGCAGCTCTCTATTTAAGATGCATCAGCATCCACAGTGTGAACAGAGTAAGTGTGATATGGTCAGTTTAAAGACGGCGTCTCCGAAGGTGGTGCTGCAGCTCTTCCATCATGGCTATTTACAGGCCAGTGAAATGATAACAGCATACAATAAAAAAAAAAACTACATAACAATGTGAAAAATTAATTGTACCTCTCACAGTCATTTGTTTAAACAATTACAATATAATTACAGTTTTGACTTCAAATGAATCATTCCACTATAGAAGAGCAAAAACTGGTCACACCAGCTGTTGAAGTGACATGTGACTTCCTATAAAGTAGGATGAACAGAAGTCATCATGGAAGACTTTGACAAATGAAAGGAATTCAATCCTGAAGTTGAGTGAGAACTGGTCTACCTACTCACATGATTGCGGTGTGTGACCATTGCATCATGCAGTCAACACAACAGGTGCTAGGTCACGCTATTATGTGGAAATTTTAATCCTTGCTAAACTAAGCAGACCGGCCTCTCCTGTCATCTATCCTGTTGAGGACATGTTCTACTTGTTGTAGAGTGTTGTAGAAACCTGGTTGTCACAGCTGTTTTAAATATTGATATACATCTGCTTTTCCTTTTCTGCAGCAATACTCTGACGACTGTGTCCATCTTGAAGAGGGTTGTAAGCACCTAATGATAAAATACATCTTGGGCTTCATCATTTATTTTCTGGCTATGAATGAAATGTTGTTTTCTATATTAGAATCTTTTCAATAAACCAAACCAAGAAAGTGACCCTAAAGATTTTCATGTCAGCTTATAGCCTACTTAAGCATTATCAAACTAGAGGGAATTATCTACAGAATATCAGCATGGCTGTGATTCGGTCATAGTGGCCTCGCACCGCAGACAATCACAGCTGTGCTGAACATCACGACCTCGAGTGTGATATTGCTTAATACAACAGTTCTATGAGCACCATATTAGTTAAATAAGCAACAACAAGTTATAATTTGTTGCACACTACCTTGCTACTTTGTCTACACATTACCCCAGGAATGTGGTTAAAAGTCCCAGTGCTGTTATATTCTATATCAGCACTCATGGAATGTCTCTTGTCCAATCAAATTACTTGGTCGGAACTAACTGTTGTCTAAACCCCATTTAACAATGGTCTCTCTTCATATCCCTGCAACTGAGAGATTATTATTTCATTCAAGTGAATGGAATAATACAGAAACTAAACTGGCCACCTGGAGCCAGAAGTTTCATTTTGTTAACTGGGAAGGGCAGTCTGGAGAGAAATGTTAAATTAAAAAAAAGTCAAATGTTGCAAAAACTAAATTCTATTCATGTATTAGTATTATTTATGTATGACTATTTAAACACCTGGAAAATAACTATTTGCATGGTTAGATACCACTAGAGGGAAGTGAGAATATACTGTATGCTTATTGTAATTTGATGCAACCCCTTAGAAGAAGCGGTTACAGTGATTCGCCAACAGGGCGCGCTGTCTGAGTCTGTTTGTGAAACTGCTGGGTGCTGAGCTCTCCTCTAAGCGGCAGCGCAGGACAGCAGACGGGAAGCCTCGTGCGGACAAATGGCGTCCCTCCAGTAAGAAGCAGCTGATTTCCTCTGAGCACGGCAGCAGGAACAGTAGAGAGGTAAACACACCGCCCCCGGATGCCTTTAAAACAAGATAGCCCACTGCTTTACGCAGGGTTTGAGTAGCAGGCTGACGGTGGGACGTTGCGCACTCCTCAGTGGTCGAGAGCCGCTGCCCCAGTGTACAAATAATCCTACTGTCAAGCAAAACAGAGAGGAGAGTGTCAGCTGCAGCTTGTGCTTCCCTCTGCTTTGCTTATTTTTCTGCGGTGTGTGTTTTTTTTTTCTTTCGCCGATGGTTGTTGGTGTTCCTGTTTCACCAGGGCCTGATCTCAGGCGCTGCAGGCGACAGTAGCAGGTCAAATGTTTCCACCTCGACGTCGGAGGGACACATAATGAACATGGGCATCACCACTTCAGAGATATCCTCCTCTTCTTCTTCTTCCTCTTCCTCCTCCTCCTCCTCCTCCTCCTCCTTCACCGCCTGACTGGTTGGCCGCCTCTTCGTTAATCCAATTCAGGAGATCATCTTTTCCGACCTTTCCTGAGGTTACACCATCAAGACGGCGTTATCTCAGAAAGCCAGGTAAGGTTTTTGTGCTTTTATTCCATATTACACAGTGGGGGAAGCCGGAGCTCATGAGCTGTCAGTCTCAATTATGAACTGCTGTCGCATTATTTTCGCCATTTCCTCGTTTTAACAGCAAGATATCCTGTACCTGAGTCACAGCCAGCCGGCAGTAAGCGATCTCAGTGGTGACTTCGTTTAGTGGAATTGTCAAACTCCGTAACTCTTTGTCTTATTTGGGAGTAATAGTGAATCTACGACAAAGCACTAGCTTCAGAATTACATCAGTAAGGTTTTCAGTGTGTGTGTGTGTGTGTGTGTGTGTGTGTGTGTGTGTGGCCGTATTGCTGACACTTGATCAGAGTTGATGTAATTGTTGTTCCCTACAGCCTCAGATCATATTTATTTCCCGTACAGCAGCTGCAGAGTGTTGCATCTGAACTCCAAGGATAACATGCTCAGAGTGGATGGCTCCACTGAGCCCTGAAAGGTCACTCAGTGTGCCCTGCTATTTCCATTTTAAGCAGCAGGTCCCCCTCAGGGTACAGTCAGATTATAGATGTAACTATGAAACCAGGCTAGTAGAAAAACACAGTATTCCTGCAGTCCGGCTGGTGGCCAGGGCTTTGAGGTGCGTGTGTGTGTCTGTGTGTGTGTGTGTGTGTGTGTGTGTGTGTGTGTGTGTGTCTGTATGCATAGTGCATGAAATTTCCTTTCTAATGTCTTTATCTCACCTGTACACTGTGTTCTCATCTCTCACACAGTCACATCCTTTCTGGTAGGCTAACATGTTTGTGTCTTTCCTTTTCAACTAATGAAGCCAAGATATTGTCAGCATCCTGTTAAGACATTATAACCACTAAATGTCAAATGTCAATATGCGGGAGAAAGCTGGTTCACCTCAGCATGGTGTGTTCAAGTGCATGGGTTTGTCCCTGTGCAAGATTCATGAAATACATTCAACATATGGGGATGCATACATACAAGGTCGATCCTGTTACAAACCATGGCTTTCAAGATCCTGCTCATTGTGTGCTATTGATTCTCTCTCCAGTTTCATGCTTTTACTCATAATGCAGGAGTTATACATTGAAACACTTACTCTGTCTCTTACACACACACACACACGCATGAACACACATGTAGGAAACATTGTGTATTTCGCATGGAATTTCACAGATGCGCGGGGGGTGTAGTGATGCACTTTTTCCATTCTTCTCAGAGTCTTGTTCCCATTGGGGAATAAATGCATCAAGCCCGTACCCTCTGTCACAGATTTGCTCGAAACAAGAGAAAGATGTTCTGTACAAAACAGCAACACATTCTTCAGAGTGACCAGCGGCAGTCAGCCCATTCCCAGAGGAGAGTGAAGATGTGTTTACTTAAGAGTGAGAAGGAATGAGGTTATGATGCCCAGAACTTGGCGTGCCATTCCAATCTAGAGGGTTCACGCATGGTCAAAAATACACACATGTGAATGTACATGGAAACATATACATACAAAAGCTAGCACATATGAATGGCACTTTATATAGGCAAGGAGGGGGAATGATTTTTGATGTCAGCTTCACGCAGCAGAGGCCCTCTCTCAGTAAGGACATAATGTAAAAAATGAATGAATGAGAAATATAACTGCTCCATTTTGAAATAGAGTTCTGTTGAATGTGTTATTGTGATGGTGATGACAGATACAGGTTGTGCAGGAAAGTCATGCACTGGATTTGTTTTTGTTGATTCAGCTTTGGGTTGGCTTCCTTAAACTTTGACAAGACAAAGCATCTGACAGACTTGTAGTTGTATGGCCTGATGGATTACATGGATGAGAATAATACAGTGAGGTTAGTAACCGCAATATTGTCACCTTACCTGCTGTATATACTCTATATGCTTTGTGGTGTAATCAGAAAAGTGTGTCTGAGAGAAGTATCTTGGTTTTCCAGATCTGAATAAGTCTGACGCAAACGTCCAGATCCTGAAGGGAGCATCCGTCAGTGCAACAGGTAGAAGTCTGGTCAGCCCTACATCACAAATCATCACCTAATGTTAAGGAGATTAGTCAGCCTGAGACAGAGATGAGCTCGAAATGCGACACCCATTCAGTTTAAGTACACTTAACCAGTAATTAAACCTCAATTACTGTCAGTTCCTCATTACCTGTGAAGTCTTGTTCGAGTGGTTTCACTAAGCTGAGGAAGGGTCTTTAAGGGCCAGACAACACTGAATATAAAACTGCCATGGTTAGGTAACAGGGATTTCTAAAGACACTGCTGCCTCAGACATACAGTACATTACCACATTGCCTTTGTTGAATCACTCTTTATTGTTGTAACATTTACATACCCAGAGAAGAAGTCGTTTTGGTGTAATCTGATTTCAGGGGTTGTAGTCTGCCTGTCTGCAGTCAGGTTGCCAAGGATTATGCAACAGCTTAAATGCCATTTCAGCAGGGTGTTGTGAGTGTGTGTTCAGGGTGGTGCTGGTTTCCAGGTTTCCAGGTCTACTGTGTTTGTGTTTGTGTGTGCGTGTGCGTGTGTGTTTGTGTTTGTGTGTGGGGGTTGAGGGGAGGGCAGTGTACACACTAGACAGTCAACAATGCAATCACTTGAGTTCTAAATAGCTCCTGAAAATGATGTTCATTGCTCAGGGAGCACGTTAGCTCTTTGTGTAATGGCTTGTATCCAGCCAGTTAGGACCGCGTTAGGTTGAGATAGGGATTGTTATGAGAGCATTATGTGATGCTCGTGTGTGCTGTGCTTCTTCCCGACGGCAGCTTGGTATTTTGAACTGGTCTCTCAGGCTCCATTCTTCCAGACAGGTAGGGCTCATAAAGTGAGACACTGTTATCTAATAAAGGCATCACAGATTCTGCTGACCGTCTGACACTTTCCAAGATTTAGCATTTCATTGCAGCAAGCCATCAGGGGTTGAGTGAATCCCAGACAAACAAGCAATAAGCACAAGTAATTTTGTGATGAGAAAAAACTGAACTCCAAATGAACATCCATTTTATGAAATAGCACTTTTGTCTGTGAGCTCACAATTATTTGCCCATCTTCCTCAGACATTGAAACAAAGAGCCATTTCCAACAGATACTGTGTATGTGTCTGAGTGACTGTTGAGCTGCTTTCAAGCACTGATACTTTACCACCATCTATCTATACGTACTGACTGCCTAATGAGGGACACAGCCAAGAAGTGTCTAAGAAAAGCTTTCACTGCAATTCTAGATCCAGTTTTTTTTTTTTTGTTAGGTGGTGGATTTTACTGCCTCCTGCAGAAAATGGCCTGAATTTAGATGACGTAACATCAGTATGTGGAGATATTTCCAGCGCAGCTGCTGTATAATGGAGTTTTACAGGGCGAAGAAAATTCAGCCTTCTAAAACAATTGTAAAGTTCAGATTTTGGTGTCCGTCCCACATTTTCACACTGCATGGGCTTCTTTCTAAAGTTACAAATTTGGAAAAAAGTCAGGGAGAAACATTTTGCAGGAGGAGACATTAGTTTTTCCACCCACGGTAGCCTCAGTCGACTGTAGTCCAGCAACAAATCATGTTTCATGTTCATTAAAGGGGTACAACTCACACTTCAGCTCAACTGGGAATAAGCCAACCCTTTGCTCTTACTATGTCTGTCTCTATCACTGATGCTCCCCACCTACACAGGAAAACAGCAGAATATAACACGTTCAGGCTCGTACTCTGCTGGGAGTAGAGTAATGTTGGAAATCTCTAACTGAAGTAGAAGCAGATGAGTCAGGAGGTAGGCCAGGAACTGGTGCTACCAGAGGTGAGCCAAAAGCTGGTGCAACCTGGCGTGGCATAAAGCACGAGCTAATGCCATGGGGGAAGAAGGCACAGATGAACAGCACAATGACTATGTAATGTACCCATGGTCAGGAGAGATTTGGTCGCGTGACGTTCTAGCATGCTGGCATTCTTTGGACATATGCTCTTACAAACTAAACTTCCTGCTAGCGCTTTGTCTCTGACTATTACTTGGAATACAGTAACTGTCTAAGACCTGGAGATGCATTTTACTCCCCAGTGAACCTGCAGCATCATAGTTCTATCAAAATTTAACAATGAGAAAAGATATATACTTGTTATCCGTTAAGGAGCTATTTATAAGTTTTTCTATACTGTAGTTACATAGCCAACATCAGCATTAACAGCTGTTTACTTACCAGTCTAGAAGAAAGGTTGCAAGTACAGCATCAAACTTTATTCCTTTATTTGCCATGAGCTGTCTCCAGCGGTGGAAAGCAACCCTCTTGTTTTGATTCTATTTCTGTGACTTCTTTTCTTCTACTGTAGTTAGCATGCTAAAAGCTAGCTCCAGCCCTAGTCACTGTAGAGTCCAGCCCTGAAGAAGTAGCGCTGCTCAGAGGGCGTATCATAACCTCTTGTTTTGTAAATGCAATGATGGCTGAAGCTCTTGGTAAGACCGGTAAGCAAACAGCTGTTAATGCCAACATTGGCTATGTAGCAGTGGCAAACCTTACAAATAGCTCCTTAAATTTGGCGTCCTGGTTAATTTGTCGACACACAACAAACACTACAACACACAACAGAAGTGTTTCTGTTTAAAAACAATCAGCTATCCAAAAAATTGCTGAAAATGACTGCTGTCTTGTTTTTTAATAGCCAGTGAGTGCTAACTGCAGTGACAAGAACATTGTTTCTGTTGGCTGCATCACATAAAGAATGGCAGCTTAAATAAAGGTGTGTGGTGAGTTGAATGATTTTAACGTGAACCAGAAGGAATGGGATATTGGGGTAGTAACTTAATACAGCTCTGCTATGGGGTAAAGAGAGCGTGGCTGTTAATCAATAATTTTCCTGTGGCTAAATCCACTGCCAAAATGGCAGACTCTGTCGCTACCAATAACTACAATACAGAAATATTATATCTGAATGGAAATACACTGAGAAGCTGTGGAAGAATGAAATGCCGACTATAAATACACAAACCATAAAAAATGTATAAATAAACAAAAACTTAGTTTGATTTCATTAAAATTTTAAAGATTATAACTTTAATCAGTGTTCAAATGTTTGGCTTGTTTTTGTTTTTCTGTGATGTTACATGTACATTTGAAGTAATTGCCACAGGCGTTTTCAAACACAACTTTTAACTGAAAACATTGGTCATCAGTTTACCTTTATCACTGCCTGCAATGTCAGAGCCCTAGGAAGGATAATGAGAGTCCAGCTTGTCAGGTTATCTGAAAATAATAGTTTTATCAGTAATTCTGACAGTAATTTCCTCCCTTGCGTATTACTGTGAGATTTCCCAGTAAGATAATCCATTATGTCCCATCCCTGACAGTGTGTGGCTCATTAATGGCAGCTCTACCTACTCTCTAGATTTTTAAACTTGCAAAACTTGAACCCCAAAGAGGCTTTGTGTTTGCATGTATCAAAATGAATGGATTGATGTATAATATAACTTGCCTAAATATGGGCTATAAACTCTTTAATAGGGCCAAGCAGCTAGCAAAGCCCATGCACTGTAATTCCATGAGTAGAAAAGATGAAAAGATGAATACAAGCACTGCTCATGGCACTCCCTTTAAATGTGTCACTAGAGTGTTGTAATTTCTTTTTTATCACGCTTTTGATATGTAAAGTAACGTGGAGACAAATGCCTTTGGAGTGTTTCCTCTCCTCATCATTTTAAGTGGGTTTTATATCCTTTGTGTATCTGGAACAAACCCAACAACAGGACGTCAGCGCATTTCCTAAGGTCGTTTTTGGCTTCCTCCTTGCCATTCCCCTGCAAAGGGACTAAGAGACAGAGTTTTCTTTACAGTACAAGACAGCAGCTTACCAATAGCAAGTCAGGTAAGGACTGGAGGGCAGAACAGTGAGAGACAGAATGTCCTGTTGTGGTGTGGTGTGGTGTGTATGCCGTGTGAGCAATCCTTCTGCGGATTGTGAGGATGATATATTGAAGTGTCTTTGCCATTGAGAGACTGCAAGGAACAAGGAGGCAAAAGTGGGTGCATGAGATACTGGGATGACACACGAAATACTTGAGTATATACCCTTTTGTTTTGTCTGCATTGCTCTAACTCAGCGATTACTGAAATTGCTTGTGGATTGTTTGTGCCCACTGCTGGTGAGAGTGCCACCGTAACCTACAGATTAGGCTCTGAGTGGCTCTCTGTTGTAGTGGCCCTCTCGTTCTGTGACCATGAAAACTCTATTGTCCAGATGGGTGACAGCAGTCCTCACTGTGCAGCAGTCACACTTGTTAGTTTAGGACTAGCTCTGTAGTGTTCTCATGAAGGTAATTTCAGGGAAAGGATAAATCATGACTCCACTTAAGTGTCTCAGTTGTTGTACTATGCAGTCACCTTTAAAGTCAAGTGGAATGGCACATTCTGTTTTTATTACTACTTTTTTTTTTTTGGTTATGTGTAAGCTTACTGCGGATCTTGCTGTGACATGCACAGTTCCTTTTGTCTTGACATGCATAGCAACAGTTTTGTGCAGTAGCATAGTGGATTTGTCCCCTGGGCTATATGTGTGTATGTGTGCCTGCTGGTGTAGTCTGAAAGGATCTGGCAGAGAGTCTGTACATTAAAAATGAAGATATGCCAATCACACACTGTTCAACCTCCTCATGGCATGTAAAAGACATTAATTGCATATGTTTATTCAAGTGAGTGTTCAAGCCACCCCCACCCGTCTGAATGTTGTAATGAGAGCCTGTGTATGTGTGCTTTTCACATCAGTCACAGTGTCACCATACTTTCTGATTATTAAAGGATAATGCTTCCATTTTATATTATCTTCAACAATTGTATTAATCAAAAGAATGAATCCAACTAACAAGTACTGTCTGTACAGCTTTTGCCTCCATGACACAGAACTCATTTGTCTTGAAAACTTTTAAAATGGACTGAATGAAGAAGTGTGTCCACCAGTTACGTCACTTTTAGACCGACTGTGAATGCAGCTCTTATTTGTCGGTTTATAGTTGCTGCCCTCAGTGGGTGTGACCTTTTTTTTTTCTTTTAGGAGAAAGAACTGTACATTTACTACTCGGCCACCATTAATCAGAAGTATCACTGCAGTATTTTTCTAGCATTTTGTTTTGGATGGAAATTCACAAGGAATTCTAATGAGGCTTACTTCAAAGATGAATTGAAAGGTATGAAAACAACAATCTGGCAGCGAAGCCAGCAACATTAAGCAACAAAACTGAGTGAGTTTTGAAACGGTAAGTTTTGCCAGCTTATTTTTTTTTTTGCTGGAATCTGTTTTGGAAGGAAGTACAAAGAGAAGTTTGGATGGATGGATACAACTGTAAAAGTAACTTCCCATGATGACACAAGTGAGAGAGAAGTTGAGTCCAGAAATGTTCATGGCCAGATGTGAGGGGCGTTAATGGCATTAGAAAAATACTCTTTCTTAGTCAAAGCCAAGTGTATTTAAAAGAATCTTTATACTGCATAAATACAGGTAAAATTCAAGATCCACAGTAGAGATGCTAATCTGATTATTCAGTTTAAATAGGTTGTGTTGTGCATGTAAACGTAAAGACTGAAGCTGTAGAGCTGTGAGAGACAACAGATTGCCAGCAAAGTCGACCTTTTGCTCAGGCTCTCTGCATCTGTCAATAGAAATAGGCTCAGTGTGGCATGGTTGTCGCCTTCACTTAGCTTCTGAGACACTAATGTGGGAGCGTGAGCCTGTTGTCGCCGCTCACAGCCTTGTTTTAAGCACTTGTGGAATTGGATAAGATTCGATGTCTTTTGCCGCTGTCTCAAATAAGGACGTTCTTCTAGTTGTCTGATCTTGTTTTTATGTTCTTTGTTATTCTTTGTGTTGGAGAGAACTGTATGTTGTCACTTGTTCAGTACAGTCTTGTCCTGTCGTTGCCTTGAACAATAAGACCCTGTGGGCAAGAGCTGCCTCTTGCTTCAGCCTCTAGTCTGAATCTTTTGCCCTGTGCATGTTGCTCACCAGTATGTCATCGAGTGTCTGGATCTGCTTTCTTTCTTGTGAAATCAGAGCAGCAGGGTGTGTTAATCGCTGTCTCTTCTCCTCCAGGTGTTCGACATCATCCTGGGTGTGGAAATGAACTAATTTCGGTTAAGATGAAAATTCAAATGGCTTCCTACCAATTGGTAGAAGAGCTTATTTCTTCAGTGTAGACTTTTTAATACTTAAAGGAACAAACATAGAACATTTAAAATGCTACAGAATCTCATGAATATTTACACCCAGTCATTGAGTACTGCCAACGCCTCTACTCGTTTTCCTAATGGTCCACTTCAGAGGCTCACCTCTCAATTCCACCGGGGGCGTGTTTTTGACATACAGCTTCATACCCCACCAGGAGCGTTTCTGAAGTGGAGCTGCCCAATTTTCTCCACTTGATTTTTTACCATGGGTACGTAGACTACCCGTGACTTCTGGGAGAGTCTGCTTAGGGTGTTTTCTTTTGAAAATTGACCAGATGCTCTATGTTGTTTCTATGTCTGACTTCCTGCCCAGCTCGATCTGCTCTGTGCAGCTTGACTTCCATGAAAATAAATAATAAAAATAAAAAAATAGACTGGGCGCATATTTTTAGCAGAGCACAGCGCAGCGGAGAGCTGCTTCTGAAACACACTGCAGCGTGTCTGGTCGAATCACAAGCATTGTCTGGAGTGGCTGCGGTCAGCTCCAGTGGAATTCAGGGGTTACTATGGTTTTTAATTACAATTTCACATCATTTCTGACATTACCTCATGTCCTCTGACTGTCTGGTTTTCTGTTTTCTTTGCCTCATTTCACTCTTTTTTTGCACGATCACTGACAGTTACTTCCCCATCTTCCTTCCTCTTTCTTTTTTTTGTCCCATCTCACTCATCTTTTTAGTTCTGCCTTGTCTCTCTCGAGCCTCTTAGGGCAAGTGTAAGGTTTCTATCACTGGGTAGCATTCAAGCTGTGAGACTGTTCTTTCTGATGACAGACAGTGTTTGTGGTAAATGTGGTTAGAGCTGCTGGGTTTGCAGAGCTCACGAGGTTCCTCTCGCTGTTGCTACTGTTGCAAACATAATGAACACTTAGAGCCTTAAGTTGCAACTGTTGGATTGACTGCGTTTCATCACATGGTCATTTTATTCCCTCTATAGTGGAGTGATGCACCTGTCATACAGACCCTCCATTTGGCAAACACTATGAAGGTCACAGTACACTCCTCTGTCCTAGGGTTTGAGTGGTTATGCTATTTATTTCTAGGGTATATGTGCTGATGTATTATTCAGTGTGCTATTTATTTCATGCTTGTGGCTCTGTTACAACACTTAAAAGCAGTTCATAGATTCATGATCCACCTGAAGTAATCATGTTTACATTCCTCATTCACTTTTTGATAGATTAGTAGCAATGCCGTTCTTCAGCACGTCCCATCTCATTGTCACCATCAACAAACACACTCGACAAAGTAAATACAAACCAGCCTGAGCAGACTAATCACAGTCCTTGCACTGACTGTGTACTCTGACAATATTTAGCTGCATCGCTGCAGAAAAATGGCAAGAGACCAAGTAGAAATGAGGCTATGGGTTTTTTGCCCTATATACCCAAGCATGACCACTGTCACTGTCTGTCTGGCCAAAACTGCAAAACGGACTTTGACTTGCTAGGCACCATAACACACACACACACACACGCACGCACGCACGCGCACATACACACACACACACACACACACACATACACACACAGCTTCTCCACACCGCTCACAATGCCAAAATACATCTGGGTGATTGTGTAACTCCTCAGGGCATGGAAAAACTAGGCCTATCACCACTCTTGGCTACCCTCTTAGAGCTCCCCCCTCCATGTCAAGGACAGACGGTGACTGTCCCCAACTGCTGTCCCTTCACTGAGGCATGTCACTTCTCACATTCAGAGTCTGAGCTAAAAGTCCCTGTGTGTGCGGCATGGGTTATGAACGCGGGTTAGTTGATTGTCAGTCAAGAGAATAACACACTCGGTCATCCTGAGTATGCAGGTTAATGGCTGTGCACAGTATGACTTAAGTGTGGTTTCAGTATTGTATGATCTGCATCAACCTACGGCCCCTATATAGACCAGTGACCTACATTCTGCCTTGATAAACATGCTCAAAATAGACACTGGACACTAGACACTTTTATCAGTGTCATTTTCTATCATGAAACGTTAGCAGTGGCATGTCTCATAATGATCTTCTTTTAATGCTGCACCAACATAGAGATTCATATGAAGATATGCAGGTTATTCGTTTTATTGTTGCCTTGAATCTTGGTTTTGCATCTGCACAACTGTGTGAGAGGAGTCATTTACCACTGGGCGACTAATGCAGAAGATGTCGATTTCTATCCAGGAAAGGGCAGAATTTGTCCGTCAAATACAGTTTTGACCATCAGTCATGTGCTGTCATGTGCACTGTTTTTTGTAAAGCTATAATGTCTCTTTTTTATATGAGAGAGGAGATCTGTTTCCACGCACACACGTCTGTGTCCCTGGTTAAAATGGTGAAGGTAGTGAATATTGTATTCTGTGTTGGTCTCCATCAAAAAGCAAACGGTTGCGTTTAATTTGCTTGCAAGACTGAGTGTTAGCAGGGTTTACTCTCTGTTCACTGCAGTGCTCACTGTAAGACGCGGAGGATTCAATAATCCTAGTGTTGAGCAGATGTTGGTGTCTAGTGTTGGTGTAATTTGGTCCCTTCAGTGATAATATTACCAACCATGCTCTTGTAGTGTTCTTTCATGTTGTCACAGTGAGTGGACACAACAGCCTTTACAGCATGATGCAACAGAAACATTAAAAATATAACAAGTGTATACGCTAGCATTGTTTAATTATATTTGTGATTATAATAATTCATTTTTAATCGGACTGTGCTGCAACAATAATCCCGATGCCAGATGATATCACTCTTTTAATCTGAATTTAGCATTTTAAAGGTTCTTAGGGATCAGTTGATTCTCGATCACATGGCAGACGATCATTTAAGGGGCAAATGCAGTGTTCTCGCCCTAGAATCAAAAACCCCCGTTCTGATATTGACGTCCATGCGACACTGTGCTTCTGTCCATCTACAGTATGTTTTCGATAACGATGTGCGTCTGCATGCATGTCTGCCTGAGTGTGTTTGTGTGTTTCCTCAGTGATGTGTTGTGCCTGTTTGTTCCGTTGCCCAGTGGGAGCTTCCACAACAAGGTGACAAGAAGTAATCGCAGGCAGTGAAGGTGAGCCAAGGGAGCGTGGAAAACAGAGGCAATTGGCACATTGCCACTCTCCTCGTTGCTACTTCTTTTTGCTCTGTCTCTCCCCTTTTTCTCTGCAGCGGTGGACACAGAGAGGATATGGCATAGATGAGACTTAAAAGGTCCCACTAATTGGCCATGAAGAGCAGGGCTGGGCACTTGAGGGAGGAAAGGCAGGACGGAACAGGGGAGGGAGGAGCAGACGGCAGGATCACTAAGTGCTTATTACAGACCCTGAGCTCGCTCAGGCCAATAGCTCTCTTCTTTACTTAATCACAAATTACCTCTGCTGTTTTTTGTGCCATGATTTCAGATGATTCAGAGAAGTGACATGCGTTGTGAACACACTCGTGTCAGAGGGGTTGCAATTACAGCAGCAACTCCAGTGAGACAATAAGGAAATTACTGTAGCAGTGTGCGAGACAGAAATGTTGACAAGAGTAAACTTGAGATAAGATTAGGTTTCGCTGATAAGGCTCAGTCGGAACAAAGTTTGTTCACGTCAGCTAGTATTATTTCAGGGTTCTCACCACATTCATTTTGCTGCAGAAAATAATGACACAAGTGAACATCTGTTGGCTTGTCCCTAGATGTGGTTGCAGCCCTCATTCCTGCCCTGCGTCCGTATCTAGCTGAACACAGCGCAGCCCTCACTTTTCGTCCGTCATTGCGCTCTCTCCAACTTGCCTAAGTGGCTGACAGCAGATTCTTGTAAATCAGCTGAAGGACAGCTCTGTGCATGTGTTGAAAGATGTTAATACGTGCATGTGTGCGAGGAAAATGTGTGGGCTGCTCCCACTCCCAGAGTAGCTAACAGTTGTTAGCAGCTTTCTTTCACATCAGCCATAGGTGTGGTACAGAATATAAATAGAGCCTTATGCAATGCTGTGATGTGACATCATTTAATTACACACAGTAAAAACTGTCAAGCCAGGTGAAAATCTAACATTCTTACAATGTTCTGTCTCTTCCATTGGAGCAAATGACACGGTAGCCTGTGCACACTGGTGCATTGAAACCTCTAATTGAATTTAGCTCATGAATGTAAAGCCTGCATTGCTATGCAGCGTGTGGCTTCATGTTGTAGCATATGAAAATGTGCTCTCACTTGCCATCTCTGCTGGAGTCTGTTCAAGTGAGAATGTAGATTTTATTTTGTTCCTTATATGTTAGGGAGCAGCATTTATTTGAATGCAGAGCAGGGCTGGTCTCATGTGTGAACGCCGGCCAGAGTAACAGCAAAAACACGTCGGCTGCCGCATTAACAGTTTAGTGTCTGTTTCATTTTAATTGTTTCAGACATAATAATAAAAAATAAAAAAACTGGAGCTCTGGCTGATAATTGTTTTCATTAGGCGATAAGTTAATCTATCAATTAGTTTTTGAATAATTGATAATTGTTTTGTATATAATATGTCTAAAAATAGTGGAACATGACATTCACAATTTCCCAGAGCTGGAAGTGACATCATTGCTTGTTTTGCCAACCAGCAGTCCAAAACTAAAAATAGATGAAACAGCAAAAAATTCTCACATTTGAGAAGATCCAGAAACAATCACTGTTTGTCATTTTTGTTTGATTAATTCATTAATCTTGAATTCATTATTATTAACCATTAAGTTCAATTCAATTTGTTGTAATAATAAAACTAAATTGCAGCTCTGGGTAACATGAGGTGACCGTTGCTGGCTTGTACAAATGTTACCAAGACTTAACTTACAGCACTGTGCAATACCCTGCATTTAACTCATCAAAGGCATGTTTCCACAAGTCCTTTCTTAGCGCTGCTCAGTGCAATCTGAGACATTTTTTGGAAAACAGCACGGCATCCATAAACTTACTCAGCCCTGTTATGGAAATGAGGGTGTTGGGAAGCCACATTGTGCAGAAACTCCCACAGTATATAGTGAGACAAGAAATGCTTATATACTATATGTGTGTGTAAGTCTGTGTCTGGACTTGTGTCATGGTCCTTGTGAGTGCCAGTTAAAGGCTGACATCACTGGAGTGAGGTCATTTTCTGATGTGATTTTTGGGCTTGTCTGCTTTTATCATATTAATCTTATGGTACAGGACTAAATATCGGTTCACTGTCACTGTTTCTGCTGTCTGTGTGTGTATCCTTGTGTCTGTCTTGGTGTAAATATCAGTATTTATGTATGTTTTGTTTTGTCTTCTGTAGTTAACCTTTTCTTGGCAGCTTAACATATGCTTTGGCTGCAGAACAGTCTAAGCTGTAATGGGTGGTATCATATACACTGCAGGAAGAAATCCCCTTCACTTCTAGCGCCCTCAAGGACTTCTCCTCAGCCGCTCCTCCATGACCGTTTTCAACCCCTTGTTACGCAATGGATTGTTACTGCATGTGTGCATGTGTGTTTGTCTCTTGGATAGGGAGTCATTATCAGATGAATGCTGCTGTAGCCAGTTAAGCCATGAGTGGAGCCCCTTCAGACTGATGACTGACACGTGGTGACCACTGCACAGGATGCATGTTTGGCTTCTGACTCACTTCTGACTCCTGTTTAATTGATTTTTAGCTCAGCGACCTGACCTAAGACCTATAGTACTCTGGGAGGTTATATTTGAAATGAACACACCAAGAGGCACGAGAGGCCGACATGCACAGTCCCATTGCCTGGACTACACTGTTTATGTGTATGTTTGTGTGTGTTTCCGTGATAATGGACCATCTAGTTAATAATGCAGCAGAGAGATCGCACTGCACCACCTTTACTCATGAAAACTCATTTTCCCTTTGTTGCTCTCTCTCCCTCCCTCCCTCCCTCCCTCTTTCTCTCTCTCTCTCTCTCTCTCCCATCCTCAGGCTATCCTTACAAAACTATTTCATTTGTCCCCATCGACCCGGTCTGTCAGTATTTGCACAGCCAATATAAAGTCTGGGAGGAGAGAAGCTGTTCAAATGTAAGGGCGCACACAGGATTAGAAAATCATGCTCTGTACAGTGTGAATTAACTTTTGACTGTCATATTTCTTTGGCCACAGGGTTAATGGTGTTCAGTAGCTTAGACAGGGATACCGATAAAGAAACAGACTAATTTCAGACTGTCATTCAACTCATCCCCTTTACAAGTCTGAGACTATTCCTGTTGCTACATGAAATCATTATGAAATCATTATATCTCTTTTACCCCTTTCAAACTCCCTGTTAGATGCTTCACGTCGCTTTGCACATTGATAACAATCAGGTTTTTTCATTAGCAGTCAACTAAATGTGGCTCATCTGAGAAGCTGCATTTGTGATTGCGACTAAATTGTGATTTAATTACAGTATTTCTGTGGCAAATTACTTTTTTTTTTTTTTTTACGTCTTTCATGCCCTCCCACACACTTCTCTTCTGGGGGTCATGTTTGTAAGTCTTTGGCTCCATCCTGATAACAAACTGCCATTTCAGCTTCTGTCTACGAGTTCAGCACCAACATAATAGAGCGTCCTCACAGCTCAGTGATTTCCGGTCAGTGCGATGGAAGGTGGATAGATGGATGAATGCCAGGGGATTTTGAGTGAGTCAGACATTGTCTCATCTCAGGCATGTCTCATTTTTCATATTTGTCCTCTTCAGTTTTTCTCACTCTGCATTTCCTCCTCGGCCCTCCTACTCAAGACACGATGAGAAGATGCGAAGGAGGAAGAAGCGAGGCAATCAGATTTTATCAAATGAGACGTTTTTCCCAGTCAAGCATCATCTGAATTGACATCATTTAGTGACAACAGGTGCCCGGCTGAGGCATCTGAGTGAACTTGTAGCTGCTCTGTATCGTCTTTTTAGTTTTTAAGTTTTGTTGTCTAATGAAATATATTTTTCATACAGTCGCTGGAAAACGCACTTTTAGTTCACAAGTAGTTTCCTGGGTTTTTAATTTGCATCTAGATTTATTCACGCTTACGTTTTTTTTCTCTTTATTATTTAGTTTTAATTACGATCTCGTTATGTGTCGAAATAGTTGAGTAAATTTAAATTATGTTTTTTCTGCCCAATCTGATTTGGTCACTCCACTGTGACAAAATAGGAAACACATTTACAGACAATATAAATGTGTTTATTGCTGAAAGAACACACCATGGACAAGTCAAGAATCAGGGTAAAGTCTTTTGTTGACTTTTAAGGCTCCTCACGGCCTCTCTCCATACTATATATCTGACCTGTTAGTTGCATATGAACCATTATGTAGGCTGACATCCTTGAGCAGAGGTCTTTTATCTGGTCCCAAGGTGTGGCTGAAAACTCGAGGTGACAGAGCATTCGCTGTCAGAGCCATGAAGCTGTGGAACGAGCTGCCTGAGGAAATCAGGTCAGCAGAATCAGTGACCTCTTTTAAATCTCTTTTTAAAACATATTTTTATCAGAGAGCTTGCCCTTATTTTATTTGATTTTCATTGACTGTGATTTTTGCTGGCGACACTGTATTTGGTTTTATTTGTCTATTTGCTCATGACTCTATTGGAATTTGTTTTTATGTTCTGCTTGTTGTGAAGTTTTGTGCCTTGTGTGAAGCAGCTTGTAACGTGATTATTATATCCGAATTTGTGCAGCTGTGTCTTCAGTCTGTGCTTGTATTTTGACAAAACTGCAGTGTAGTCAGCGCAGCTGCAGTATCCAATAACCTATAGATTTCCAATAAAGTGGGGTATCTTTCCAACAATAGACTTCCACATAGGATGCTCTCATGTATCCTCACTGAAGTCTCCTTTGGGATTCCTTCTCTTTCCTCATTCCTTGCACCACTGAGCAGCATTAAGAGAACTGACATGTCCCTACTGATGGCCACCCAATATTTTTCTGTGCTTTTTGGGGACAAATGAATGACGAGATGTGAAATAAAAAAATGCATCATCCTGCACCCATGGCTACAGTCCCTCGCATGACTCCCAGGTTTTTTGCCTCTTTGCCACAACAGATTTGTATCCGTCTCATTTTTATTTTATTGCTGTACGGTGTATCAACTGTGGATTGCCTTTACCTAGCACCCTACTGACGTGGATTCAGTGGAACAGCCTCCTTAAAAGATTAAAAGTGTTGGTAAGAGGGGCAGTGTGAAGTGATGTCATATCTCTCCTAGACCAGAACACGCTCTCTGTCTGTTTTTCTCTCCACTCCCCTCTTTTGGGCAGCACATGTAGACAGCACAAGAGTCCATGGAGCGATCATGTGAACTCTTCAACCTCTCTCCTCCCACTTGCTGTGCTCTTCTTCTGTGCCTCCAAACAGGCAGCTGCACATTGAGGGAGACAGAACTGTGACCGGTGAAAGCAAACCGTGATCTTCTCCTCTGCCATGCGTCTCTTCTCACTCCCATAAAGGCCCCCTCCGCCTCCAAAATTCTCCTTCAGCCGGTTGCTAAGCAGCACAGGGAGAGCTTGACAGTGTTGACGTTGTGTGCGCGGGACTACTTCCTGTAAACAGCCGAGTGGGTGCTCTTTGCTCTCAGCTACAGAGGGAAGGAGCGAGTGAGACGAGACGGCCTAAAATAACCTTTTCTGACTCGCACAAAAGAGACGTGATGACGCGCAGTGATGAGGAAAGAAAAAGAAGTGTTATTTCATTCCCAGTGAAAATTTCACAGGGAGCTGAGATAGCTGATAGCTACAGGAGTTTTAGGAGCCTTTGAACTATGGTTCCTTTTTTTTTCACTGCCAGAAAGCATGAGGCTTGGAATAAAAATGAACACAGCTGACAAGGGCCATTTAGGCAGAGAGCTGGTGTCATTCTGCATACAGCAGGGCTGTTTGTGTATGTGCACACTCACTGGACACAACTCACAATGCATTTTCAGTCTGTGCTCATACCGTCATGCTGATTGTGTCACAACAAATAAAGCACTTCTTGGACTTATTATGTCAGACACAAACAAAAATGAGCCACAAATATTCTCACTTTAAGAGTTTCTTTCATCATCAGCAGGATTATGCGTATTCTTAGTCTCATTCTTTCTCAGGATGCATTTTGCTTCACTAACTGTAGCTCTCTCATTTTGCACCCTCCTCTTCCTTCCCTTTGTGTTTCAGCTCTGTGGCGGTGAAGATGACCACGGCACGGTACCGTCCCACCTGGGAGCTGGCCGTGGACCCCCTGGTCTCATGTAAGCTGTGCCTTGGAGAGTTCCCTCTGGAGCAGATGACCACCATCACACAGTGCCAATGTGTCTTCTGTACACTGGTGAGCAGGTCACTCCACAAACGGCAACAAGCTTCCTGGAGCTGTCAACTGGATGATGATTTAAGTACAGGAATTTCACCGTATTGAAATCAGTAATGGCTTCAGGATCTATTACAAATGTCACATCCTTTCTGTGTAACACTGGCCCTGTGTGAAAAGGCCAGGACAGAGGAACAGTAACACCCATTTGCTGTCAGATCTTAACAAATCCAATTCACAGATAAAGAAACAATGTCTAAAAATTACCTCTAAAAATAGCATCCACTTCCTAGAACACAGCCTGGGTGGTGGCAGTAATTACCAAAGTTCAGTTAGCAGAGTTTATTCTCGAGGTCAGCCACAATGTAAACACAAACAGGGACTGATATCTCACTTTAGCTGCTTTATTATCAACCATTTTATATTAGATTTCAATTTAAAAATGTTTGGCTTACATTTAAGAAAAGTACAGTTTACTGATACAATATATAAACATATGCCGGTGCATGTCTGTCTCCTAAATATAAATTTGAATAGATCTAACCTGTTTAGATTAGGATAGGACTGTTATTTTGTTGTTTTGTTTATTTAAACTTGGAAGAGACATCTCTGTGGCTTCCTGAAAGAGCTGAAGGTAGAGATTACATGGTTCAAATGTTACTTTTAACTTTTACATAAAGCAACAAATTATTTCCTGTATGTATGTATGTTTTTTTTTTTTTTTTGGTGCCACTAGATTGTGGGTAGTGGGAACAAGCCAAAAGCACAATAATGATATATTTTCATCTTTATAAATTTGATATGACAAATGTACACATTTCTGTCCATCTGACTAGTGTAAATCACTCTTCTTTAGCTCTGTTTTGGTTTCTACAACCTAAATGCTCACCTTCTTCACCAGCTATTTGCTAACTGTGTCTGTCTATTGTTCGGTACTGGACAAGTGAAATGTAGAGTGGGTTTGTCTTTGCTGCGCATTTGAAACCGGGGTTGAGAGTGAAACTGACCCAAAAACAGTGAAGCTGTGGGCACTAAAACCAAAACAATCAGCTGAAAGAAACTAAACCGCTCCGTAGAGCCGAGGGAAACTGTTGAGTTAGATGATAACTCTTGTGGGTTTGTCACTGCTAGCGGAAGTTTTGAGCTCTAGACAGTGACCGAGACTCTTAGGTCAGTGTTTGTTTACCAACTTTTCTGGTGCGTGGTCTGTTTGTTTTGCTTTTCTTTTTTTTTTTCATGTAACTGACTGACTGGATATTGCACTGGGTCAATGTTGTGTTTGTCTGTTTTCCCTCAGTGCCTGAAGCAGTATGTGGAGCTCCTGATTAAAGAAGGCCTTGAAACTGCAATTAGCTGTCCAGACTCTGCCTGTCCCAAAAGAGGACACTTGCAGGAAAGTGAGGTATTGATCATGAGATTTATTTGTCATTTAGTTGGTGACTGGTTGCCGATGTTGCCATGAGTGTCATGAACTTCTCTAATAGTGTCCAGTATGTCTTAGCTCCGGATTGGACTGAGACTAGACCTAAGCAGTACAGCAATTTCCATAAACAATGGTCTCTTTTTATTTTCAAATTGATATATATATATATGTGACAGTGTGCATGATTGGAGCTTGAACAACAAGCTGGCATTTGCATGTACATTAATGTACTGTATGTGCATGCAAATGTTGCACACTGGTAATGTATGTGCTTGAAATGAGGGAAAAAAACACATCACTTGTTATCGCTACAATTCAGTTTTCCCATGTTATGCATCTCCTATGAAGCTGCTGTTTTTTCCTTCCATGTGAATTAGCAGTAATTGTTGAAATGAACACATCTGCAGTTACTCTAACACCTCTGTGCACCCTCAAAGCTCAAGATGACCACTGCGCTCCACCTGCCAGTGTGTTTATTCCATGATAATGAGTGTTCCTGTGTGCCTGCCTTCCTCACGTAGGGTCAATCTGAGGGCAAAGCGCTCTTCATCCTCTAGGCATTTTAGTTGATGGACTTGCTCAGTCTTGGAAGCCCATAGGCTCAGCGTGGTTCAGCCTTATGCTTCTAATCAATCGGTGTCAGCGGCCCTTAATGGAACCCTAGCTAGTCCTGCCAGTCAGGCGAAGCATGCCTCATCCCTGTCTTCTCTGACAGCAGTGCCATCACCTTGTAATTGACTGCTCTTTTACAAAGCCCAGATACTCGTTTCATTGCCCAATAAATGAGTGAACTTAACCTTGAGTGGGCGTGAGTATGCACCTTGAATACATTCTGGCAATTGGATTCTCCTTTTCTATCTCAGAACGGGGTAAAGGGCCTTATTGGTAAGCAAGTGGCAAGTTCTTATCGTGTAGAAATTAGAATTTGACATTGTTCTGGAGTTGACATTCGCATACTGAATGTATAATTGCTTCATGCTGCTTCTGTCTATAAATATGCACAATGACCTGCTTATTTCCCTCCCACCTCTCCTCTCCTCTTCTCCCTGTAGATTGAGTGCATGGTGGCCACGGAAATGATGCAGAGATACAAGAAGCTTCAGTTTGAGAGGGGTGAGTCAGTGCAGAAACAGCCGCAGTACATCAGCGATCGCTCCTCAGTGTGTGGGCAATGACTGTCAATCGCAGAGACACGTGGATCCTCCTGTCCTCCAGGGATACTGTATTTTACCATGGCACACAAAAGCACGGCGACAGTCCTGTCCTGCACGTGTAGCCGAATTGTAGCTCGCTCTGCCTGGAATCAATCATTCACCCCCTGTGGACATTTTCGCTATTGAGTTACGCCATGGGGTCTCGGCAGACAGCTAATAGAAAAGATTTGAGCAATGCTTGTTTGCTCAGTAAATTTCAGTCTAGGTGTTGTCAAGTTTTTACTCCATATTGCTCACCATGCTGGCACTCAGAAGCAGTCAGCTGATTCAGAATTAATTGATTTCTGACAAATTCTGTGTTCAGCACCGTCCATGAAGTGCAAATAATCAAGGAGTATTCTTGTGACAGGTACTCAGGCCTAACTGTCTGATTTCTACTGTGGTATTCAATCCTGTCATCCTCATCAAACACCAGCTCCCATCAAACATAACCTACATGAAGGGGAAAACCTCCTAGACTTTTTAAAAGATTTTAATTGGATTGGTTTGGCTCTAAACGTGCAAACTGTCTGACTCTAATAGAGCCAGGTCACTAAGCATGGAGAGATATTTAAATTAAATCCTTTTTATCTCTTGCCTCAGTGTGTGGCTACATATTCAGTGTCTGCAGTTCACACTGTTTGCAGAATAAATGTTAACCTTCTGATGAAGGCTTAGATATCAGTGCTGGAAAGATAATGGCAGGTATGCGTCGCTACGCTCCATGCTGTCAATGTAGACTTGCTAATCAGTAATATTAGAGTTCCACTGCTACCGAGAGACAGCAGTAACCAAGCTGTGCTATCACTCTTTGATGGTGCTCGCCCCGCAGGTTCTCCACCTACACAGAGGCACAAACTGTACACAGAACATGCAGATCACAGCTGAAGAAGTAAGCGTGTGAACACAAAGACAAACATATAGGAACACAGTAGTGGTGGTGGTGGTGGTGGTGGGGGGGGTCCTGTAAATGAATATAAATCCTCAGAAAGCCTCAGAAAGAGCTGTTGATGCTGCCTGAATAAGGGCAGTCAGCCGTCTCATCAATGTCCCAGTCCATTCAGGCAGAACAGTTGCTGTAACCGTTCCATATTTCTCAGGCTGAGCCAAGAGTGCATGTGGAATGTGTGCTCGGAGTTCTTGGCAGAGAGGCGAGGGGAAGGAAGGAGAGGATACAAGGGCAAGTGCATCACGCTATGAACTTAAAACAGAACTGGCAAAAAACATAGAAAACTGGCCTCTTTACCACTTTAAGACGTCATAGAAAATATTCCGAAGGATTTGCCGAAGTCAACAACAAACATTTCTCTAAAAGCAATTTTCCGACATTATCAGACACAAATGTGAGCCTTGAAAAGTATAAAAATATGTATGTGTCGAAAGCTTTCAACCAATTTGCAAGCTTATCTACATTATGGTTGATGGCAGTCAATTGCACCTTCCATCCAAATCACAAAAAGGTATATTTAGTCGTGTACGGCCACACAGTCTTTAGATATCCACCTCTAAAACATCAGTTTCCACTGACTTGACGACTTCTTCCTAAATAAATCTTCTAATGAACATTCTTCTTTGTGTGTTTACGTGTGTGTGTTTGTGTGTGTGAGATTTTGGTAAACGGACACTTCATGAAAGTAACTGCCCATGACATTGGCACTTCTTTTGTGCCATCAGAGGTGCTGCTGGACCCGTGCCGGACGTGGTGCCCTTCTTCGACCTGCCAGGCCGTGTGCCAACTAAAGGAATCAGATTCTCCAGCGCTGCCCCAGCTGGTCCAGTGCGCCGTCTGTGCCCTCGAGTTCTGCTCGGCCTGCAAGGCCAACTGGCACCCCGGGCAGGCCTGCCAGGAGAACAACCTGCCCATTACCTCCTTCCTACCAGGAGAAAACAGGTACTGCTCTCTGTCTGTTTACTTATTTACTGCGCCCTGTCTGAAATTCTTGTTCTCTGAATTTCTCTCTCATCGCTTATTTTTAGACCAGATGGTATGTTTTTTTTCTTACCTCTGTGTTCTGTACTCTATGAACCATATACACTGATTAGCATATTAATACATGCTTCTCTTCTGGTGACTCATGACGGCTTTGGATGACGACAAGCAATAGCTAGAGCTGAAACAACAAGTGAATTTACAGTTAAACAATTACAGGAAATTTTGATAATCAATAAATGGTATAAGTAATTTTTCTTTAAGGAAATTTTTCCTCCTCAAATATGAATATTTGCTGGTTTTCTTAGTCTTCTGTAGTATTCAACTAAATACATTTGTGTTTTGGACTCTTAGTTGCACAAAACAAAATATGAATATGATGTGTGATGGGCATTTTTTACTTTTTTCTGACACTTTTAGGAAAGATAATTGACAGATGGTTAAAAATATCATCTTTAGTTGCAGACCTTGTGTTAGCGACTGGACACAAAATGTAATTAAAATTGCACTTGAAACTGCTGAAACATGTAATTGTCGGCATAAATGAATTGTATAAGTGATTATTAGCCCACTTAAAATGGATGTATTTTTAACTTTAAAAACATTATTGAAAATTTTAATAACCAACTAATTAAATTTAATGACTTAAGTAATACATTTTTGCTCAGAACATCAGTTAAAATGTTATACCCCAACAGTTTCCAGTTAATGTAATAATGTTTTTATTACCTCTTCAACCTTTAAAAAAAAAAGAAAAAGATGTTTCATTCCATTTTGTCATGGTGCAACAGTATCAGGCCTTGTTTGCTGATGCGCTGACTGGAAATGTTATTCATTTTCTTGGAACTGACGTAGAAATCCACGTCATGCTCACCTGACTGGAGTTAAGGACCGCTTGTCAATATACAGCAGGATTCATTCAGTGCAGCCTTAAATATAGACTGACAGCTGGTCTGGCTGGCTGTTTTGCAGCCACTGCTCAGTTTGAGCATCAGCCAGGGCTCAAGCATAAATTAATAGGCAGACATAAAACAATCTGTTGAAAGTAAACTGCAGTAGAGCAGTCTGAGATGGGCTTACTGTGCATTTTGAGAATTAACTATCTGTCTGTGAGGGTAGAGGAGGGCCTGTCCGGTGTCATATGAAGCTGACCCCTGTCTTTGTGATATCCTCTTACTCCTGAAGAGTCACTGGCTCTGCAGAGCTTTCCTCTATCAGCACAGGTTCGGGACCAAGTTCAGAGGGCACAGGGAAGGGACAGAGGATTAGCAGGAGTACTGTTAGTTGTAAAGAGCCTTGGTGTTTGACCTATATCTGTTCACTGTAAGGATGTCGTCGAGAGCTGGATTCTGATTCTTCTGTGCGCCTCAGGCCCGTTATGACTGGATAAATTCTGAACCTTCTTATTTTAATGCCCCCTCCACTATACCTGATCCAGTAGGCAAGTGTTAAAAGTTCAACATTACATTAGACTCTGCCTGTGATGTGGTTTCACTTCTTATACAACTTTCTTTTCATTATACTTAAAGTATCTTAACTCAACCACTGATTGACTGATGAGCTTTTGCTGAGGATGCTGCTAAAAAAAAAAAAACAAGGAGCTATTTAAATACTGAACAAGAATCTCATCCTCTTCCTCTCTCTAAGCTAATTTTGAGCTGTCTTTTATTCTTTTGGCCAGTTTCACAATGGCTGCCAGGTGTCAGATGAATGAACGGGTACAGAATGTGCCGTAATGCACTTAGAGGCACAGATCTATCAATTCATGGAGAATTGGCCTGGAAATGAATGGGCTTGTTTGCTGTCCTAGGACGACACCCAGAATGACAGCTACCTGCTCGCCCACAGATTTTCTAGAGTCAGCACTTCACTGAAACAGAAGAAATTGATACAGACAAACTGACACCAACAGGAGGGAAGAGTAAGAGCCTGGGAGCCATTTCAAAGGCCATTTAGTGACGGGTGCATTTTTTTTTTTTTTTTTTTAAGAAGAGTTATCGACTCCTGAACTAAAGCTGTCCACCATTTCACACAATCCTGTTCTGCCAAAGATTGTAAATATTGATTACTGCACTAAAGCAATCTCATCTCCAGCACTTCTTGCAATGTGAATGTTGAATGATTTTGGATTTGATATCAGGTATGAAATAAAAAAACACATCAAGCTTGTGTCTCTCTCCTCCCCAGCTCTTTCTATAAGAATGAAGAGGATGACGCACCAATCAAACGCTGTCCTAAATGTAAAGTTTACATCGAGAGGGACGAGGGCTGTGCGCAGATGATGTGCAAGAACTGCAAACATGCCTTCTGCTGGTACTGTCTGGAGTCCCTGGACGTGAGTGGCTCCTTTCTAATTTCTTTATTCCTTGATCTTTACTCCAATAGAGGTCGACATTATGTATTTTCCATTTGTAAAAACCTCTACAGTTTAATATTGCAATAGTATTTCCACACTGTGATAATCTTAGATGTTGACATCATTTGTCTTCCCTGTGACAGTGAAGATTTTCATTATCAGGAGACCGTAGCTTAACCTCGGTGTTGATAAGAAAGGAATAAGATGTATGTTTTTTGTTTTTTTTTAATTCATTAGAAGGCTGAAGAAAGTGACAGCTTTAGCTGAACTTGGATAAGGGTGACTTCTGGGCCGCGGTGCCTTATGTAATCGTAATTGTGTGAGCGCAGAAGACCGCAGGTCATTTAAAAAGCAATTTTCTCACAACAGCTGTCCGTGTCTTTCAGGCTGCTAATGGTCAATCTTTATCTGTATTCTGTGTATGTATTTGTCTGACAGGATGACTTTCTCCTGATCCACTACGACAAAGGGCCCTGTCGAAACAAACTGGGCCACTCCAGGGCGTCTGTTATCTGGCACAGAACACAGGTGAGAAACCCATCTTCCTCACACCCCACCCACCCCCCCCATCATCCTCTTACACTCACTCAGGTTCCACAACCCCCCCCACCCACCCCCCCACCCCCTCTCACCCCCCTCACCCATAACCACGCTTGCAGCATGTGGCTATACACATGCTGTCTGGCTCTGCCTCTTTCTCTCCCTCTGGCTCAACTCTCTCATTCAGAGATGGGCTACTATTATCTTGACAGCACAATGGGAAAAGGACAGCTTGATCCGCATGCAGCGACAAGTGTCTCGTGGTCAGTGTCCTGCTGTTTCCTACTAAGCCTATTATGTACACTTTTCACTTAAAAAAATGGTTTACATAACCAAGGTCCGTCTTTACCTTTAGGTAACCAAATCACATAGAAAGGATTGGATATGACATGTAATTTCCCACATATGAAATGAGGGATTACACATGAAGGATTAGTCATGACATGTAATTTCCCACATGATAACGTGCTTTAAACCTGTGACAGAGGCTGTTGTTCAGTTCCCAAATTTCTCCTCAGTATGTCTACTTAGCCAAATAATCTATTCATGGGTTGGCACATCCCTTGGTCCAACATACTTGTTATTTTGTCAACATTAGCATACACACTGGCATCTGTTGCCCAGTGGGGCAGGCTGAGTCATATGATTACAGTTCAGCTGGTGGAAGAGCCAGCTACAGCTTCACTGCTCTGTGTCTTTGTCTCTCTCTTGCTCTCCTCATTTCACCCTCCTCGCTCCTTCACCTAAAAAAAAAAAAGCCTCCCTCCGATTCCTTCAGTAATACCAGATGTACCGGGGCGAACCTATCTTGCAAAAAAACAAATAAACAAACAAAAAAAAACATCTTCTCCCCTGGTCTGTATCCGATGACATGGGTTCTACGTTTCAACGAGAGGCATAACATCAGTTAGAAGGAAGGTCATGTCCTAAACAAGAAAGCACAATCAGGGTGTGTTAATAAGTGCAAAATGTGCTCCACGCACTGAGCTTCCCACTACTGCACATCCTGTACAGTCACTGTAAAAAGAATAGTCAGTAATGTAGTAATGTGGTTTGTAATAATAATTAGAAACCTTGCCTGCAAATGATGCCCACAAATATGTTTCTTTGTCCTCAAAACAGGAGTGAAAGCATCGTGCTATTATAAGTCACTTCTGCATGTGACTGTGTGTTATGTATTCCATTTTGTTGCTTTGAATTTGCTGGTGTCTGGTGCCCCCATGTGGTGGACTAACTACCAATCAGAGTACACAGAAATTTTCAAATCACAAATGTGCTTACTGTCAATATATACCTTTTCCACAGACCAGCTGGAATATATCCATCCTGTGTGTCAGTTGATTTGAGAATTACATGATTATGTAGCTACACATGGGACTGTGGTTGCAACAATCACACTATGTATCAAAAACTCATTGTATATCCCCAACTTTCTCTTAACATGTTCCAACAGCAAGTAAGCAAATAATACAAACAGGAGAAAAACTTAGCAAGATACTGTATGTGGTGGTTGTATTCCTTAAGCACGGCTGTTACTGAGTCTTTGTCCAAGCACTGGATCCTGAAAGTCAAAATTAATTCCATTTTTTTTATATCGCTCTGTTTAGCGCAACTTTTTTTTTTCAGTCCCTGTAGTTTTACAAATTGTTACTGATCTGCTCCATTGCAGGATATTTTTCTTTCTTTCTTGATGTCAAATACCTGCACATTCAGCATCAATGAGTGTGATGTACATTAATAGTCAGTAGGAATAGAAACCCCACATTTTCAAGCTGTAAAAATTTCTTTTTTTTACTTGAAGAAAGTGTTAAATGGCCAAATTAATAGTAAAACATAGCTTTCTGAAGCAACAGTGCTGAAAAAGGTTTATAGTTTTAATGCACTAGGTGACCTCTGCTGGACAAAAATTGGTATTGCAGTTGCTTGGAAAGATTTCATCCCAAACCTATAGAAACAGTGAATCACAAAAAAATCACCAGTTCTTTTTTTTTTTTTTTTTTTTTTTTTTTTTTACATATATTGTCCACTACAAGTACAATTTAATTGGTTTGCCAAAACAGCTCTCTGAACCTCTGAAGGTGCCTTGTGGTATCTGCCACAGAGACGTTAAGCCCTAAAAGTTTAAATCAATGTGTTAATTATTTTTCTGTTGGTGTCTCCTTGCAGGTTGTGGGGATCTTTGCTGGTTTCGGCCTGCTCCTGCTGGTTGCCTCCCCCTTCCTCCTTCTGGCCACTCCCATCGTCCTCTGCTGCAAGTGCAAGTGCAGCAAAGGCGATGACGACCCCTTGCCAACCTAAACACGCCATAAGGGCTGGAGTGGAGAGTCGCTCCGAGGATGGGCCATCTTTTTTCCTTTTCACCCCTTTACATTGTTTTCCTTCCAGCAGCTTTGAGTGCTTCATTTTTTGGGCTGAGCCCCCCTCCCCCGCCCTGCCCCGCCCCTGCCCCCGGCCGCTTCGGGATCCATCGCTCTGCATGAGAGAGGCATGGTAGAAAAGCGACCCTACACCTTGGCCTGAAGAGAGGTGCAGGGTCAAAGGTCAGAGGAGGTCAGACTTGTCTAAGGACCACTGTGTCTGTGTGTGTAAGACGTTGGTGGTTTGGGGATGTGAAAGAAGACTGGGCCACTTTTAGGTGGCCTTACTGTGGGTTACTGTGGTGTGGTATTTTGGCGGGTCATTACAAAGAAAAAAAATCAATGTTAAGAAATGCTTTTTTCTTGTATGGACAATATCATGCAGGAGCCACCTTAGAAAAAAACTTTTAATTTTTTCGCAATGTTTTGTCGGTTTGTCGTACGCAACAAAAGCTTTTTTTTCCCCACCACCACACCTGATGTAGCTCTACAGATTCAGTCAGTAGCATTAGAGTTACACCACGCATGTTTGGTGTTCACTCGATTTGCACACGGAACATGATTTCGCTGTCATGTTCACGACTGAGGTAGAGATGGGCGGCTGTTGTCACTCTCAACTCAATGTACAGCACGTCCTCTTGATGATGTCAATGTTTTATAACCTGTCGCTTTTAATAGAACCGTGCTCAGAGTAGTGTCTATGTGTTGTACTTTTGAGTGTTTTCCAAACTGTAAGGTACACTTGTTAAAGGGGATTACCACTCAAAGCTCAAAATACACTTATTTTCTGTGGTCAAGTGACAAGGACAACTAGTTTTGTTAACTATCAGCCTATGTTTTATACCCAAATGTTCTTTTTGTAATTATTGTCACCATCTCTCCTAATTCGTTCTCTTTGACGCACCTCCAGATTGGAGTCTTCTTTGTAAGAGAGAGATTGTGTTTCCAGATGTTACAGATTTTCATAATCCTAGATCCAGAAATGTCCAGAAATTGAGTGGTGTTCCCCTTTAGGTTTAGCATTAACTTAAAGTCTATCAGAGGACTTTGTACCCACATGTTGTGGAACCATTTTAATACTTCACTAAAAGAGATGTCACACCTGTAATTCTCAGTCCCCAGGTGATGGTTTAGCCAAATAGAAATGAATAGCCTTAAATTGAGACTAGCCAAAATCAGGCATTTCCCCCTCCCTGTGCTTTAAAAAGAGTTCAAAGTCAAAATCCAAATAATCCCAGGGAAAGCATGTTTAAAGGTATTTTTAAAGCATAACAGACAGTCAGTGAAGCCCTTTATATTCAGATGATTCTATGATGTCATCCATATGCCACACTGTTAATAGCCATACTGTAAAAAAAAAACAAAAAAGGAAGAAAAAAACAAAACAACCGTCCTGATGTTTTGTGTGACCTAGGGCCTGTACTTCCTAAGCCTCTTTGAGCAGGAGTGCTGATCAACATCCATCCAATCCATTTGAAACTTAACTCAGATCAGATCTCCCACTCTTTGAGACTTGGCCCAAATTGCAAACTTGCATACGTTAGTGGTCCGAGTGTCGATGTTTTGTTTTGTTGGTAGGTAGACCTCCAACAACAAGCAGCTATTCCGTGCAGGGATGTCAGAAAAAAAAAAGCCTATAGAGTAAATATAAAAGAATGTTCCATTTTTGGACACACAATTATGAAGCTGCTCTATACTATATCACTTTATCTATGCAAGTTTGTACATTACCATTCTTAAAAGGCTATCGATTGGTCATAATCATGGGTAATCTGTGTGGCAAAAGCTGCCGAATGTCACTATACATGTGCATATCATGGCTTTTATTTAATCAGGGAATTGTTCAGAAACTATCCATTCACTTTCATCATCTGTGTTGCTGTTATCTGTCTTTTACCAATATTTTAAGGTTGCTAGCTTGAACTTCTGGACAGAATTTGGTCATTTTTCATCCGTTAGTGTCTTTGTTTCTCTGGGGAAACTTTTTTGTTTTGTTTTTATACAGTAGAACAACTACACAAAAACAGTTATTTCATGTTACGTCAGTAAAGGTGAGAAAAAAAATGTATAAACCGATTAAATTGAGTTTTGCCACCATGCAAAGCCATTCCAGTGTTCTCAATAAGCCATTTACTTTATCCATTCTTCTGTGTTCATGTAGCATTTCATGATCGGTGTGGCTACAGTTAACATACAAGGTGGTCAATAGTAGATAGAAACATAAATATAACGGTAGCTAATCTAAGATAAACAGTAGCTAATCATCTGCAACTCCCTTCTGTTCTCATAAATTTAGCTCCGATATTCCGTATTATAATCCTTGTTATCAGTAGCCTTACATTTTGAGTACCTTACCTGTAGCCTGTGTTGCTTTCACTGACCTGACCTACTGTATGAGCATGATAATTTGATATCAAAGCCAGTCCAATTTTCTACCTTTAAAGTTTAGTTCCTAAACCCTAAAATAGTTTAATTCCAGAAGCTTTTGTTGTTTTAATGACAATCGTGCCAAGCAGATTTCCTGGAAGGGATGAGGAAACAGAGCTGTCTACTGTTTGTGCATTTTGACCATGTATTTGTAATGTATTAACAGTTTTTACAGGGTGGAAAATATTTAATGCTTCTTTTATGTAAGCGCTGCACTGTATATGGGTTTCATTGTTTTACTTCTTGATATGATCTGTGATGTGTGTGGTATGGTGCCTGCTGTGTTTAATGGAGGAGTTAAACAGCTCAAATCAATGTCAACTCAACAGAAAAGTCAATACATATGAGAGATTTGCAACTGTACTTTGTAAGGGTTTTCACAGTTTCATCTATCAGGGGTCTGTCTATCACCAGGATACAAATGGTTTTCAAATATATTCATTCAAACACACAGATAACAAAGTTTGAGCAGGCACAAGCTAACAACAAGTCAAATAAAATCATGACCACCTCCATTTTTTCACACAACATTCTTCGTTACTTCTGTTTGCTGGCACCACTGAACAGGTAGATGCTGTATTATGCAACAAACATAAAAGGGCCAAACAGCAAACATAAAAATCACTGCAGTGTCACGTTGCATAATTATTCATTTTCTAGGGCCATGAGATGTTTGTCAGGGCTCCATATAAAGGTTTATAAAAAACCACCTAACATCAGCACAGGTGTTGGAACAGGACAGTTTGACACAGTTAAAGGCTTCTGGCATTTGGCCCTCGAATGAGAAGTAAGGTAAAAGTGTATTTTACAAAGGCTCGAGATCTACTCTGCAGCTATCCTAAGATCAAGTTTGGTTACGAGCAGCAATTTATATTTTATAACCTGTTGTGTCAAGAGATGAAGCTGCATGATTTTTCTCTGACTTCTATTTGTGAAATATTACTATATTGTAGCCTCTAAAGATCTTTGGAATGGTAGCGTTGTTACCCTTTCGCCCAGCTGTCTGTTGTTTTGTTTTTTCTTTCTCTTTTTTTTTTTATTTTTTTTTTTTAGAAAATATATTTTACAATGTTGGTCAGCCTTCCTCCATTCAGCAGATTGGTTTCATGTGTCTGTTACTTTTTTTTGTTGTTTTTTTTTTATATGCCTGTGTTACACCATAGTTGTTGTATTTGCATTATCTTTTTAAAGAGTGGAATTCCTTAGGCCTGATTGGTCAATTCAGTTTCAGTCAGTCACCTCAGTTAGTGGATCATTGTCAGAGGAAATGCTGTCTGTACACACGGCTTCTGTGTTTAGAGATGGTAAACAGCGTCTCTAGTTCAAATAGTAATCGAAAGTTAATCGACGTGGGTGATAACAAAGAAATCAACATTGTAAAATGGCATATTTGGATCAGTTCTGAACAACGACTCGGCATCTCAATATATCTACAGTTCCACTAACACTGTGACACCAGGTATTAAAGGTTGTTGTTTTTTGTGATTCTGCTCTCTTCATTCATTCACACTAATGTGCTGAAATATTTCAAACATACCATGAAGAAGTCTTGTGGCCCACCAGGTTGCGAAATGGCTCTCTCTGGTGCTGAAAGTGTATCGCTCTCGTTTGTGTTAACAGGAAGACCTACAGCACAGGAAGATGCGCACAAATATTACATATCAGTTAAACAAGAGATTAATATTTCTAAATCAGTCTGCAAAAGATTAGATATGAAAAATAAACTGAACATCTTTAGTAGAACAACTAAAAGCCACAAGTACAGTTTAGAGTTATCTAGTCTTTATGTTACAAAATGACAAAAATGTACCTTCCCTTGATAAGAGTAGAATAAGTGATAATAAATAATAATAGATAATCAGCAATAAATGGAGACAAACAAAACAATGTACCATTACAAATGAAAAATGGATGTCAAAAGAGCATGTAATTGGTTTTTCATTTTTAATTGTTCTCATCCTCCTAATTAATAACTTGAGTCATATAGTAACTTTTTGAACCATAGGAGGTGTTTTTATCGTTCTCTCTTCTTAACAATGACCTTTTGTCGAGAATGTTCACATCCTCTTATCTAGTCTTTGTTTTGCTTGCATCAAGCATCTTTCCTTCATATTCAAGGCAGCTCTGTCTGTTATGTCTGTTCCATTGCAGCTCTGTCTGTTCATCAGACATGTGTCAGCCTTTTGTTAAGGTCTGCCAAAGAACAGGTTGTTCTCTCCCTCTCTCTGCCTTTGTGTCTATTTCCTGCCAGATGCTGGATTGGGAGCATTAACAAGACAACCCTGAAAATGAAAGTGCAAACGCTCGATGATATATCATCCCTCACCAGCTGTTCTCTGTTTGGAAGTCTCTCCACCAATCACTGGGCAGGACCACAGGAAGTTACCATCTGTGGGCACCATGGCGACAGGGTTTGTGGATGGGCGTTGAAGCTGATGTGTTATCTGGAGCAAATGAAGTATGATACAGGGGTAGAGAGAGAGCCAGGAGGTGTGGGGAGGGAAATGGGAGAGATGGACAGAGACAGGGAGGAGTGTGTCGCCTGGAAGACAAAGAGCTGAACCTCAGAGAAACAGGAGACGCAGAGCCAAGCTGCATTGCTGGGAGAGGGATGGATGAAAAGAGATGAGACAAGGCCTTTGCACCTGCTCTGTATAGAACACAAGGTTCTGCTATCACACGTGTGCTGGCTGCAGGCCGATCAGGCTGGTCTGCTCTGGCTTTACCTTTCAACATCCCGCTGCCAAGTTGTCTCCTGCCCCCCTATCAGCATCCTCTCCTCCGCTGCTTTGCACCTTCAAACCAAACAACAACCTCTTAACCTTTCAGCCTTTATACTACAACATCACTGTAGGAGATTCTATGTGGCTATACAGAGGCTGAGCAAACATTGTCCGAGTATGGTCCGGTCCAGTTTATATAGTTTGACTGTGACCCCTTCATACGAGCCTCGTCACTGGACCACTGGTCTAGTCCACATAAAACCTGAAAAAACAAACCTATGTAACCAAAAGCAAATTCAGTAACAGTTGACAAAGACAGGAAAGCCTCACCTCCTAGAAGCCAGACACCTTTAAATACAAAAAACACTTACATGGAGTTAAATATACTATTGTTGTCATCTTTATAAGTACTGACTAATGGCTTGTCTGAGGTAATATCTGTTCCACTAAAACTACTACAAGTACCGTAACCGGATGGATTAAGTATCCTTAAATTAGAAGTGATATTTATTTGTCCCTGTTCAAGGCTTGCATAGACTATTAGGGTTCTGCCTCTGCTTCATCTTACTTAACATATTTTTTTACTATGGTCATCTTGTCATTTATAGAAATACCTTGTTGATACAAATGTCTTCATGTTGCAAGACCAGAATTCAGTATAAGAGATATCTAAATGCCAACTAGCATTATTAAGGTGGATTCAAATGAGTATCATGTACAGCATTATGACTCAGTAGCAATGTTGTGAGCAATATTAAGATCCACTTAATAGGAAACGGTAAATCTGTTTGCCAGAAGAGGGAACTAGAGTGCTGTAAGAACAGCACAGCCTGTTTGTCAATAATGATACACACATCGACTTTAAATATCATCAAATACTGACAAGTGACACATCTAGTGCAGGATGATTAAGATGCAGATCTATTCCAAGCCGAGTCTTCTTCGTTTGCACATTTCTAAAAGCTGCACACTTTCTTTGCACAATTATCAATTAGCCACTAAATTCCAGTCAAACAGATTAGGAAATTGCTTCTGTATGGTTCAGAACCTTTATTTTTTGCTCATGTGTCACTGAGGGCAAAAAATTAGTCTTCAGTCCACCACATCATTATAACTATGTGTATTCTGTCCCAGTGAGCACTGTTTCCTTTTCTAGAGGCTCTTTCCTCAGTCCTGACATGTCACACCGACAGACAGGTGCCCCTGCTGAGGAAAGAGTGGACTAAACACACATTGACATTAAAAGCTAAGAGCTCCCTGCCAGCTCTCAATGGGGGTAAGGGTTAATAATAGGCATGTGCATTTGCTCATACTTGCACACACAGCACAAAGGACTCTTAATTGCAACCAGGGGCCATTGAACATCAGCCAGTTACTGACATAAGATGACAGGGTCCTCTGCCTCTGATCTATTTTATCCCAGCATGTAGTTGTACTGCTCTTTGTCCCTTAAGCCTGTGACACCTATTAGCGCTCATTAGCTTCCTGTGGTTCAGCAAGACTGGGCTCTGGTCTGTCAAATCAACAGCAAAGGATGTACTATATTTGTTGATGTTGTGCTACCAATCAGTTGCTCAGATTGTGACTTCAAAAGGCCCATTTCCAGCAAATAGTTGTTAGTATTGATACAGAGAACATCATGGACAATGGAATGTATCAACATATAAAAGCAAGATATCATCACACTAAAGGAATAGTTCAACATTTTGGAAAATACATTCACATTCTTGCAGAGAGTTGAATGAGGAGATTGATACCACTCTCATATCTGTCTGTGGCTACAGCCAGGAGATGGTGAGCTTAGCTTAGTTTAGCTTAGCACAAAGTCTGGAAAACGAAGGGAAATATCTTAAAAGTTAAGAAAAAAAAATCAATCTACAGCACTTGTAAAGCTCAGTAGTCAACACGTTATATATCTGGTTTGTTTAATTCCTACATAAAGTGAAATGTCTTCCTGGAGTCTCTGAGAGTCACCAAGAGGTTGCCAGGCAACCAGTAGAGACTCCAGGAAGTCACTGCTGGTTGCCAACCAAAAAATAGATTGTGTCCGAATTCACTCCCAGAATCACTGCTCCCTGTATAACTGACACTCAATAGTTTACTCACATAGTCAAAGTCATAGTCAAATCAGATTTTTTTTGACACTTAATTATCATCAGTTTGCATCATCACTGTCCACTGTTGAGTTATGCAATGGTAACTTTCACATCAATAAAATGTGGAATATTGCATCGTGAGATTGTTGGTAAAAAGTAGTGTACACTATTTTTGAGGCCACCATATAGTGGATACATTAACACTCAGAATTACGCCTCTCAAAAAGAAATTATGTTACTATTAAATTACACTGTAAAATGTTAACTAGCTTTTCCACTGAGAACCGTTGAAACTTCTTCAGGCCATATCCAGTATGTCATAATGTTAAATACAACACCGTCACTCCTTGTTGATTTACAGAAGAGGCTTCTGCGTCAGTGACAGATTGAATCACATACCCATCTTCCTTCCCTTCTCTCTCTATCCTTCTTCATGCGTCATCACATACCTCTCATCCTGTTACCTTTACTCTTGCCACATTCTGCACCTTAATAAAACTCATCAACCTCAACCCACTTCTTCCTCCACTACTCTTTATGATTGCTTTCCTGCTCCACTTGCCTCCTGTTTCTTTCCCCACTCTCCCTCCTTTCTCTGGATTTTATCTGGGAGAAGTTTGCCTGGGGTCAATCACCTGAGCCTCCTCACCTGGCCTCTGACAGGCCTGTTGGGATGGCAAGTCTGCCTGGTGAGGATAATGGTTGTTGAGGGCCGCGGGGAAAGTAACAAACTCTTTTTTCTGTCACGATGACATACCTGAGAACAGCGCAGACCCTAGGTATTCGGTTCGCAATGAGCACATAGTCAAATACAAATAGGCTGTTGTTGATTACAGTATTGCCTGGTGTAAAAAGAACTGCTGGGAAATCACACAAAAAATATCTTCAAATTCAGTTTACATTTAATTTGGCAAGAAACTTCTTCTCTTCATGCAGTTTGCTAAGTGATTTTCTTTCTTTAAACACCCGAGGCTACAGTAGAAAAAAAAAAAGTATTTCATCTGTGGATTTAACATGAAGTTTGTGAAATGGAGCTGGATCAATTTCCAGCCCACTGCTCTTTATATCATGTCAGTCATGTGTCTTTTAGTCACTGGCAGTTGATCGGTGTTTGATCAGTGGAACTGGAACCGTCAGCTATCAGGGCTGACGTACTGTACTGAGCCCCCACTGCTCCTACCATCACCACAGCTTCGAGCCACACACCTGTTCCCTCAGCCTGCTCTATCTCTCACTCTCACTCACATACACAGACATACGCATACACATACACACTGTGCCTGTGGTTTCAACTTGGCTTTTTCTCATTAAAGACTCAGTGAAATTTGACAGGTTTTGACAGCGAAGGTTTCCACATAGATCTTGCCGTAGTGACAGATATCCGACAGCTTGATGATAACTGCTGCCTTATTGCAGAAACACACGTGTCCCTCATGGCTGATGACAATAGGTAGCTGTGAGTGATGGATGGGTGTGATGAAAAGTTACATAGCTGGAACAAGAGGAAATTGTGCATGCTGGGACAAAAACAAGATAGGGATTGTGAACTTGTATGAGGTCACAAGTAAAAAATACTCACTTCATTCTGGTTTAAATGTTTTGATGTTCACCAGCTGCACTTAGATACAAGTGTCTACAATTTCCATTCTTGATGCAAGTTTGTTAATGAGTGCCAACCTCAACAAATCCTCCAAAGCCGCCCTCCCTACTTTACCAACTACTCCTTGCAGCCCGCCCCTCTCCTCTCCCTCTACCCTCCCGCCTTTGCCTCCTCCTTCCACCTTCTGCCTGTAAATCAGCTCCTTAGCGCTGCTTTTAATATTGCTTGAGTGTGCAGTCTTTTTAACACGCTCTGGCGTTCACTCCTCTCGCGTGCCCTCTGTCAACAGTAAACTTTCTGAAAAGCGAGCTTAACAGGCCGTGAAAGGGCGGCACAGATGGCTACATCCTAGGTGGTAATTATCAACCACTTCCTCCGAACAAAAAAAAAAAAAAAGAAAGAAAAAAAGAAAAGAAACAAGCGAAGGTGTTGCCGTCAGGTCAACTGATGCCGCTGACACGTTCGTAGTCTCTCTGGCAGAGAGCTCAAACCGACATACAGGAAAGGGCCTTCTGGAGCCCAGACAGCACACTGACAGTGTCACAGGTCAAGCACAGCCATAAGAGGATGATTTTTGGCTTCAGTGCACATCAGCCAGAAGGAGATCTATATTAAAACACAACTCTAGTAGGCTAGAAAAATCACAGTTTTTCTAATATGCTATACTGCATGCACAGGCTTGGTGTCACATCTTGTTTAACTGAGGTTCTTGAGAGGTATTTTAATTGCACTCTAACAGGTTAGTTCTAATGTTGTGTAATGTACAGTAGAAAGGCAATAAGAGCCAATTAGTCTGCTAGTGTTTCAGTCGGCACTAGGTGTTGGTAATGGCTGCGTTTATGCACACTCCAAACAAGCAAGAGGCTGATTTTTGAGGAGCTTAACCATTTACTTTGCTGTACATCTATTAAAATTGAAGGTGACAGCTAATTTGAATCCTCTTTAATTTGTGGGAAATTTAATACACTACAAGGTGATAGGCGAGGCTCCCCCTACCTCCGTACAAGCCGCCCGCCGCATGCAAAAATATGTAAATGCTGCCCGTATTAGAATCTTTGTCTGGTTGTCATTCTCACATGGGGCACATCAAAGCCATATGACCTGATTTTGCACCTGCTGTTTAATTAAATTTACAAGACAGACACAGTCTCCACTCCCGGTGATATACAAATCTGGCTTTATTACCCCGGCACTGTAATTTACAAGGCAATTTACTGCTGGGCGGTAATGGTGCCTGCCAAAGTGCTCCCTCTGAAAAGATACACAAACATGCACAACAACAAGTTATCCCATTTCCCTTCCTGAAGATGGGACCAAGAATGCCAAGACCAAATGTAACCACAGGATGAGCTGAGTGCTGTTGAGGCCCACATGGCATCTACTGTAAGTTCGAGGTTCTTGCCTGAATGCTCCACTTA
This sequence comes from Seriola dumerili, assembly GCF_002260705.1. Taxonomy (NCBI): domain Eukaryota; kingdom Metazoa; phylum Chordata; class Actinopteri; order Carangiformes; family Carangidae; genus Seriola; species Seriola dumerili. Next base: position 10,742,768 of record NW_019174404.1, read on the forward strand.
CTGGAAAATCTAATACCAAGTACAACTAAAGAGAAAAACGAGACTAGGTCAAAACCTAGTATATAACTGCACCATGTACGGTCAATGTGCAGAAATCGAGGACGTAGCTGAAAACTGTGGAACCGCTATAAAGAACTGCCTGTAAACACCACCCTGATGATGTAATAGAAACTGTTCACACCAATTCATTTTGAAAGAGTAATGGCCAATGAGTAAACTCCAAAACTTGTCCCGGCCAGTGGTGTAACTGCAACGCTCAGTCAAAAACACTCACTCAAAACACCTTGGACATGTCATGACTGTTCTGTGGGGGGGTCTCAGTGAGACCAAAAGGTGAGTACACTACAAATGTGCAGATGAGCTTCTCAAACAAAACGTGGCCATTTCTTGCAGTGGAGACCCTCTAGAAGTGAAAGTGATTCATATTTGGTGTCAGATTGCCTCATCACTCCGGGTGATGAAGCAATCTGACACAGATTTTGGGGAGTGATAGAATTACACTTTGATAAAACTTTGACTCAGGGTTATGCTAGATAAGAACTAGTTCATACAACATGTTTTCTGACCACGGTCATCAAAGACAGGGGTGAGAGGGATAACAACGCAATGGGTGACAATGTGAGATTGTTGATTTCAGAAAGTTACGAATATTGTTGGTGGGGTGGTAGTGGGGCTTATGAAATACCATATAGAGTCACTAACTAGAATAAGTTAAGAGCAGTACAAAGCCACTGCAAGAGCAAGTGTTTGCAAATGAGCACTGAAGCAGCAGCATACCTAAACAAGAGAGTGAGTGGAGAATAGCTTAAATATCACATGGTGCATTGAACATATTTCATATATATTGTATATACTTGAAATGTCTGTTTTAACTAGCTTGCAGGCTTCATTACAGTTAGCCAACTCATGTAGAACAGATTTATTTTGTGGATACAGATTGTGTACAAAGCTGATATTTGGTGTTTAGGCTCTGACCTCATCCCTCACAGCATCCGAGCTCAGCACAGCGCAAACTCACATTAGATAGCAAGTCTAACAACAGCTGTTACATGGTATGTAGGCTACTATATGTGGACTAGTCACCAGCTGCCATGTGGCCATTCTGCTGTTAGGCACCTCTGCTCATGAAGGGAATATTCTATCCAGTGAGCAGCTTCTCTGCGAGGGCTGGTCACTGATGTCATGTGGCCATTTACCAACAAACACCTCAAGCCTTTGCAGACAACATGCTATCTAGTGCACTGACAGGGATAAAAGTAAACCCATCAATCTACCTGATAATCAGCAGCAGATTAAGACACATGAACTATGCAGCAGATTATTATTAACTCATCATATTAAATGCTCAAAACGTCACGGCTTGGAGTAAACAAACTCTTCCTGTTAATTGTAACATAGCAAATATATGCAGCACAATAGAGGACTTTACGTCACAGATACATGCATATGTAAATTTAAGAACAGCAATGAGCACATCTGAGTAGCATCAGCTCAAACCATAGAACAGCAGCTCAGTAGTTTATATCTACTTAGGATATGAAGATTAATAAAAACAGGCCTTCCCATAAAACCATTGATTTGAGTGTAAAATTTGTAAAAAAAAAATTAGCATCCATCACAAATTTTAACTTCGCACCAACAACTGTAGGAGAATATTGTCAGAACATTCTGCTATCGACATTTCCTAAGTGCCCTATCAATCTTCAGTAGTCGTGACATCTTCTCCTGACTTTCTTGTTTCTATAATATCCATAACTCCAGCCTACAGTATGTGTCATATATCACCTCATTTGGCTTGCTGTCATATTTGCAGTGCAACAAGTTTATCCACGAGTAGCCAACTTATTATCGGATTGTCCTGGTTCCCTAACATCTGGCATGGATATTAATGTGGGTGTTTTTGTGTTTGTTTGTGTGAAGTGGTCCTGTCAGCTGTTCAGTTTCACTTAAACCATTCTCTGTCGCTGTGGCCTAATGCATTCACTCATATTTTCACTTTAAGGTCTGGTGTGTATAGAATTTGAAAGAAATCTGACTTTAATGACACCTAGTGTTGAAAAAGCAACGTGAGCCACTTGAGAGTAAAAAAAGATAAGGACAAATATTCACAGCATATAAATATAAAAAATTATTAGCACATAATAAAGAAACAACAAATACCATCATTTGTTTTGCTGACAGAAAAGTGATAACGATAAGGGTGAGGAAATGTAACACTGAAGTGTCAGTTTGACCCTCTACGTTCTGGTTTTTACAGAGTTTTAGGATTTGAAGTGCTGCACAATAGTATATCGAGAGGTGTGCATGAGAGCATGTTTATGTGTGCACGCAGATTTGTGATTGCATGAGAATCTGAGACATGCCCCTGGTTGCAGTAGAGTGTGCATCTCAGGCAATCCATAATAGATGATGAAATTTGGCAAGCCGTCCAGCCTTATGGTCCTTTCCTCCTCCTGCAGCTGCTTGTTTTCCCAGAACTCATCTGTGCTGCTGACCAAGAGTTGTGTGTGTATGTGTGTGTATCAGAGAGAGAGAGAGAGAGAGAGCGAGAGAGGGTGAGAGAGTGAGAGAAAGAGTGTGAGTGAGAGAGAGACTGTGTCCGTATGTCACTGTCTTTGCCCACAAGCGCTCCACGAGCATCTTTCCATTCCTCAATATGTCAGACTTGAATATGAAAACGGGAAACTTTTTCATCACTCAACCACCATGTGCACATATGGCCACAAAGCTGATGGTGAATGTCAAAGTTGAGGGGAAAGGCCAAGGAGCAGTGACAAAGTAACAAAGCGCTGCAGATTATAAATCCAAACCACACTTTGGTGGCAGACACAGATCACGGTCCAGTTTTAGAGTTATCAGTCCAATGTCAAATGTCTGGTAAAAAGGAGGATACAACCAGCAGCCTGTTAGCTTAGCTTAGCACAACCACTGTAAACAGGGTGGAAAAGCTAGCATGGTTCTGTTCAGATGTAACAAAATCTACCAGCACATCTAAAGCACGATAGTTAAAATATCATTTCACATTTGTTTAATCAGCAAAAACAGATGGCTTTATGGTGGCTTATGGATCAAACTTTTCCTACCTAGGCACAGTAACTTTCTGAGCCTTTTACTTTCCAGACATGAGAGCGGTATCAATCTTCACATCTAACTCTCAGCAAGCAAGCAAGCAACAATAAGCCTATTAACCAAAATGTCAAACATATTCCTTTAACTGCTGAAATCTAAGGATGCAGTAGCAAAGTTTTGCTATGTGAGGAAGGATTATTACTGACATTTCAGGTGTACTCACTTTCAGTTTTAGCTTAAAATAAAACGGTTTAGTTTGTTTACAACCTGTCTGATCATCTGACCACTTGCGCCATCTGTCTTCATTGCAGGGATTCAACCATGGCCCCTAGATCGCTGCAATTACTTTGGGAGGTACATTTTTATCATAACTGTTTATCCTAACTGTTACCAAAGCTTTAAAAATAAGACCAATGTTGTAATAAAAAACAAACAAACAACTGTCCCTTAAGTGATGCAGGTGCAGAGAATGAGCAATCCTCTCCTTGCTCCCGAATGGGTAACTCTGTTCAAGAGTTGTTGAGGTTGGTCACTGATGTATTATGGTAAATTATGAGGCATTATGAGCTGGTATGGTGGCTTCAGGCATTCTGGATAAATTGTTTCAAAGTCATTGACCCACAAAGTTCTAAGTTTCTCCCTTTGTAGCACACTTGCCATCCATACAAACAGCGGTGAGTAGAGTGCCATGATTGATGGGATAGGTTGGGCTGGTAAGGTGGGATGCCTGTGCACAGGCTGTACAGCAGCTGTTTTCTCCAAGCTCGAGGAGAGCAGAGACAGAGAGAGAATGTGTGTGTGTGTGTGAAAGTGGGGTAGAGAAAGAAAGAGAGAGAGGTCGAATAGAAAGCGAAGGGAGGGCAGAAGGAGGGAGAAGAGAAAAAGCAAGTCTACCTTCGTCTTGCCCTTCAGGCAGACCAGGTGTCTGTAGCTCCACGCTGAGTCGTACCACAGAACCTGGCACGACTACTCTCAAACAGGTCCTCCTCATCGTTCTCTCCTTCCCCAAGGATGGCCGCAATTAACACACACAGAGTGCACAGTATAGAGAAAACATGCCGAAAATGACAACGCCCCAAGCCACAGCACATGGAAAGGAAAGAGAGAGAGGGAGAGAGAAAGAGAGAGAAATGAGGGGGAAAAAAGAGAGAGAGAGGGAGCCAGAGAGGCACACCGGAGAGCTTGTTTTATAAAGGTGCAGGTGCAGGATTTGAGTGACTGCCAGGTTGCACTCTCCTTTTGGTTCCATATTAACGTTGTCAGCTTTTTACCTCCCCTCTCCTCACCTGCACTGCTCCATTCCTCACTATGTTCTGCTGTTTGCTCATTTTCAAATGCTCCCCTCTCACCGAGACTCTACAGGAAACAGCACTGAAACAAAGTTTGGCAGAAACTGTCGGCCTTGCAGCCATGCTTTTTCAGTTCTAGAAATATTTTTGAAGTTCTGGATGGACACACCTAACAAGCTAACATAAAACAAAGCTAGCGGCAACATGCATTTCAATAGACCACTGTCGGTAAAGGTCAGAGGTGGACACACTTTTTGACAGGATGTCACTCATTTCTGGTGAGTCAGCTGAAGGGGGTGCTGTGACATTATGAATAATTAGACACCTGTGTGATAGAAATATAACTATAGAGATACAACACAAAGTCATGACTTGTATCATGTGTATCTGGATCAGATTTTGCATCTCCTGGAAATGATATGGCAGACACGTTTGCAACTTGATGCGATTTGAGTCAACTCCATCATCACAGCAGGAATCTTTCTAATCCTGACAAAAAGATTTTATGCAGCTGCTAAATTAGAAAATGCTGTGATGAATCTACAAGAAATACCTATTGTTGCCATTGCTGTAGATCATGTCATTAATATTTGTACTGCTAGCTGCAGTTTTAAAGGGGTAATCTATTGATTTAGGACTGAACTTCAATCAAGGTGTGGAACTCACAAGAAACAGCTTTTAAAAGAATGTCAAAAATCAAAGCGAGAGTGAGATATCCTGATAGCACAGCCGTCCATACCTGACTAACAGTAATGCAGATGTTCAAACTTACACAAAGCTCAAGCTGATCACTAACACCTGATGATGTCATCAGGTGTTATTTTCCTCCTCCCGAGCCACAGAAGACATACAATTATTTTCACAGGCTGGTTAGTACTTCAGATGAATAATAAACTCACCTTCATGTGTATAAACCTGCAATACAAACTTTTTAGCCATTTGGGCCAGCTGAAACAAGCTGTGAACACAACACTGATGTTCTATTGTGTTTAAAGTTGATATGGTGAACGTGTTAGCATACAGTTGCTGCTTTATACATCCAGCAGATACAGAGAAACCTTAGCATTCTTCTTTTGGAGTTGTGTTTCTCGCCATCTGGTAAATGCAAGTCCAATGTATACTCTAGCTTCGCTTTAGCTCTGTTTTTGGTCTCTACCAACTCCTGAGACAAATACTTCGCTCTCGAGTTGCTGAATGCTCCTCTATGTTCACTAGCTCACCACGTTTTCTGTTTGGTGCAGGACAGGTAGTGTCCAGTGGATCTTTCGAGGCTTTTCATTGAAGACATCTGTCTGTGGTAGCCAAAAGCAATGCTGATGAGAGAGATAAGACTGAACCGCAACCTCTGCTGGAAAACATGACAAAGCTTTGTAGCAGCGAGGAAGTTTATCAAATAAGGTGTTTTTCCTCAATAAAAGGATATGAGGAGATATTAACAAGCACAATTATTCAATTTATTGAATACAAAAAGTACATTAGGTTTTTCATTTCTTTCTGGCCTCACATCAAGTTACTGAAAGAATTAACATTAATTAGTGACAGCTGATATAATGTACCACCGGTGACGTTTGTCATTTTAACGGCTGAAAGCGACGCTCAGCACCGGCTAAAGTGAGTAGCTGCAGCTGAATGTTTTCTACACTGCTTTGCTAAAGAGGATGAGCATCAGAGCTCAGTGAACCTGTGTATCTGTCCAGTCTCAGTGTTTGAACTCGTTCCAACCAAGCAGGTCGTCTGGCCCGCTTTGAGCTAAGCCAGTGGTCCACAGCAGGACTGTGCTTCTGCAGTCGTGTAATTGCAACTTCATGACATTTCAGAAGATTTTGAAGCAGTGGTGGCAATATTTGGGACGGTTAAAGGGATGGCTGCAGTGTGATGTGATGACTTAGATTCTATATTCCGTATTCTATATAGTCACTTCCTACCATTGCAGCCCAATTGTCTACTGTGGCAAACCAGTCGTTCTCCCCCCTAGCAGTTGGGGTGCAACAGTAGGAAGAGTCGAGATAGAATCTATATCATCAGGTTACTCCATAGCCGTCCCTTCAACTGCTGCCGCTCGCCGCTGCAAAATGTGTATAACAGAAACACTGAGCACTGAGGGAAACTGTCAAGTAAAAAAAAAAAAAAAAGATAATTATCTGCAGGTTCACTATGAGCAAGTAGTCACACAATTTGTAAGATTCATTTGAGACTGAGATAGTCAACCGTTTCAACGCATAAATACATGGTGGTCAAGCTAAAAACAAGGCTGTTTATGGAAAAGAAATTATATGCACAGCACCTGTTTGCACCCTCACTGAAGAACAGCTGGCAGTACAGAGACACCTAACCACCGGGCCTTTGAAAATATCACTGCACCGGCCAAGTCACATTGAATAGGCCTGTGTGTGTTATATCTCCAGTCCCCAGATTCTACACTTCTGCACAAGCTGCTATTAGAACTTCAATACTTATCTGTGTAATTAAGCTTTCATGTCATCATTTTATCACCTCATTTATTTATTTTTGTCCCTACAGATGTTTGTCTTCATATTGAGAGCTATTTTTAATCAGTGAGACAGATGTCTCTTGTGACAAAAGCAATCCTTTAAATTTGCTGAAAGGCACCCACATAGTGTACTTACACTCACACATGCAAACAATTTTCATGACAAATTTTTGTATTTTCCCAGATTTGCTTAATGAGTGTGACTGTTTGTGACATTAAATAATTCATACTGTTGAATTTTGAGGGATGGAAAGTGTAAAGTGAACTATCACAACCTACTGATGAAATCACACTATACAGTAAGCAAGTGTTATATCAAAACCTTGAATAGGCACTCTGTTCAGTGTTGTGTTAATATAAATTCCTTTTTTCATTCCTTTATCTTCTGTAATTCAAACCTGAATATGCATTAGATTTCTATTCAAATCTGCCGACATTTTGAGGTAGAAATAGCTGTTTGTCATTGATATATAATATTCAGGTTTTTCATTCTGATGAAAAGTATTCCAGTCCTCCATGAGCTATGAGGCTGTGTTTGACAGAAGCTGAGCTTAGAGAGGGAAAAGTTTCACAAATGGCCAAATGTCACTAATTAGTTTGAACTCTGCATTTTTGATGAAGCCAGTTGGTGTGGTGGGGTGGTGGTGTTGGCAGGGGGCAGCGGGAAGAGGGGGAATTGATGGGCTGTGCCTCAAAATGTAAATTAAACAAAAGGCGGGAGTTCACATGACAGCTTTGGAGGGGCAGGGCTGGAGCCTTCTGATTTTCTGTGTGAGAAGCAGAACAAGTGGAGCACCGTGCACCAAACATTGGCACATGGCAAACAGCTCGGAGGCAGCGGAAGCAAAATAACTTCTGTTCTAGGGAACAACAAAGGAGGAACAAACAGCGTGGCCCACAACTTTTTGGTCCTTATTATTCTGTGATTTCGTAATCAAGAGGATGGGATCTGATCTACAAACCATGGACAGCTGGTTCATTTCCACCGCCGGGCCTTGTGGGAGATGTAGTTTCTTCTCTCAGCGACATATGCAAATCCCAACTGTCCCTCCCCTCTCTCTCCATAATTGCCGACTTTTCAGTAACAGAAGGAGGCCCATTTGTGTGTGTGTGTGTGTGTGTGTGTGTATATGTGTGTGAGGGAGAATGTGTCTGTGTGTGCAGCCTATGCTCTCGTCAGGGTCCAGCCTTATTTCAAGGGATAAATAAAAGATGCAGAGTTCTTCTAAAGGAACCCGGCAGAAGGTAGACACAGACAGGCAGGATACGGAGGGATTCTTCAGAGAATCTCAGCCGTGCATGGCACTGCATCCATTCTCCATTTGGGTTTCACAAGGTTCAAACACACTGCATTGTGGGCCGCAGATTGTGTTGCCTGGGCATCCCTCAAGTGACATGTAAAAAGCCGGCCCCCCATCTGCCTGACAGATTTGTGCGGGCAGTCCCTGAAAGCTTTAGCAGAGAGAGCCAGGTGGGGATGGACATACAGACAGGCTGAAGGACGAGTGCCACTCAGCACCCCTCAGCTGTCACCAGAGAAGAGGAAGTGAAGCTAACTTTACTGGTGACAAGCTGTGGCAGGCAGGCAAACAAACAAAACTTTGCCAAACTAAGCAACAATCTGAACCTGCGCAGAGCTTGACTATGGAGAGCTACACCTGTCTATAAGCTCCAGGCAGCTCCATAGGGCAGGAAACAGACCTGCTGATGATACACCCTGACAGCCTGGATCAGGGTAAATTATGGTAATGGCATGCAGTCATCTGCCTGGTGCCATTTGACTCGACAAAAACACTTAAACACTCCATCTATTTCTCTAAGTGGGAAGCAGAGAGGCCATCTTGGATGGGTGGGCCTGTGGGTTTTTTGACAGGAACAGAGCAGAAGAAACCTAGTGATGCTAAAGCGACATCCCACAGTCTGTTCAACACAGAGGCAGGCGGACATGCCGCCTCAAAACCTGCCAGCATAGATGGATGTGCATATATTTAGTATGACATGAAAGGATGTTTACTTGGAGGATGACTAAACCTGAAAATGTAAAGTTGTGACATCACTTTAGATGTTTTATTTCTCTCTCAGTCTCAGCTAACATTCTGTTTTTATAAATTACATATTTTTGCTGTGTAAATTTGCTGTTTAATATTCCATATGTGTTGTTGACTGCGCATTAACAAAACTTGAGATGCAGTGAATGCTTAAAAATTAGCAAATAGGGTTCATTAGAGAAACATTGCCAGGTCATAACCTCAGTACAAGTAGATTAAAGGGGCTATTTGTAAGTTTTCTCTGCCGATGAATGTGGTTTCTTGCCGGGAGCAGGAGGTGGTAGCTTCAGCCATCGTTGTCTTTATGATACAAGAGGTTATAATACGCCCTCTGAGTAGCACTATGTCAGTGAGTCACTATCAGAATTTGACAAGACAGGCCGGGGCTAGCTGGCTTGTGTGCTAACTTCAGTAGAAAAAAAGACGAGATAGAGACAAGAGTTTACATTGGTGTAGCTTTTCACCGCTGGACACAGCTCTTTGGGAGTAAATGAATAAAATTTTATGCTTAACTTGCAACGTTTCTTCCAGACTGGTGCAGCTAATAATGCTAACTTTCTCTGCTTTCTTGTCCAGACTTAGATGAGAAGAGCAATGCCACTTTTATGTTTGTGTGTTAAGCATGAAGCTACATCCAGGAAGTTAGCATTAGCTTAGCTTAAAGACTGAGAGCAGGGGGGAAAAGGCCTTAACCCTCTCCAAATGCAACAAGTTGTGGTTTTATGTGGAGGTGCATCTTGATGTTCACCAAGAAACAACAGACATCAATTAGTGAGCTTAGAGGTGCTCAAAGGTGTGCTTCTTTTTCTAACTTTGAACAGGTTCAGGCTAACTGTCTTCCAGTATTTATGCTACTGCTAGCTAAAAACAAATCCTGTCTAACGTCATATTTAATGCAGACATTGAAGTGCTATTGGTCTTCTCACTCTAAATGCTGAACTCTGTTTTTAGAGTATTTTTCAACAAACAAATAACATTAGACATGCTTTTAGTCTGATCACATTATGGTTGTTAAGGGCCAAGATGTAATGACTGTTCAATCAAATCAATGCTCCCATTCAAACTAGGAATCAATAGCAATATGTTGTCATTATGAAATGTATCTTCTTGCAGTGTTGAGCAGCTGCTCTCCCTCTGGGAGCTTTCTCTTCTCTCTGTCTCTGTTCGTCCCTCCATCTCATTCTGTCTCTCTACTGAAATTCTAGACAAGGCTATCTGAATATCAGACCGACAGAATCGATACAAAACATGTCAGCGGCAGGTCTCTACTCTCTGAGTGTGTTGTCAGACTCTATATAAAGAATCTGATTCAGTGGAATGATGGGCAGAGTCAGGCTGCTATCTCAATTCCTGGGCCCCACAAGATGCAGTATTTTACCATGAGCTAAAATGAGAGTCACATTATTATGTTCTAGGACATTTACCTAAGTTAACCTAAAGCAACATACAGTAGGAGTTACATTAGTGTGACAGAACATATTACACATCTCCAGTGCAGATAAAAACACAAGATAATGACACCAACAATAGTCACAACTGAAATATTCAACAAAAATCAAAAAGGCTATTTAGTATAGTTTGTTACTAGATTTCTGAATTTCCCATTGCAACCAAAGCAACAACTTTTACAGGATACTGTGATTGGTCTCAAGTGTGGAACCAAAAAAAATAAAAAATCTTTCTGAGTTCATGTGGTGCAGTGGTAGTGATGGCAGCTTCATGAGAAACTTACCCATTACCAAAAATGACTCTCATTAGATCTCACATCAATAAGCAACATAAGATATAGTTGAAATTTCAAATGTGTTCATCTCTGACTGCACCCAGCATCACTGATGGCTGTGGCTGGGTGTGGTCAGAAGTGTGTTTTTGTTTTGTTTTGTTTTTTTGCACCTGTTACCACACTCTGCTTATGTCACTGTGTACTGACACACACTTTTTTACAAGAAAGCTTTGTAATTAATTTAGTTTGAGTTGGGAATGTTTTGTGATGGGATTAATATCAGCCAATATTGATCAGTATCCCGGTTTTCTAGTTACACAAAGCAAATCACAATGCTACATATTGCCAACAGTAACACCACTGATAAACACTAAAATGCATTACATAATAAAGTAAGTTCTCCTTACTTCTAGCCCCCCAAAAGATGCCGTAACATACAGAAATTTCATGATACACTATGTGAGCTTTCTCAGTCTGAAGGCTCAGTCATTTTTTCCCTCAACATCCTCTCTGGTAGACATTTAAAACGAAAATCAACGATGACAAAGAACTTCATTTCATCTGTGCCATGAACCGTGTTGCAATATATTTCAGTAAGACAGCAGTGCCTTATTTTGTGGCTGACATTTGTTTAGAACAAACTGACTTGTACCATATATTCATTTTAGAGAAGACAGATGGACAGGGCAAACAGCACGAGCAACCAGAACAACATGTCAGAATCACACTGAGGAGAAACCAACTTATGCTTTTCCTTCTACATTATGCTGAATACTGAGAGGAGAAATAGGGCCACTAGGCCTAATTAAAAACCATATCTTTCTAATGCAGGGTGACTGGTTGAGGTCTAGAGGTGGTATGTACTAAACTACTTGCATGCACACACACATACGCACAACAGTTATTTAAAGGAATAAAACTACAAAAAGTCTGTTAAAGGTAATAGAGACAAAGTTTGGGCAGGAACGAGCAGAAGGTAGAGACAGAGAGTACATCAGGCCACGGCTGGGTCTAAGGCCCAATGTGGAGATAAATGTCACTTCTAACCCTCCGTTGGCCTCTACAGCACAAATGGAGCGGCCGCTCTCCTCTTATCATCAGCTGCACACACATACACACGGCTCTCTCCCTCTCGCTCTAGAACAATTAGCTTTATGGTGGCTCAGAGCCTGTGAAATGTCATTCTGCCAGGTAAACTAGCTATTATATCACAAAGGCTGCAGCTGAGTCAATTATACAGCATGGGGAAGAGGGGTAAAGAGCAGCAGAGGAAGAGAAGGCCCCGAGAACCGGGGCAATGAATTCATGAGTTCATCAAAGGAGAAGGCAGAGGGGTCAACGGTGACGGAGGGCGCGAGGCAGGGGGGAAGCGAGAGAAAGACGAACAGAGATGGAGAGCTTCAGTCCCGTAGGTTGTCAATGGTATGCTAATATGGCATTTACATCAGAGGAGACTACATCACCAAATCAAATAAGACACAAACTTGGTTAAAAGGCTACAAATAAGGGTTTTCTCCTGGATTTCCTCTTCTGTGGTTTATTATTATTTATTGTCACTGTACTGGAAATTAGCTGGGTTGGCTAAAAATGAAGGTCAGTAAGTATCTTTTTTAACAATTGACTCTTTTTTTGTGTTTTATTTTCACAGGAGTATGAGATCATATATTATGTACTTTCTCTCTCTCTGTATCTTATCACCCTCCTGTTGAATCATTGCTCTGCATCACTTCAATCCTCCACTTCCTTCCTCTTGTTTTCTTTACATTTTGCAGAACATCAAGACACATTAGAGTGATGACATGAGGGAGAGGTCCGGCAGAGCAAAACCAAAAACTATGTGGCGACTCTTGTTTTCTAAAAGCAGGCTTGTCACAGACGCTGTCCTCTCTGCAGAGTGACCAGATGGAGCTTGATGCTCAGGGCACACGAAGGTGGCCCCCGGGGGCCTCCCATCCTCACCCCCCTCACCCCTCCTCACCCCTGAACTGGCACTCTGGCTGCACAAAGGGACCCATTCTCTGCCTCATGCCTGCCGGTGGTGGCTATCCCCCCCACAGAAAAAAAAAAAACCCTCCCGTCTCTCCCTTCCCTCCTGCAGCGGACAGTGCCCAAATGCCAGCACGTCCCACCTGGGCCTAGCCAAGCCTGTCCCTACTGTCGGGGGGCAGGCGTGACATGCAGCGCCGAGAGCACTCACCCCTGACAAGAACACAATGGCCCAAGGACTGGCTGGCTGACTGGGCTACGTACAGATAATACTGTTAATCGTGCAGAGTGGCAAACAGCTTCCCAGAACAATGAGAAACCGGCAGAGCGGTGATTGGAAAATATCTCCCACCACTACCATACGCCATACACCATACCCACACAGACACACATGAACATACGCACATCAGCTCACACAGGTGCGTACAAGAACACGCACACGCATGCGTGTACACACACTTCTAACGTGGAAAATTTCATTTGAGCTTGTGGCTATGTACCTCTGAGCTCCTATCAGCCCAAGGTGTTCCAGCCTGATAGAGATGAGAAGAAAAGGAGATTCCTACCTGTTTTTCATACAGAGGAGTGTAAATCAACAGAAATCCTCCAGCCTTTTCTCTCACATAATCTAAGTTGTGGAACAATGAACGCACATTGCTCGGAAATCCTGAATTTGTTTTCTTTGCCTTTTTTCTTACCCTGTCTGCCTGTTGAAAGATATTACACATAAATATGTTGTAAAAAGGAGATAAACTTGTTCCAACATTTCACAGCCATACTTAATATGCTTCGGGTCCTCCACTGAAGAAGTATGTAGGCATATCCTCGGCTAGGCTGTATGTTTAATGTGCAAAACCAACTGGAATAAACAGTGTCACTCTAAGATACATTATACAGTGAGTGGAGATGCTGTAAAATTTATTCTGAAGCATGTGTATGAAATTCAGAATAAAATTTAAATGAAAAAATAAAGTAAAACTTGAAAGGAAGATCTAGCTGCAGAGCAACACCATAAACTGTATTAAAGACCCTGTTTACTCTGTTCAGTTCACTCTCCACTGTCTATGTGTTGTGTATACTGAAGACATGTCTGCATACTTTGATGTGACTTTGTTATTACTCTCTCCGTGGAGTCTGTGGAGTCTTTTCTCACCCTACAGTTACTCACTAGTGACGGTACGCTTGACTTGGATAGGTGCTGCATGTCTTTTTCTATTTACATTCCTCAAAACAAAAAGGAAGGCTAGCATGCAAGACGACATAACATTATCTGTAGAGCAAGGAATCATGGTATTGTACACTGTAACGACACAAAGCATGGTTTGGTTTCTCCTTTACAATTTCATTATATAACAATAACAGTAAGGTAGAGCTGCTGCCTAGTAGATTCAGTAACCATGACCTGTTATCAAAGGCATTCGGACTTCTTTGGACTTTTACATTGTCCTACTTTGACTCAAAAAATCATGCAAGTTGCTAGTAAATATTAGACAATGAATATTGTGTGTGAATGGTCACTGTTGATTCCCATTTTAATTAGTTCCAATTACTTAGTTAATTAATACATTTTTACTAGCTCTGTAACACAGAGATCAAACTGACTTACATTATATTTTGTCATTAGGCAGCATTCAATATAGATCACACTACTGTCTGACCTGGTGTAGCCTACTTATTGAGATTATTTGTGTGGTTGTATTATATGTTACTGTATATGAAGATTGTGGGTTTGCCTTCTACTGTAATAGACCATTCACAAATAGGCTCTGAAACTGATCCTGTGAGTTCAGGATCCTGGATTGGCTCACGCCCAAGGAGGTGTTGGCTGTAGTTAGCTGGACGGTTTTCTGCACAGATTTCTACCTGATAAAAAAAAAGTCTCAGATCTAAGAAGCATTGATCTCTAAAGAGCCCCCCCCCACCCCCCACCTCACCCCCCCCCACCTCAAATCCAAAAGTTAAGCAAAAGCCTTTAGAGAGAAGATTTAAATCCAAGTATCAGTAATGTGATTAAACTGAACTGGAGTGATACTGATTCCATTTGAGCAGTTCAACTCTTCTGTTACTGACCGTATTCTCAATGAGAAATGTGCACCATATAGTAAGTTTCAGTTCAGGTAAAAATTTGTCTTGCACTTACAGAAACGGGATTAATATGAATTTTTTTTTGTCTGTGCCGTGTATAATTTCTGTATTTTTAAAGTTTTCTATGAGACTTGCTGCCATGCAGTCAGGCTGTCACAGCCAATACCGCTGCTAACTGCTCAGATGTCGTCAAATTGAGTGGCAGCCTCCCCAGCTCGCCTACATCTGGGGTGTGAGGGGTATGTGTCGCAAACAGTCACACGTTCCAGAAATCCACTCTGTTTATCACCTGACTGACATTCATATTCATGTCACTATGCCTCTCTGGCCTGAGACAGGATTCAGTTAGTTCACTGACCAGTGAAGCTTTATTCTGCCTACAGGCTTCTAAAAGCGTCTGACAGCTTTTACCAGAAAGGTTCTTAAAGTGATCTTCATCTTCTGAGTGGTGCAAATTAAAATGCTTCAAGAGACTTTTGCATTTGAGAGGTATTAACATATCTAAAGCCATGGTGGAGGTGCATCAGACGAGACGTTTCTTTTCATGAATATAAAAACAAGCCAGAATTTTACATTAAACAAGAACAAAATGTTCTTATAAAAATGAAAAGCCAGCCATGTATTTGACTTAACCCAGAATGTGTGCAATGCAGTGATCATAAGCAGGAAAGGAAAATGGAAAATGTTTAAAATTATGATATTATGTTGTACATTATGCGTTGAACAGCATGTCAAATTATCCTCAAAGTTCATTTTTTATATATTTCTATAGATAGATAGATAGATAGATAGATAGAATCAAATCTACAACTGTAGACCTACAGAGCCAAATTCTGAATGAAATATAGATTATACATATCAGAAACTGCAATAATCAGTAATTCAGCTTCTATTTCCATGAAAGTTAACCTTTGTGATGGGATTTGGCCCATGTCTGTGTGTGTGTTTACTCATGTGTCTGAGTGTTGGTGTGTGTGTGAATCACAGGGGGCTTCTCTTCCCTGTCTGGCTCAGATTTTGGCAGCCCTCCGTACTCTGCCATGCATACGGAAACATGCAGGAGTGGGCCTGGAATCAAGGTCAGGCCTGGAAAACGATGTAGCAACACTCCTAAGACCTGTCTTTCTGCTGAGTTTGGCATTGTGGTACCTGTCCCCCGAGGCCACAGCCAGGAGTCACCCATCATGCTTATCCAGACCAACCCGTAATGAGCTGCTGGAAGACAGTCCTACTTAGAGACAGCGTTTGGAGTCTTTTGGCATGCTGGTTCTGTTGAAGAGACTACATGGTCTTTTGGCACGAACGTAAGGCCTACTTCAACCTCCCACAGATTAAATGTTACTTAGCGGAAGCCTCCATTCTTGAAAGAACACGCACAAATCCTGCAAATATAATCAGTCAAAAGTGTTTCTCCCAAGGAAAAGATGATGAGGCCAGGAACATATTACGCATGATGCTCAATGACATAAAAACAAAATGATATGAAATAAAACACATCAATCACTGCGACTTCACAAATCATCCAATCCACATTCAAAAGCTCCCACTTTGCTTCCCAAACATGTCAAGAGGCAAGAGGGCACAGACTCAAAGTACAAAGAGACGGAGATCAGAGAGCCCCCATACCACTTTTGTGCTGACCTTAAAAGGAGCAGCGCACTGTGCAAACATCTGGTCCATCAGCTGGATCCTATGCATCAGCGGGCACAGGGACACACTGGGACAGGTTGGCGGCTGCCTTTGACAGCAACAGTTAATTTCCAACATAATCAATTTATGTGCAGCTTCATAATAACCATCTGTGTTCTGCACGAGGAGGACAGTCCTGAGGAACAGAACAGCACTGGCTGCGCCTCCTCTCCATGAGCTACGCCAGGAGCAAAAGGGAGGAGGCGGAAGAAAGGGAGAAGTGGAGTTAAGGAGGTACATGAGGGGAAGGGGGTGGGGGAGGAAGAGGATGAAGACGAAGACGTGAGGCAGATGATGACGGGAGGAAGAGAAGACGGGCAGCAGCAGTGGTGATCCATACAAGTGAAAACTAAGTGAGGGCTGAGGGGAAAGGAGGAGAAGTAAGGAAAGGGAAAGGAAAGCAGGGGATGGTGAGGAGGAGGTCGAAAGAGAGGCAAATGGAGGAGAGATGATGAAATCAGATGAACATTTAAAACAGTCAAGAACAAGGACAATTGTACGGTTCAAGTCAATAAGGTTACGAGGATAAGAAGAAAATGTCTCTATTCAGTGTACCTTTTCATTATAAGATGCAAATACATTGAATGAAGTGGGTCTACTCCACGTTTCCCTGCTGTAAATTTGGTTTCCCTACAAGGTTAGCTCCCTTGGCACTTGAAGCCCACCGCATCCTCATCCACCTCCAGTGTCAAAATTTGCCAGGGAAGGTGTCACTCAGACGATTACTGAATCACCTTAGTGAGCCAATTACACTGTGCGCTGTCAAGGCCAATAGCAAACAGTGCCTCACACACAGACATCCACAGCTTGGCTAGTGTGAAACAAAACATGAAAACGGAATTAAGCTCCGGTGACCCCTCACCCCACTACATGCAATTTTCATAAGAGTAATCAGCATAATGCGCTCGATTCTGCAGAGAACTTCTGACTTGCTTTGACCTTTAAAAGGAATGTTTTTGTGAAGGGGCAAAGCTTCATGTCGCATTTGAACAAAAATACTGGTAGAATACTTGAGTATGCAAACATAAAAAAGCAGCATAAAGGATATACGACTGTTAACCTCATCTTAGTGATAAAAATGACCATTTTTGTATGGAATCTTGTGATATTGCAGGCTAATTTACCATTCCTCCTAAGTGAAGATCTTTTATCGCCCAGTATCCTGCTGCAGACTGAACACTACACCGTGGAAATTGTTTTGATTCAGGTGAGAATGGAAATGAGGGTAGATTCTGGGGAATTAATGGCTGTCACAACAATTTCTCTTCCTCTTTTTCTCAGACAACCTCCCTTACCAATAACCTCCATCTCCTCTTTTATCTATTTTTTTTTGTATATGCGAGAAAGAGAAGAATTGTGACTAATACATATACACCATGCAAACACATATGAATGCAGCACAGGCACACATATATACACATGAATGGCGCTCCAACATCACAGGCCAACTCAAATCAAATCCTCAGGTGTGTGATCCTGTCTGAAATATTTATATATATATATATATATATATTCCTATACACCACTATTGGTCGACCTCAAAACAGTCCATCCAACCTGTCATGCATTATACATGTGCTGTGTGAATGTCCATGTGTCCCTGTACATCCTCTGCCATCCTAATTGACATGCAGTGGGCCCTAGCAGCTGTGAAGCTTTCTGTGCATGCACGTGTGTGTGTGTGTGTGTGTGTGTGTGTGTGTGTGTGTGTGTGTGTGTGTGTTTGTGTTTGTGTGTGTGTGTGCGTGTGTCTGTGTGTATAGCTCTCAGTAAAGCCCCTGCATCCTCTAGGCCACCTGGACATAATGGCCTTAAGCTGCCATCATCACCACTAATACAAGCAGCAGCAAGAGCTGACTTAGAGACAGATTTCTAATACCGACACCCATTTTCTTTTTACATCTGCAACGTGCACATACATACTGTACATAAAAATCTTCAAATAGAATAAAATTCTGTGCACAAATAGACTTCAATTCAATGTGGAACATACTTCTCTAAGACAAACTGTTTAATATCTCACGGTAAAGATTAGTTGTTTGATGTCAACACTGTGTGCGTGTACTGCAGGGCTGGATGTTACTGTGCTTTAAAGCTGCAGAAACATTTTTTTTAACTGTAGGTTCCATGTGAAGGCCTCTGTGACAAAGAGACAAGTTTTCTTTGCAATTTCAGATATGTCCTTTGTTCACAGTGTATATGCAACCTAGAGTGCGTATGCGTGTGGGTGCTTTTTTTTTTTCGATCTTCCCTTTTTTCCTCATCTCCAAGTCTTGATTCTATATTTTTTTTTCTTCCTTTCCTATATCAGAAGCCTTTGATTCTGTCCTGCTTCTCAATTCTTCATGGAACTCCAGCATTTCAAAGAGTTCTTCTTCTCTCCCCTCCTCCTTCCCAGGCGGAGAGCTGGCCAAGTCTGGGAGAGGGACTGCCCATCAGAGGTTGGCTGCTATCAGCAGGGGGCCGCATGTCTCCAATTCAGGTCAGCCTTGGCTACAGACGGGGACTTTAAAGCAAGCCACAACGCGTCCTGTGATCCCAGTAAGCACGCTTGTTAGTGGAATTGATAACGGACCCATACACCTGGGTCCTCTGAAGTTGGCATGGCATTTTAAAGGGGAAGACAGGGAGCCAGGGCAGCCAGATACCGCATGCAAACGTGTCAAACTGAGGATGGGAGGGATGGGGGGGGAAAAGGTCTTTTTGGCATGTGACGAAACAGAATATGTTTGGGGGAGCGACCTAGAACATTGTGGAGTTATGTACAAATACAGGGCATATGGCATGGAATCATTCTGAGAATCCTAAATATGTTTTGGCTCTATCATGTTACCTCCTGTAATTTCCTTGCACCGAGTTAAAGTAGTATGTTAATGAATACCAAAAAACATGTGCATATACTTATGTCCTATATGTTCCATTTTTATACTAACATGATAAAAAATGAAGCTCGTATTTCAATTCTATATTGTGCCTGTGTGTTTCAGAGGTGCAGCTGATATAGTATGTCCCAGCATTTCCCTTCCAAACAGCAGTAACACAAGTGCCATGCTCAGATGCCACATTTATGATAATCAGAGTATAATTCATTTATTGGGTCTACCTTTGCCATGTGTTGACCCCACGGCCATGTTGCCAGCTCACATCTGGCTGCATGGTGCGCCGCTCAGTCCTGGATGGGATTTGCCCCTGGTGATGGGGCATCTGGGAGGCCAGATGAAGCTGAGGCTTGATGAGTGCTTTGTCTATTATGGATATGGGGCTTTATGGAGACATTGACAGCTGCACATTGACAGTCTCCTGAGCAGGAGGCCTACTTCAGCAGTTGTGCTCTTTCTGTTGTTTAGAACACAGAGAACAAACGCAGAGCTATGCATATTAGTAGGATTCTGTGTTTGCTAGCGCAGGTTTTAATTTGAAAGGATGGGGAAAGATGACGTAGTGTTCCTTTTTTTTTTGTTGAAAACCGTTAATTTATTCAGCCTTAGTCATAAACCTTTTAACAGAGTTTATACGACTGATAAAAATGTTAAATCTGCAGTCAGGGGAAGCCTCCGGACCACACACATATGAAAAAACTATTTTCAGTAATTGCATCCTACCTAACATCAGGCATTAAAGCACATATTTAGTGCTGCTCCCCAAAGTCTGCATGGATAAGATGCACCCACTAGTATCAATACATGTTTCTAAAAATTATACCAACAGTCAAAACGATGCTGGAACTGAATGAACCTATCAGCACATTCGTTGTAAGTGACGGGTCGGAGCGGTGGATGGAGAGAGCTTGATGATGAACGTGAATGAAAGATCATCCACCGACAAGAGACATGTAGCTACAGACCAGGCAAGCCGAGCTGACGTTCTCCAACCTTTCCCTCCTGCCCGCCATTTGTGAAGGATTTGGGGATTTCATAATTTCCTGTTCTTTCTGAAAGGGGGATGGCAGCACCTGGTCCACACAGCTGTACTTCATTTAGAGAGCAATTTGAAAAGAGCGAGGGGGAGAGGAGAGGAGCGGAGCAGCCTTGTCATTAAGGGCTCCAGAATGGCCTCCGTTTGTTAGACACATGGCACAGAGTTAATGCTGCTGAATGGGGAATAGGCGCTGTTGATGCTGTCACAAATTTCTCATAAGTGCTACGACATCTGAAAAAGCCACTCCAAGAGCAGGGAGGGGGGGGGAATTCAAATTTTCCTTATCAAAGAGGGGTTTTTTTGTAGGTAATTGACAGCTGCGGCTAGGATGTAAGCATGTGTTTCTGTCTGTTAAGATGGATATTCTATTTGTGTACCATTTCATCTTTCACACACCTTGAAGTTTGTTGTGCATGCAGGTGATGGCACGCTGGAGTTTGTATCAATGCGTTGACAATGAGAATAATAACCAGATTGTTGGTAAACTAAGGTGATGCAAAGGTTTGTTGTGCGGATGCGCAGCTGCCTCGCCTCTTCAGAGTTGATCTAATTGATTTTGACGTGCACATGTGCAGGGGAGAAAAAAAATAGTGAGGCGGGATCAAAGGCAAACGCTTTATTGCCACATCACAGGCCCCTGCTGCATTTTGAATTCTACCAATCTGTCCAAACAGTCAGATAAAATCCTGCGATGAAGAGATGCGCTTCTCTCTCTCTCTCTTGCTCACTCTCTCTGCCCCTCCCCTTCCTCTCCTTCTCCCTCTTTTTCTCTCTCATGCTTTCTCTCACTCTCTACCCCTCTCTCTCTCTCTCTCTCTACCTCTCCTGCCTCGTTTGCTCTTCCTCTCCTTTAGAGAAAATCTCAAGTGATAATAAGCGATGCAAGAGCCACGAGGGCAGCGTGAAAACACTGATCCACAAAGGTAAAAACAACTTCCACAACAACTTGTCAGAGACTTGACAGATGTTAAAGAACTGAAACAGGAGGAGGTAAAATTAAAGTTTGTGAGTTACAGAAACTGCCACAGATACATTGCTTCTCTCTGCATGGTAGGATATGGGTCACTTGTAGTCTTAAATAAACAGCGGAGTTCATCACCAACGTTTGAGTTTTTGGCCTTGTTTGACTGGAGTAAGTGACCAATAACAATAGAAAGTGGCCGAGCAAAATTCATTCACGCGTCCCTTTAAAATAGGTGGTGCTGGAAGTATTTGCTGGCTATGCAGTAGCTACTATGACTAGTTTCATTTGTTCTAAAATGGGTATGAACAGGAAAGCTAGATTAGCTTTGTTTCTCATTTAGCAGAGCAGAGTTATATAAAGCTGGATGGTGTGGATAGCTTCCTCCATTTTGGATTCTCCAGTTCTCTCCTGTCCATCAAAGGCTAGCAAAGACAAGGCAGTTATCAACTGGTAATACCATATATTTTACCATATACTTGAATGATCATTTTATCAGTATCTGTAAAATCTCTTTAAAATAAAAACAAGTGTGGCACACACAACAGAAACTATCAATGTTTTCACACCTCACAAACACACAATAAAACACACAGCTGTCTTTTTCGGTAGTTAGCCATCTTGACTGCTCAGTGAGCAGTGGGCCTGCGCTCTGTGCTCATTGTTAATGGGATGTTAGTGAGTTGATCTGTGCGTCTATGTCTGTGGGCAGAGTGCAATAATAGAACCACAGTTGGACGAACCATGCTGAGCACAAAATGAGAGCTACAATGAGAAGATGAGGACAACACACACACACACACACACACACACACACACACACACACACACACACACACACACACACACACACACACACACACACACACACACACACACACACACACACACACACACACAGGTGTGTGAGGAAGCTGCATGATATGGTGCTGGGCTCCCACAACCGACCAGTCTCAGAGAGAGCTGTGCTTCACAAATGAGTCAGAAGCAAATAGCACAACAGCAGAGAATATCCACTGGGCCCAGCCATCCACTGCCACACATGCATATTGTATAATGCGTTTGTTCACTCAATCTCACCTCATACTGTATCTGTTCCAACTTCCATTGACACTGACATAACAATGATGGATTCCTCAGCAAGAACTGGAACCTAGAAGCATCCTTTACAAAAAAAAAAAGCAACTTGATGAGATTTGTATGGAAACTTGTGAGTGGGCTCTGCTGTTTGTCAAGTGTGCCTTTGGCAGGGCAGTGGTGGTAGTGATGGCTGTGGGTGGTGGTGGTGGTGGTGGTGGAGGGGGTCAGGGGGGCTCTTGGCTGCTCTCCTCCCTCCTGTCAGCCCCCTCTCTCGGCCAGGCAGGCAGGCTGTGTTGGGCGGCCCGGCTCCTCGGTAGCAGATGCGAGCCCTCATGTCAGAGGCAGGCAGTGGCCCGACGGAGTGCCGCTCGTGCTCATACCTCATTGAGCCATCTCCCCTAGCAGATGGCGCGCTGCTGCGGGCGCTCCTCTCCCCGATAATTACCAGGCCTCGCCACAGATGGAAATGTCAGTCAGCCTCACAGGTCCTGGTTCCTGCCACTGCCTCCGTCCGCGGCCCCTCTACCTAGGCTGGGCGCTGCCAACACTCACCATGTGTTCTGTGACTGCTGACTAGGCAGGCAACAAAAGAGAAATCCGCCCACATGAATATTCATGCAGGGATGTTAGGTGGCTAGCTGTAGACCAGACTGGGCACCGGCAAATAGTTGGCCAGGTGCAGGTTGTGACACCGATTTCCAACCTCTTTTTGTCTTCCACTCCTACACTGTGTCACTGCTCACGTTTCATGACATGGTGCAGTGAAGTGTGCCTTGATCAATCTTGTGCACACCGGAGAAGGAAAGGAGAAATTGTACCTACTGCTTTGTACAGTTGTGGAATGACATATTTAGGAGATTAGGATAACTGTGTTTGCAAAATGGATTAATTCTAGCAGATGCCAGGACTAACCCCCACTTATCTGTGATAAGGTGACCAGATGTCTCAGCTTGGCAAAGGCAACACTCTCCGAGTTTTATTACTCGGCGCCAAAGCATCCCCCGAGAAATTTCTCTGTGCATTCACAGATAATCTACCTTCGCAGAGAACAAGGCGACAGGGTTTTGCCTCTTTGTGTATTTGTTCTTGTAAGAATTTATGTGGACGTGTTTCCTGGATGTAGAAAGCTCAAGAAGATTAAACTAAAGTAAATACCTTTGTGCCTAAGTGCAAGCGTGGCAAGGGAAAAAGACAGAGAAAGTAAGTAGTGGCTTATTGGAAAGATAACTTTGGCGTACATATCTTATAACAATGTTTTCCAATAGAAAACATAAAAGAAATCATTTTCAGACATCTGAAATGAGCTTTGGCAAGTTTGTTTCTCAATAGAAATCATTTACTGTTATTTTCGGTGTGTGTGTATAAATGTTTGTAAGTGAGAGAGAGAGAGAGAGAAAGCAATAATGGCTCTCAAATATTGTGAAATTGCATCAATATATTGTATCACTGTCAAAAGAAAGGACAGGCAGCTCTTGTTGGCTCTCATGTCAACAGGGAGCGCTTAAAATCTACAATCACTGATTACAGGTGATGGCTGTAATTGCATGTTATACTCAAACAATAACATTTTATTACCCATATGTGTTTTTTATGATCCATGTCTCTCAATAGTATTCCTACTGCACTTCAATCTAGGGTGCACTGTCGCACCACAATGCTGTTTGCAGGTCACAGAAGCCACCATAACAATAAAAACTGGCAGTGGTTAACTGAAATAGAGAAATGAGTCACAGTGAGGATGCGGGCAGCGATGTCTTGCTATTTGCACTACACCACTGCTGACAGTTTGGAGCCCCAGCCACAGAGCCCACTGTGCAGGTGGTGGGGAGACCATGCTGTTGCAGAGCAATATGCAGAATAGCCTGAGACACTTATGAAGAAAGCGAGAACTTAAAACCCAACTCTGCTGTATTTTATGTTACTGATATGTAAAAGGCAGCTTGGTGGCCAAGAAAGCAGGGAGACAGGATTGCGCTACAAAACCAAAATTTAATAATCAATTTTATTTTCAAAACCGAGTTAGCAAAACTTAACATTTTTCCATGTAAAAATTACTATGCCACAGAAATGTGCATTATTTTAAAACTACAAATGAACTACAAAACAGATAAAATCAAAACTGCTACCCTTAGCTAAAGCTAGTTAATGACTATTTCGGACCTGTTTCCTGTAACTGAGAAATACATTTTGATGCTCCAACCTCTTAGTAATAGAGTTTATAACACCACATTAATGAAGCAATAGTTAAGAGTAACCATAATGGAGAAAAACTTGGCACATATGAATTAGGCCTGCTAAAAGCTTACTAGCCTAGCTTAGATAGCCTAGCAAATAGAATAACCAATCATAGTGTCTAATTTTTGGGTAATCATATTATAAATACACTGTAGGTGTGGGAAAGTAGCTGTCAATCTTCACACCCTTTTCTGCCAAGCTCACCATATCTATTGTTACTACTGCAGGGGGGTGGGGGAGCGATTGAAGCTAAAGATGTACAGTACACGTAACCAAATGAGCGGCTGTGATGCATGCACACACAGTTTGTTCAATTGCAGTGACACAGCAGGTAAAGTTTTGACAGTTGAGTAGTGCAGGAGAATCAGTTTCATCGAGAGGATGTAATTGTAGCCCAACTGCCAAGTCCCCGCTCACTGATCTCATGTTAGGCAGACTGAGAGATGAAACTTGAAAACATATGATGCAACAGGAGCGCAACGCAGTCAGCATAAAATAACTAGAAGAGTCCAGCCCTCCACGAGACTGAAAGCTGTTGGCTTCTCAATAACTCATACTCTGTCAGACAGTAGCCTGAAAAGTGAAAAAGACGCTTTTGCAATTAAAAACTGTCTAAATCCTATTGGTACCTTACAAAAGACAGATGTATGAACAGATTGCACGCTTACGTGATCTCTCTGCGTTTTGTTTGATTATATACCATTTAGCAACCACTTACAAGGCCTTTGTCGGACCGTGAGAGTGGCAGTGCTCAATATAACCTCTGATCATAATTAAAAGTGGTCAAATGATCCTCAAGATATCACACCTTTGTGTTGTACAGATGCAGTTCAACAGAATGGCATCAGTCTGTCTCCCCCTTTTTTCTTTCTTCTTTTTGTCTTGGGCTGACAAAGCTGGCCCCTCATTTCCATTCTGCCCATTATGCAAATGAGGACGGATCACATATTGGTTCAGATGAGTAAAGCAAGTGCAGAGGCCAGGTCTCCTTTAGGACCAAGTGGAAATTTGCACTTAAAAGCCATTTTGTGTGATAAAACAATGGCCCAGGTGCTGTGCCCTTGACCAAGGGCTTTATCGTCTCCTGTGAGGCAGAAAGTTGGTGTCACACCTGTTTCAACCCCTTTCGGTCAGCTCCTGGCCCAGCTCATTCAGTCTGGCTGACAATTGAGTACAGATGATGCTGTCAAAATGAATTAAAGGTTTCACTGCTTGCTAACCCCTCCACTTTCTGACTGATAGAAGATGTATTGCTTCTTCAAAAATAGTGTTATGTATATATATTGAGGATTTTTGTGTGTGTGGAAAAAGTGTGAAAAATCATATGCTTTGTGTCCTTTTATACTGATGCCTGTTTCTGTGGCTACCACATGCCTATTTATGTTATAACCTCAATTTTTATTCTTGAAAAACAAAGGGCCAACAATGCTGTTTATCCTTGTTCAGTATTCTACATTTTCATTAACTGTTTATTGTTGTCAGGGGGACACTGCGTTTGATACATTAACAACAGATGCCATATGTTATTTGTTGCCTGGTAAGATTTTCTCTCCTCATACAATCCTGTTGTTAGTCCACAAACAAAGCTAGATCAGAGAGATTAGCACCCATCACCTAATGCATTCAATCAGCAAATCACCTCAAACCCTATCAAACAATACTGACGTTTGGCACCCAACCAAAGAAGAAATAACTCCTCTGAGGATTTTCCCACATAATCTGGTAAGAAGCTGATGATTTGAGCGTAAACAGCAGACCCTCTGTGTCCAGAGCTTTAAATTAAATACACACTCTCCGAGTGTCACATTGTTGTGACCAATTGCCTTGCACATACTTTGACAGCTATACACTTCCACTTAAAGATATCACTTTAATAATAAGAATAACCCTGTAAATAAACATGCTTATATTTAATTTGTTTAGTTTTTTGAAAATATTGTGAAGCAATACAAAATTGTTTAGACTACCAAGCCTTCAATAATCATCTATAGAAGCCTTAAAACCCAGCAGTATTTTCTTGCTATTGCTACATAGCCAGCGTTAGCATTAACAGCTGTTACTTACCAGTCTAGATGAAATTTTGCAAGCTGAGCATCAAATTTGCCGCTACATAACTTACTAGGAAGTAAACAGCTTTAAATGTTAACGTTGGCTATGTAGCAATAGCAAAACTAACAAATAGCTCCATTAAACAACTGAGATATATGTTAATTAGAGGGCTTTAGAGTTGATGACAAATGAAAGCCAACTTTGGACAGAGTCAAGCTAGCAGCTTCCCCTTTTCTAATCATTATGCTAAGCTAAGCTAACCTGCTGCTCAAGCTTCATAATGAATGGAGATATGCAAGAGTGGTATCAATCTTCTCATGTAACTCTCAAACTAGTCCTTTAATAAAAAGAAAAGATAGTATAGTGACTTAATAGCTTTCACGATACCTTTCAGTGTGGTTAATTTTGAGCCAAGAGGCAATACAAAATTTTTTTTTTTGTTTTTGTTTTTTTACAAAATAACATCTATATACATTTAGTTTTTTTGCTTCAAGGCGATTCAACATAGTGTCTCTTCAGGCACTCTCATCAGGACCTAGTCTTTAAAATGAAGTTAAAGGATGTCAGTTCTGTAGTGAATACACACACAGATACAAGTTCCCCTATGGGCTTTGTGCATAATTATAATTTTGTACTATTTTGATAAGATAAGGAGGAACAATGGTTGTAAAAAAAAAAAATCTTAAAAAAATTAGTTCTCAAGTTGCTGGAGCCAATTATTTTCTTATGATGAAAGTGTCCCTTTATCAACAGGGATCAAACTATGCAATTAACATTGGGCACAGATAACGAATAAACAGTTTCTACAGTTTGAAAAGGGAAAGCTGTTCTGTGGTGCTATGTACATTGGCATTGCGCTCACATAAAATTCAGTCCAAATATCACATGCACTCGTTTTTGCAATCTGCACTGCACTAAGGGCCTGCTGCTTTCACAACCTGTCCTAACAAGAGAGAGTGAGAGGATCTGTCTGTAAAGGAGGGAGTGAGCGAAACAGGAAAAGAAGTACAGAGTAGTTCAGAGTGGGTGTGCGTGAGTGAGAGAAAGTAAGAGTTGGGTGACCTTGTTACCAGTTGGGTTGAGTTGGACAGGCTGGTAGGAGGTTGCTGTCTACGGGGAGGGACAGACAGATGCTCGCTCTTCTCCCTGGGCAAAACATCTCGCCTGGTGCAGGCAGCACACAATCTGGCCCGGGCAGCTGTAACCCTAATGATCACTGGTGGCGCTGCACCTGACCGACCGACCAGCTCAACACTCACTCAGCCCTCCCCTTCCCTTCCCTCCACTCCCCGGCCCTCCGTCTCCTCTTTGACCTCCAACGCCTCCGAACTCTGAGTAGAAACTAGTTGTGTTCGCAGAGCATAGAGGAAGGAGGGAGTGGGGCTCAAATAAGGTGGTGTTTCACAGCAGACGGGGGGTTAGGCGGGGGAAGAAGTTGATATGAAAGTGATGAGGCAGACAAGATAGGTGGAGGAAGCACTGAGCAAGTTTGGAGATGCATGTTGCAAGCGGATGCAAGACTTTGCATACAGATGAAAGGAAAAACATAAGAGATATACAGTAATTCATAAAAGAAACAGATCAAGAAGTAAGGGTATAGACACATGTAAAAGGGCGAAGGAATGGAGGATTCTGATGGAAGAGGGGTATTAGGAGCGCCCATGCTCCCCTCCTGCTACCACTGATCCAGTCTGAGCTGCTTATCGGGTCTCTCCCACACTGCTCTCTTGTGTAAGGGCTCAAACTCATGGGACTCTGACTAGCTGCCTGGAAATGTAACTGCATGGATATACAGTAATGTATCTATGCATGGATGGACTGAGATGAAGGACAAGACAGATGTATATGTATGTTGTGATGGCTAACAATGACTAGCATGTTAGATATGTGTTTGTGTATGACTGGGTGATTCGTCGGCACGGGTCCAGTACCTTCGGACCACCTGATCAGCAGATAGCTTTGGTTTAATGACAACACCGCAATATATTTGTAATACAATGAAATAAAATAAAATAAAATAAATAAAACAATACTTTCTATCTTTGTCCCTGGTGTTTACACAGCTCAGACAGATAGAGGCAATCAATGTCTGACACTAAAATAAATTAATACAAGAACTAGAAAACTAAGTCATATGAACAAGCAGATCAAATCATGAAATCAATCAAATCATATAAGACAGATAGTTTGTGATTGTTTGCGTTATCATGTATATTGCATAGTGTGCGTGGAAATTTAGATGAAAAATGGTTGCATTAAACCCCTTAATGAGTTACTCTTACTGCTGTTTTAATCACATATTATTGCTCGTGGCAACTTGAGTGGGCAGCTTTAATACAAACTCCTCTGCATACCGGTTTAACTTCTTAGGAAGCAGATATACACAGCAGTAATACACAGACAATATTACTTTATGTGATATTAGATCATGGTTGTGAAAGTTAGATCATATTTCAGCTACAATAAAAAAGACAAGAAAACATTTAAAAAGTAATTATTGTTTGTTGTAATTTTTTTCATGTTTGAGAGGCTTTACCAAACATGTTTTTTTGTCTATTGTGTGAATTATGAGTTGTAAGACTCCTAATCCATATTAATCAAAGCTGAGCTGTTGTTTTCTCTAGCATCCATCACACACACACACACACACACACACACACACACACACACACACACACACACACACACACACACACACTGAACATAAAAGGTCATCCACAACAACCTCCTGTGGTAAACATTTTAATCCCAATTAATCGCTAATTCAGCTCATCACTCTATCCATTCACTTCGGTGAGACACTCCAATCTAGATTTGCACGGGTGACAGAAAGCTCATCTGCTGCATGAGCTTCAAAGATGATGGAAAGAGAAGGATGCAAGATTGCTTTTCTGGTCAAGAGTGCAGTTTCAAAAGGGGGTGCTAGTTAGCTTCATTTGGCTCCTCTGCCTGCTCTACACTGAGCCTTGTTAGACTAAATGACAGAGTGTAACAATAGAGAATCCACTTGATTTAAAGCTAAACACCCAAAGAAAATAATTTTGAAGTGTTTTTATAAAAAAAAAGAAAAAAAGAAAAAAAAAAGATCCTCAATATTTCAAAATAAATTATATATTTTTTTTTCAGTCTTCATTAGTCCTCAAAAATAATTTCTCCTGTTAATCATTGCACCTTAAAATTTCTTTGCTGAGCTTTCCAGAAAAAATACACGGAAAAGTGTGTGTGCTTGTTGATAGAGGCAGGCAACAAATACACACGAAAGGGGGCTGTAGATGCCAGAGAGAGAGCGAGCGAGAGAGAGAGACAGACAGAGAGCATCAGTGAGTGAGCGAGAGGAAGCAGAGTGAGAGCTTGAAAGTGAGAGAAGGGGGATCGTGGTAGCGAGTGTGTTTGGAGATCGGCCTGGGCCAAGAATGTGTCCGTGACTGCTGCTCTGTGTATCTGCCTTGCCTGGGTGACACCGGTGACACAGACATTTCCCAGCAGCCTCCTTGCAGTCCTGAGCCACTGCTGCTCTTCCGGGAGCCAATCTACACACATACACATACACACATGCACACACACATACACACATGCACACACACATACACACACACACACACACACACACACACACACACACACGCGCGCACATACACACACGCGCACACACACACGCACACACACACGCACACACACACACACACACACACGCGCGCGCGCACACACACACACACACACACACACACGCGCACACACACACGCACACGCACACACCCACCACCACCACCACACACTATCTCACTGTCTTTCCCCTCTCTAGGCCAAGCAACAGGCTCTGTGTTAGCCTAAGCAGACCAGGACTGTCAGAACCATATGACCCCGGCAGGGCTTCTCAAACTGTGCTGCTGCTCTGTAATCATACTCCGCCGGCCAAGACTGCTCATGTTCACAGTAGGTTTCCAGCACAGCAGTTCATCTGCTAGGGATTGTTATCCATCCATCAGCTTGGTTTGTTGGGGCTGTATATATGCTGCCCTTGTGCAGCTGAGACGTCAATCAGCTACATGTTGGTGTTAGCAAAATGCAAACCTACTGTATGGTTGAATATCTGAATGAGTCAATATGAATTTGAAAGTTTCCATCCCAAATTCACCAGCCATAAATTTCAAAAACACAATAATTATATTTTGTCACATAATCTATGAATGATTTCATAGTTAGATAGACAAACAAGGAGACAGTGGACAGATGAATGGACAGACAGACAGGCAGGCTCAGGACACTTAAAATCCTCCAGCCAGGATCTGGAGAGAGTTCACATCCTCCTCCAGCAGCCCAGCTGTCTGTCTGCCATGTTTTCTTTATCAGCCCCTCGTCATCCGGCAGCCCTGCACATGACCAAATTAGTCCCAGTATCAGCCATTATCTGGCCGCGGATGGCCTGCCTGCCTGACCAGAATCACTCTCTTCCCAGCCCTCTGCTACACTGGCTGCTCTGGACTGAGGAAACCCAGGCTACGGATCCTAGGTTTGAGCCTCAACAGACTCCACAGAGCTCCGGCACAAGGAAAAAGGCCTTGCTTCCTTTTAAGGTGGCTGGACTTGCTTTGGTTTATAAATATATGAGATATAAATTATATATTTATATACCAAGTGCGGGTCGGTCAGTTCCCTGAGGTAAAATGAAAAGCTCTAGGAAGGTGGAAGAAAAATAATAAATGAGATTGTTGAGGTATAGACCTAGGGATATTTGCTTACTTTAGGTTCTGCCGGCAGCAGATGTACACCGACCTTGTAACTTTGAATTTCTGGAATGGCTGTGCTCAGCGGACACCCTGGCAGAGTGTTCTCTCCTGCATAAGCAGAGCTGAGGGAAGATTAGAATTTGCACTTGGCTGGCATTACTACATGAGTCACTCATGCCCTGCATGTGACGTCTTAAGTAAGTTTCAAGTAGCAAAGTCTCAAAGTAAAAGATTAGCCACTGGCATATGCATTCATCGTAATTCATGTAGTATTTTCCTTCTTGGAACTTTGCAGTCCCATGACCTTAGGTGCACTGGAGATTAGTTTCAATTTCAAAACTACTTTCTACTTGAAAAACATCTCATGCTTAATTAGAGGAGCTAGTAGTCCATTTTGAAAAAAGTACAGATAAAAGACTCTATGAAAAATTGATGTAAAGCATTGCTGCTGCCTGTGTCTTTTATGTGATATTCAGTGTAGAAAATATCTTAACCGTAGTTCAAAGAACATATAAACAGGAGGACACAGCATACATACATAGTTCTGAAAACTTGCAAATGCATACATACACACACATAGACAAGACACTACAGAGGCCCAATAGAGATGGGGAGAGTGTATGTCAGGGGGACAGGAGGGATGCGAAGGGGTGCCAAAGACCACAGCACACTGTCTCTGCCAAGCAGAACTGAGCGCCCGCTGCCATCCAAACATAAATAAAGTGCTTTTGGCTCCCTGCAGCCACCAGTGTGCGCCGTGCATCCGCCAAGCATGTTTTTTCTAACAAAGTTAAAAACAGGACAAATTTGATGCAATCGCTTGCTGGAAATAAATATGTGCCATGTCTTGGACAGATAGGGTGTGAATCAGATGGTCAGTCACTTATTAAGTTTCGTAACATAACTTCAGGATAGATTTCCTCCTCAGACTTTTGGAGCCTTGGAGGCAAAAGACTCAAATTGGGCACACTAGACAAGTTACTCCTTATTTACTTCTTTGCAGCAACACAGGATGCCAACAGATTGAACTGTGTGAGCAACTTACCGATCCTCTTCACTGGGGAAATGAGGCTTAGATGGTAATGCACTGAGCTGTTATTGCTGAGATCTACTCTTGAAATTCCCTCCATAGCAACTGAGAATGACGATGAATTTCAGCTAATCACAAATCAGTAATTCTGCTTAGTTCTTATCTAATTTGTTTGCGCATTACATGCTGTGTTCACAAGGATGTGTGGGTGTGTGTGTGCATGTGTGTGGGTGTGTATGCGCTGATGTTCCTGTTCCAAACAGCCGCAGGCTCTATTCCCACTCTTCACCCTTGTATCAGTGCTGACTGATTAAGGCCCTGATCTCCACTGCTTCTTGAACAATGCTCACAGCGCTGATGCTGCCCTGGCCCATGACTCGTGGGTGGGTAAAAAGGCATATTGCCATAGCAACACAGCATTTTCTCTGCCAAGGAGTTGACCTGCTACTCACATGATCAGCCAAATAGTCTCTATTTTGTCTCGCTCTCTCTCTCTCTCTGTCTGTCTGTCTCGGCCCCATCATCTCCTCACCTCTATCCATGCTGCCACTGTTTGGTCTCAGATAGCTCCCTGCATGTAGAGTAGGGTATAAACCCCCATAAGCCCCTGCTCTACTCCACACCCTGTTTGGATACTATTGACTTTAATACCTTGAGATCAAAGTTGTGCACAGGGTGTAAATCCAGGAGTAGGGGGGAATAAGCTGGAGGAATTCATAGTGGCAACAGTCACCACTGCTAACACTTAGATGCCACACAGCAATAACACTTTGTAGGCCAATGTCCTGTTGCTTCACTAAAAATTGGGTAAAGTGTACCAAATTATATGAGGCACATATTTTCTATATCCTTAAGGTTAAAATGTATGCTAAATTGTGTAAGCAATATTCGCAGTTCGATGTGGACTTGAGTAATGTCTGTGAACTCCATGGTATCAAACCCTCTGTGTGATTTGGCACAAGCTAATTTGGACCACCAGGGTCCTTAGACTGGGCGTCAGGTTACGCACACGGTGTGCTTTAGTGAAATCCATCTCCTCCATCACGGGCTGTAGAAGCTGACTGGCCTACTGTCTGGCTAGCTGGCCAGCTAAGTGAAACCCTGGCCGGCCTGTGACCGCTCTGATGTGGGGATTTCTTCCGGCACTGGCCGCTCAGCTCCATTCCGGAGCTGTGACAGAACAGGAAGTAACACATTAACAGAACAATCAGGTTCCTTGTTAGGGAGCTTTACACCGCCACTGCCTGCCATTAACACCGCTGGGGCATCTGGTCAGCTGATAAGGTCTGACAGATGAAAGCCACAGTAGGATTCACAGGTTGCAAAGCTATGTGGGCTCAAACCGAGGCCAGAGACGGCTGAGTTTATTAACATCTTCTGAGCTGAATATGCCAAAAAGCAGCACTATCTAGAATTTAAAAAGGTTGCTGTTCAGCAGCCAACACTTAAATGTTAAATGACAAAGCATGTACGAGAGGTCCAACAGGGGGAGTTCTTCAGTCCTCGCTTGCAACTGCAAAACCACACAATGCTAATGTGGCTTACTTTCAAATCTCTTGCGTGGTGATATTTTCTAATCATCAACAAATCCCATTAAATGATCAAAACCAACAATGAATTTATTCTTTGAACAAGTATTGCCTGGGTGTCTTATATATCTTATATATCTGTGCCATAGAGCTTTATTGTCCAAAATCTATTAAAAACACATCAATGAGCCACATTACTGCACTGGTTTCTTCAACACCATAAATGCGGGAAATGTAATTTATTAGAGTCAGTGCCAAATATACTGTCCTGCTGCTTTAAATTAACCATTGAACATCAAATTATAAATTGGTAAAGAGAGCAAAACCATGGGAATTATCCATTAAATCTATTTTTTCATATCTCCTTCACAATTATATCACCCACAGTCAAAGTAAACCCACAGCTGCTGAAATGCAAGTGAATAGGTAGAGCTCTACAAATCATGGAGCCAAATGCTGTAAACACGACACTAGCAACAGAGCCAAGACAGCCGAAAAAAGCAAGCAAGAACAAAGCTGACTGTATGTAGCTGTGCTCTCTGGTTTCATTCACTGACTCTTGCCTTGCTTTAGTGAGACCTTCCCATGATGATGTCATGTGATAGCTAAGAACTACAGCATCATGTTCACAAACAAATTCTTTGTGGCAAGCTGTTATGGCTAACATTGGTCCCAGCAATCACCAAACAAACCAAACTCCTGAGACTAATAACAATGAGATGTAAATCTTCCCAAGTTGCCAACCGAGAGATACACATCAGGGCTGATTCAGTGTTGCTGTTGCTGTAATGGTAATGTTGAGATAATACTGTTTTGTTCTTGTCAGATAACATTCAGTTTGACATTTACAAAACTCCCAGAGCTCCTTGAAATTCTTATCTAATGGGCTATTTGCTTTTCAAATATTTATTGTTGAGGCAGATATTTAAAATATTCAGTTTGGTATCAGCTGTGAGGGTACAGTATATGCTGCGTAATGATGGGACTTTCTGTACCACATGGAAAGACACAGCACAAGATAAAAGACAATAAAACCATGAAAGCGCTTTCTCACTTCCTTCTCATCCCCCCCTCCCCCCTCTCTCCAGACTCTCTCCAACCCTTGGAAGGGAGGAGAACACAGCCGTATGTGTGGCAGGTGGACTTCCTGTCTTTGTAATTAGAACCAAATTAGGTTAAACTGCAGTTCTTCCCCCAGCCCACAGTCCATGGAGAGCCTCTGCCCCTGCACCTCCAGGCACACAGAATTAGCCCGGCCACACACTGGGAGCCTAATGGACAACCGTGTACACCGTGGCTGCTGCTCACAAGCTAGATAACACCCTGCACCTGCACATATCACACATCCCATGCTCTCTCATCATTAAACACTGCATTATATAGCTCCTGAGTGTTTACACTGTAGGAGCTGCTGCTGCCGCTGCTGCTGTTGTGGTTGTGCAGGTGGGGTTGGGATGTGAATAAAGCTGAGGTCCTATTGGTTTGAGATGGAGTCTTTATTTTGGGTGTGAGCAGAGCTCTAATTGAAGACTGATGGATTTACATTAATTTCCTCCTCACACCTGCCTCCTTTATCTGCTCTCAGATAGCACCGGAGCGATGGGTCTGCTGGCCGGCCCGCCTGCCTGCCTTTCTATTATGAATAATGGGCAGAGCTGAGCGCATGCCTCTCTTCAACATACACAACAGCACAGAACACTATTATTCAGTGCAGTTGGTAGCCCAGTAGCAAATGTACCTGAGAAACTGTGAAATCCAGCGTGTTTGGGCTGCCAGTAAAAAAGAACAAAAACAGGGAAGAGGACAGGTGCAGCTCCTCTCCTGCTGTTGTCTGTGTACATTCCACACAGCTCTGACTGGTCAACAAAATGAGCAGCTTTTTCAAGTGACAACACGGAAAACAATAGTAACTGAAAGGAATTTGTCCATATTTGGCACTTATCCAGCTCAAAATTGTGATAACAAACTATATATCATCCTTTCAAAAGCTGGCAGTTTGAAGTCCAACGTTCAACTGAGGGGAACATTAAACCCGTCCCTCATCTGTCTGTTCGGTGCTGGGGGGGTATCTGACCTAACATGGAGTCTGAAGGCTGGGAGGCCAGGGGCTAATGGTGAAGAGCCCCGAGCTGTCAGATGTGACTGACAGAGCTAACTGCTCCACAGAGATGACAGAGAAGAGGAGGAGGAGGAGGAGCTGGGGAGGACAAAGCAAACTGCTCTCTATGGGAAGTCAAGGAAGGGAGGGTGAAAAAGGGAGAGGGAGGAAGAGAAGGGGTGGAGGCAGTAGGAAAAAGAAATTATGGAAAAAGAGAAGTATAATGTCTCCTCCAATGGTTCAGGGCAGACCCCACCAGCTGGAGAATAATTGCTGAGTTGGGGAAGGGAGAAGAGAACAGGCTCACATGATTGACTTGTCATTGATCATAATCTTAATTGCATGCATCCAAATCCCCTGGGTGTGATTTGTCCACTTGGCACGTGTGTGTGTGTGTGTTTGTGTGTGTGTGTGTGTGTGTGTGTGTGTGTGTGTGTGTGTGTGTAGATAAAGATCCATGTGTGTATCAAAGACAACTGTAACACTGAGCTCAAGCTCTTCTGCTCTTTGTCTGAAGGTGTATTGTACTACATTATATATTTGTATGTTTATATACATACAAGTACATATGTTGTATGTACGTTGTACACACTTGAGAGAAATCAGCATAAAGTCAGGATAACATCTGTATATCTTGACATGAAGGCTTACACACATATACAGTTGGGTCCAAAGGTCTGAGACCAATTTCAATTTTAGACCCCTCTGTATAAAAATCTCTTAAAGAAGTGCTGTTTTTTTGTCTGTATTCACACTTGAATGTAGGTAATATATGAGGGGTGAGTCCTGAAGGCCAGGAAATAGTCTGGCATATATATTCCTGTAAAACCACAAAGTGTTATTTCTTCACTCTGCGTTTTTACAAGGATTAAACAAACAAGATATAATGTGCTAAATTGTGATTTTGGTAGGTGTTGGTAAACGGAGTCAGGTTAGCTCTCTCCCGCTGTTTCCAGTCATTGTGCTAAGCTAAGCTAACAGGCTGGTGGGTGTAGCTTTATATTTACTGTAGAGCATGTGAATGGTATTATCTTTTCATCTGATCCTCAGCCTGAAAGCAAGTAAGAATATTTCCTAACTCCTTTAAAAGAATCAGAAATTTGGACATTAATAAATTTGGAACTAATGTCAGGCTCCAGCCCTGTGTTTTCAATTTTAGTGCCAGATTGAATAGTTCATTTAAGGCCATAGTGAGGATGTAGAAACATACAAAGGCCTTTGATTTGTTAGAAATAAACATACCAAGGCAGAGTAAAGATTAAATATAGTGTTTACAGGATCTTGATTTCATGTATTTTTAATTTTTTGGGTTGATTGTTGTTCATGATTTAACTCAATGATATAAATGCAGCCATGACAATGATTATTTATTATAAGCTGTTAAAGTTTAACTTCTTCTTAGATCTGTTGTGTTGCAAACCCAGGAATTGTTTTCCAGTCGCCAGCATTTGAGGGAGTCACATTCAGACTAATAATTCACAGATGTTGCACAACACAAATCATTAGTTAGACATAACCATTCTTTCAGACTGGCAAGGTTAAGAAAATAATGTAAGCAGAGCATAATTGGAAATGTCAGGCAATTTTGACATGTAGTCTGGTGAGTAAGCTGACCCACTGATTCATCCCTCTTTCCACATACAGCGTGTTTATATGTTTCTTATTAGTGACTCTACAGAAAATGATCAGAAAATACTCTCTCTCACTCACTCACTCACTCACGATATCTGTCTCTTGCACACACACACACACACAGATGTTTGTACAGCTATCTTTTTCAGGACCTGTCCCTAGCCCCCCACCCTAACCTTAACCATCACAACTAAATGCCTAACCACAACCCGTACCCTAACCTAATTCCAACCCTTAACCCTTAAACCAAGTCTTAATCCTCAAACGCCCCTTTCAGCTAGTGGGGTCCAGCATTGTGCTCCCCACAAAGCACCACAGACCCCACAAATATAGTGAGCTTCCAGTTTTTTGACCCCACAAATATAGTAAAACAAGGACACACATGCACACACACACACACACACACACACACACACACACACACACACACACACTAGTATTTCTATCTTTGTGAGAACACTCATTAACATAATGCATTCCCTACCCCCTTACCCTAATCTTAACCATCACAACTAAATGCCTGAACCCTAACCTCATTCTTAACCTTAACCCTTAAACCGAGTTTTAACCCAACCAAAATGCTCTCACTTCCCAAATATGTCCTCACTCTGTTGGGAAAATACTTTCTTTTTTTTTCAGTCCTCACTTTGTAGCATTTACAAGTACACACATACACACACACAAGCACACACGAAAGCGTCAGTATGTTTTCACATATTATGGAGAAATTGATGTGTTGTTAAATAGCCATCCTACAGTGAGAAACTGACCTTTCTTTAATGCTTGCTTTTAGCGTTTGCTCAAATGGGATTTTCAAGTACAGGCCCTGGTGAGCATTAACACAAAGGCCAACAACTGGAACAGTATTGTCAATGCCAATGGAATTACTGTGTGACCAGCAGGAAAAAAACACACACCACCCTGTTCT
Organism: Seriola dumerili; assembly: GCF_002260705.1. Lineage (NCBI taxonomy): Eukaryota > Metazoa > Chordata > Actinopteri > Carangiformes > Carangidae > Seriola > Seriola dumerili. The sequence goes on from NW_019174404.1 coordinate 10,781,335, forward strand.
GTTGTACATGCTTGAAAGACATAAAATCAGGATAACATCTGTATAATTTGACATGAAGGCTTGCAGTATTTTACTGGTATATGTATATATATTAAAGGAGAAACTGAATAAATGAGCGGAAAAACATAATGATGCGTCCACACAGGTGCACTGCATGGTACAATTAAGCAAATTAACATCCAATCACTCTCTGTGACATGTTTAACTACTATTACCGCCTCACAGTTTAACACCAACTAGTCAAGTTACAGTTTACATTTACGTCTGTCCAGACTCGTATAATATATGTAGTGAAGATAAAAATTATTAAGCATATGTACTCACAACTATTTTTATCTTATTATGAAACTTGTTCTGGTGACATTATCTCTTCTTGTCTCGTGCAGGATGTGCTATGGAAAAACGCTGTGTGTTTTCAAGCTGCTTGTGTGTATGCATCTGGATGTGTAGCCATGTGTAGCATTTGTTCATAGCGGGCGATGTCTCTGTGTGTAAGTAACCTCTGGGAGCTCAGCTGTGGGACAGCAGGAGGGTCCACAAACCACTGGCCTTGCCATGTGACCTTTGACATTGGACCACCATATGCTGTGCAAAACGGGGAAAGGCAGATACTGTGGAAAGACAATGTTTGAGAAAAGGCGAGAGTCCAAGTGAAAATATTATTAGTTCACCTGAATTACAAAAAGAAAAAGAATATCACCTGACAGTTTTCAACTGAACTTATCTTCGAACAAAAAAAAAAAGTCCTTATGAAGACTGGTGATAGTATGATCTGTGACTAGTCCAAAATAACAAGAACACTGTTTTTGGAAAGATATGTTGCTGTGTAATTTAAAAAAAAAAAAAGAAAAAAAGAAAAAAGTATTTTCAACAGATTGCCACCACAGACTATTTTCATTCACCACCATTGTATTGGGGAGGAAGCACAAATCTCAGAGATGCGTATCTTGTAACCAAGACAAGGTTTTTTTTCTATGATTTTGGTGAACTGACCCTTTAAACAGATAAACAGGCAGAAAGTGCGCTCAATGGAAAGTATTTCAGTGTGAAGAAATGCATACATGTGCACATGTGTGCGGGTTATTGGGGAAAGAGGGAGAGAGAGGGCGGGGGGTATGCAAGAGAGACTGCCCGAGAGGAGAGGGAAACAGGACAAGGTTAATGTTCTATGACAGACAGAAGCCAGCAACTCTCTTTAATGTTGCTCCCATTAGGGCGCTCCCGGTGCTTGCATCCCACTCTAGCATCCTTTAGAAGACGCCTCTGCCAACAACTGGTGGGAGAGCTGCGGCGTGCCAGCTGCCAAACATGACATTTGCTGGCTAGGCCGCTGAACCCCAGCGGGTGACATCTGCAGAGCAGCCTTTCATCCCCTCGTTGGGTACCTGTGTGGCCCCCGGCCCCTGAGAGCCAGGATGAATGCGCTCACTCTTCCTCCCAGCTGGGTTCCTCATAGCCACAGGGCCACAGCACTGACACACATATATACAGACAGATATACAGTACTTGTACACACACACACACACACACACACACACACACACACACACACAAACATCTGAAGTGTTTGTACACCAACACACAATCAAACGCGCACTCATATACACTCACACAAAAGCACACCACCTCTACCTCACAAACCTCCACACAACAAACAGCTTCCAGCGTCAACATCTGCAGCTCTGGGGGCTGCTTTTGTTTCCCCCTGTCGTTTCATCATCAGGGGCTGGCAGTCAAGTTGTTCTGCTATTGTTGTTATTTCAACCACAGGCCCCGCTGCAACTGGCATCTAGTGACGCTATCAAATCCTCACCAGAGTTTGATCAAATATGCAAACGCAAGCTGGGGCTGGAGTGGGTGAACACAGAAAACAAACAAGCTGAGGAGGAGATCCACAGAAGCAGAAAGAGCAGGTATGTGAGCTTTAGGAAAATGGTAGAAGTCTGCTGATGGAGGGAGAACAAACGTAATAGAGAATGCCATTCAAATCAGTTAAAAATAAGACTCAAACATCTGTCTACAATTGTTTTTATCTTGTGGTTGATCTTAATGATGTATAAATCTGCTGATTTGCAACTCGTTGAGGTTTGAGTTGTGCATATAAAGAGCTGGTAGTAAAATAACATTTTTGTGGAAACAAAGCATTTGCAAGCTGTGGGTTATTAAAATAAAATGCTAGCATTGTTTTTCGCATCCCAATCATGTATCTAATTTCAGAACGGTATTGTGCCACTTCTCGTCTTCCCGTTCCTGAATGGCATGATAATATAGGTGATAGTCAGGATTCATAACTCCCAGAGGTGTCTGCTTCTTCATCAACACTGGCAATGTGTTCATGTTTCTCTTCTCTATCTCTTTAATCAGGCTTGATCTTTGACCACTTGTTGTTATGAGTGGTTCTGCGTAGGGGTTCTGCTCCCGGCTGACATCCCATTAGCCCCACATTAGGAAATTCTAATCACTGTGCCACCGGGACGCTGGGACTCACAGCTCCTATTTCACTTAACCTCCAGCAGGAGAGATCAGACTCTGCGTCTCAATGTTTGTCCCTAATTACCTCCCTACAGTGAGCTGCCACACACAATTTAATCCAATTTTCATCCCCTCTCATCTTTAACATCTCGCAAAGCAGTCACACATGCATGCTATGGTTTATATCTACAACCCACATGCTTCCCACTGGTGCTGTAATCAATGCTGGATCTGCATAATCCTATCAACACTTTAGCTGACACCTGTCACTTTTGGTGTTTTGTTTTGTTTTCAGGTTGCTCACATTTCTAACATGATCTCTCATACAAATAATGCACAGTGATAGTTATCAAGACAGTAATTCTCAGTCTCTTCACCTGAAGCCGCATTGCACAAAGGTTTCCAGAACAAGCAGGCTCTGGTCTCTTTGTATGTTGCAATCATGATAGGTCATCAAACATATCAGCATGTGTAGTATGGGAAGGCAGCTATTAAATTCCATTACTAATATGTACCTTCAAATCATTAAATTGTGATCTTATTTATGATCTCTAATTCATTATTTATGGCTTTTAAGGGAACATAGTAGCTCAGTCGCCCTCTTACAGTAAAAAGGTCCTGGGTTTCGATCTGCTGTCCAGTTGGGACATCTAATGCAGAGTTTGCATGTTCTCCCAGTGTCTGGGGTTTCCTGCATGTGTCTGAAAACACACAGGTTGTTGAATTGGCATCTCTAAATCATCTACAGATTGCCTATTATAGAATGGCTACCAGGCGAGGATGTACCCCATCTCTCGCCTAATGGATGCCTGGATGGGCTCAGGCCACCCATAAAGGATAAACAGGTAAAGGAAGTTTCGTTTCTTAATTTAGTTGGTCTGAGGTTAGTTCCTGCACCACCCTGCATCACCCTGCATGCACTTGAAGCCAAACACAGTGTTTTGTTTTGGTCCTAAATTTGCCACCTTGTGTGTGTCAAAAACATCCACAGGCAGTACAAATTAGCAGCAACTGAGCTGAGAGGCTTTTGAGCGTGATTCCCCTTTTACACATTTCAAGATCTCTTTCTCATCTTTGTCACATTGTTTGTACTTAATGACCAGGAGCTGATAGGCCTTTCACACACAGGAGAAATCTAGCAGCACTGTGATTAGTTTCATAAATTAGTATCCCTGGTTATAGTATTATTAATGAGCTACCAGACTGTTACCTGCTCAAACTAAATCCCCATCAACACAAATTCACTGGCCAAAAACTGGCCAGACGGCCGTGCAAACAAAACATGGATCTCAATCATTAACACTAACAAACACATATGATAACACAATGTAAGTTGTACAAATTTTTAACAAGATACAATGTCATCTCATAAACTAGATTACAAATTTGTGTGTGTGTGTTCAATTGTCTGCATCCCTGCCAGCCTGATTATGAGCAGGCGCGCTTGTGCGCATATGTTTCTATATTTGCATGTTTACGTCTTGGTGTGTATGTGTGTGTGGGTTTAAAACTTGCGATGGCGTCCCTATGTGCTATCATGTGTAACACAGTCTTGGTCCTCATTATCATTTCTCCCTGGGCCTGTTCTGGTGTTCAGAGCCCCACCAGAGGGGCCTTTGGCTCGGTGGGAGAGGTGTTGGAGGCGGCCTGGCCCTGCTGTGCTCCTTCCTTCCCCCTCCGCAGGGTGCCAGGCACAGCATGTACCACTGGCAAGCCAAGCCTGACGATGAGGCTGCCTGCACAGCCAACGCCGTGTTTGAACAGGGCAGGGGGTTGCCACGTCATGCCGAACACACACATGCAGGAAGGCCTACTCGCGAGCACAGATACACACATGCACACATCTCCACAAGGCCGACTCCTGGTGGGTTCGACACATGTTTGGAAGATGCGGCGGAGGTGAGAGCAAATGTATGGAGCCTCATTTAACTGAGTCTCTCTTGCAGTTTTTGCAGGAGAGAAACAGACAGACAGAAATAGATTGACATTGATAATATTGAATACATCTGTGACGGTAGAATTAGAGTCAAATATAAGACATGCAGTGCACATATTCATTTAATTACAGTGAGGGATTAAATGCTTTAAAAAGTTTAAAATAAAAAGTGACTGCAGTTCAGTGTTTTACTATCCAACTCTGTCATCCTTGATGCCTTAACTCAGTCTCCTCCTCCCCCTGACTTCATAATTTCAGCATATTGCGTGTTCCACATTAAGTTTTGATTTAGTCATATGTTCAGCTCTCAGGTGTGCCCAAACCATGAAATATTAAACCTATGAATTCAAGGAGATGTCACATTCTGTGTTTCATTCATTATGTACACCTACACTACATTGTTGACTCTTTGAATTCTAATAGGTATGGTTAGGAAGAAGTAATGCAATCTTCATACTGGCTTTTACAACTTGTTCCCAGCATCTGTTTAATTTGTGAAGTCTCAACTTTTTCACAGTTTCTTTCAGTCGTTTTCTGGGCAAAAATGAAAAATCTGGTGAATGTTAAAATGTTAAAAGAGCATTAGGAAGGCATCCTAAAAATGTAACTGTGTGAATATTGGCTTGAAATGTGTTAAGACGTGAGCAAGTTTGTGTCTGAGTGTGAATGTGTTTACACGACCTCCTCCATTTTGCTATCTCCGAGTGTCACATCTCTCCTCAGAACCATCCGTCGGAGTCAGTCCCACTCAAATCTCAAATAAAGTAGGGCTGCTGATATTAGATATCAAACACTGATGCGCATACACACACACACACACACACACACACACACACACACACACACACACACACACACACACACACGCATAACATACACACACAAGCACTACGGAGACACATGTGAATCACTGCAGTCCTCATGTATCAGACAGAAACAACAGAGCGAGAACAGTGTGTCTGTCTCAGTCCACCTCTGCTCTGCAAAAACATCAGCAGCCACTCACAGCCTACCTCCACTCTCAAACTCTCCCTCGCTCTCCCAGGCAGTCAGGGGAGACGGGGAGTTCAGTAGGGGAAGAGATTGGATTACCATGACATAAATCTCCACGTCTCCTTCTCCTGTGTGTGAGGGAGGTGGGCAGCAGGGCGACCAGTCTCTTAGCACCAGTATCTTTGGGAATGCCGGCATGTTCCCTGGAGGAGATAGAGGAGATAGGTCTGGCGCCTCCAGAGAAGTCTCTCAACCTCTCTCTCACCCTCCATCTCTATCCCTCTCTCTCTCTCTTTCTCTCTCTCACCCTCTCTGCTTATCTCAGGGAAACCACAATGGGGTTTTGTACACTGGAGCAAAGCGAGGAGGCTTCAGATGGCAGCTGAGTATGATATGCAGGAGGACAGAGGGTTAGGGAATCACTCCCTCTGTTCCACATAGTGATACGGTACAATGCAACACACCAAACATCTCCTAATGGATGAAGCACAGCTCCATGTTCACCCGGCATATATCACACACAAACACACACACTGCTTTTGCCGTTTGCACAGGCCAGTCAAAGGCAAGAGACAGTGTTTTTTTGAGTCCATGTCAAATGTTTAAATAAAACCATGAGTGATTTTACTTTTAGTTTAAACTCATGCTATTTCACAAGCAGTGTTTTAACTTTTGAGGCAGTTAATGGTGTCTGGCAGTCTTCAACCCGGACTTTGAAATGCTTCCAGATATCTTTTTGCCCACCGTGTCTGGTTCAGGCTGTACACATTACTGGCTCCAGTGCCATGCTATTATTTCAGATAAATGGCTGTTGTTATTGTTAGCTGAATGGTACAAAGGGATGGGATCAGCGACAGGAGGGTCGCTGTTGGGAATTAGAGCAGGCTCAGTAAAGATCAGTCTCCTAAACACCTTTCCTTACAAATGGCCTGTTTGCTGCTGCCTGCAGGAGCACAGGAGATCAAAGTGGCGATGACACACATGCGGCATGATGACGGGCTGCTGTCAGCAAAAGGAGTGGGTTTGTGTCAATATCTGTCACATTAACACGAGGAGTGAGGGCTGTCACATTTCTGCACACAACGCACAAGCAGCGTGGCAGAGTCCGCTTTAGCCTGCATGGTTGCAAAATAAAATATACTCACCATGTTTTAACAAGACAATAAAAAGTTAACGCGCCATTTATATTTCAGGCTTTGTGTCGTAAAGGTCAAACGTTATCAATCTACAAGAATGCTGCCGGCCAATCACTCTGAACTCACCATAAATCTTACCTACTGGAAGCTCCACGACCTTGATTATTACAGAGGCCAAAGGCTGTGCTCTTTCACGTATTTTCTCAGGGCAGGTAAATTGGAGAGCCAGCAGCTGTAATAGGAAAAAGCCTTGGAGACACTTGAGTCCCCCTGACGAAGAGAATAGCAATTATTCTGGAAAAATCAATTTTCAACCCAATCTTTGTCCCTTATCGACCAAGAGGCTCCTCGGAGGTAGAGGCGGTGGCAGGAAAATTTATATCCCAGGTTCTATTAGCAGATCTCTATTTATTCTCAGAGACGCCCCTTGTTTTCATTGACATTTTGACTTGGCATAAACACTGAAGCTGAGCAGAATTCAGCCCTACTCTATAGAATAGTGAGTATATATGAAAATTGATTTTTATTACTTTCTTGAAGCTCATTCATTTTCATTGATTTAATGCTTGTACTGACTCGGTTTGCTATTAGAAATTCCATTTATTGGACGTTTTAAGAATAGAAAGGGTTAGAATGAAAATAGACACTTCTATTGCTGCAGCTACTATCTATTGAAATAGACGCATACATTCTCTATGAACTGTCCTCTCCGGAGCAGCTTGTATTAAATGAAATCTAAGCTGCTGCACTGTAGGTGCTGCTGTTGCCTCTCAGTGTTTGTTCTGCGTGTGTGCACCGGTGCGTATGTGTGTTCGTGCACGTGCAAACACATGCACTGGGTGTCATAAGTCTTCATGATTATTCCCACAGTCTTATCAGTGTTTATTTTCCTACTGTGAAAAGCCTATTGCGCCGGCATTCTTTGCATGTCATTCTCTGACCAAGATTTATCGTTGTGTTTATCCCATTAATACGTCAAGCCATTATGTAAACTGGCTACAGAGTATTGCAGTGATCGTTGTGACTGGCTCCCAGCTCGTTTTGTGCATCTTTTATTCCTTTGTATCCATCGGTCTTCTGTGTCATTTTACCTTTCTGCCTGAACCACTGCAGTGTTTCTATCTTGCTCTCTTATATTTGCATATGTGAGCACATTAAGCAATGTATATGTATGTGTGCATGCATTTATGTGTGTGTTTGTGTGTGTGTGTGTTTTGACATCACATAGACGTAAATCAAAAGTGGCAGTGCTCTGATATGGGCTAATAAAACTCCCTGATCTGGAAGTGCTAAAGGCTTTTTCAGCATACACCCCGCAATGCAGCCCACTAGCAGTCTCTCTCTCTCTCTCTCTCACACACACACACACATACACACACAGATTCACCCCACCCCACCCCACACCATCTCACCCCACCCCACCCCACCCCAAGACTACCATGGGGCCATTTTCATGATTAACCATAACTCCTCAAGAGGAAATTCATTATACGTTGTCTGTTATACCCGTATACACACACACACACACACTCTTATGAAAAAAAATACGCACACAACTGCACAACCAGCATTGGCGGGGAGAAAAGAGAAAAACACACACATACAAATGCTGTCCTCCCCTCCATGTCTTAATATCCTGACACAGCAATGAAAAAGGGGAATTGGAGGATTTACAGTGCTGATTCTGAGAAGTAGCATTTGCTTTGGTTACCAGGGACCTCTGTGGGTTCAGCAGGCCCTACTCTCCCCCCTGTACCTCCACTTTGTAGCTCTCTCTGTCCCTCCTCCCCCCTTCCATCCCTCAATGGAGGATAAAAGTGTCCAGCAGTGTGTGTGTGTGTGTGTGTGTGTGTCTCTGTGTGACTGTGTGAGTAGGAGGTGGGTATTTGGTGAGAGTACTGACTGTTGAAACAGATGCCGGTACGTGTGTGCCACCTATGTCAACATGGCCGGTCTCCGGACCCGATGCTACTCGTAGATAGGACCCTGCCCACAGAGCCACAGAGTCTAGACTCCAGATGTGTTCCAAGACACACACACACACACACACACACACAAACACACACAAGGACCAATGCCAGTCCAAAGCAACAATCCTACAACATGACAGCAGTTTAGTTAGGTATAATAATCTTTCTCTCCCCACTCTTGAAAAAGAGATGACAAAATTGCAGATTTTCTTGTTTATGACCAACAGAGGACATCTTCACTGTACAGTAAGTGGGAGTGGAGTGCAGAAACACCCTATCACGATGACATTTGGATGTAGTTAGGCAGTGAAATACCATCGGCCACCATGCTCAATTTTGAACAAACACACTGAATCGATTTCCAGCATGAATTCTACAAAAACCACGCACGCACGCACGCACGCACGCACGCACGCACGCACGCACGCACGCACGCACGCACGCACGCACGCACGCACGCACGCACACACACACAGCACTCTGATGCCAGGTATTGCTATTGCTGTAAGAAACTTTATATGATTGTTTATAACTTTTCCTCAACATTTAAGTAGATATGTGTTGTTTCATTGTACTGTACATTTAAATTACCCACTGCTGCTCTCAAAACCGCACTGAAATAAACAGAAACATATGCTGGCTGCATATGCTCAACACCGCTTTATTTAGACTGTTCTATAGCGACACGACAACAAGAGTGTTTTTGTGAAAAAGACACATGGGTAAATTGCAACTGTTATACAAAACAAGACTCGGGAAGAGGAAAAGTAAAGAGTGAAAGTGTTCAGAGCACAGATGCACCCGCTCTCTTGCTATCTCCTGTGCTTGTGGGTATACTGCCGATCCAGCTATTCTTGTTGGTTTGTTAATTGTTTGTCACCCACCAGGTGCCATCTGTCTGTAGTCCCACAGTCCCCGAGCCATGTGGGCCGGCCTGCCTGGCGCCTGCCAACGTCACTGACCTGCAGCAACCGTCCACACCTCCGTCACACACCTCCTGATCCGTCTGGGATAAATAGCTTCTCCCTCAACTTCTGTGCCGCCATCACGGCTTTCCAATCTGTCCTGTGTTAGAAGGGGGAGAGGGAGGGGGGTGACAGGAAGAGACAGGGAGGGAGGGAGAGAGACAAATGAGAGTAAGGAAGGGATAGATGGATGGATGGAGTGAGAATGAACAAGCGATAGAGATGGATGTCTGCAGAGATAAAAGGGTGAGGTATAAAGTTATGAGCCTGCTTGTGCTTTCTGATGTGTCTGCTGTTGCAGAGCAGAAGAGGCTCAATCAGCGTGCAGCCTGCTACAATAACTCAGCGACAACTGTTGTATTTGTGGCTACAAATCCTGCATACTGTAGATGTCAGAGCCACACGGATGCTGATTTTAATAACTTCACTTTGATTTGACCCAAAATGAACACAACAAGAAAACGTTACATCACCAGAAGTGAAGATTATTTTGGATTTGGCAACAGCATCGGCTGCACCTCACCACTTTAAGAGGCACTCCAACAGGCAAGGGAGGTCACCTTCACCTGGTCCTGATGTTGGGGCAGCTGTGTGTTGAAAAATGAGATCAGCTGCTTGCTCACTGGGACGCATGCGGCAGTTTGGAACTACCCAGGGCCTAGTGTACCAGCTAGCATACGGTGGCCCCGGTACAATAAAGACAGAGCGAACAGCCCCCTCTCTCCCAGCCTGTCTGCCTGCCTGCCATCCTGGGGCATGTTGGGTCACCTTGACGACTGGGCCCAGCGAGGGGAGCCTCACCCCACTTCGGGGCAAAGACGGAGGCAGTATGGGTAATGAGGCGTTGCCATGCAAGTGGAACAGCTTTTGAATAACACACACAGACACACACACACTCATAGTATTCTACTTGTGTTTACAGAAGGGACAACAGCTTGTTGGAGAAACCTCTCAGGAGTTCTTCGTCCAAGAAGGAGGAAATTCATGGTTATCATAGTGGAGGTCAGCAAGTCATGTGCCGAGTGTTCATGCACAGATAGCTTCAATTAAAAAAGAATAAATGTGATGTATGGTTTATATCAGAAGCAGGACGGGATTGGCTCAGACTATTCTTATGAGATTCTCAAGTTTTCAAAATTGATTTTCCACTTTCCATGTCTTGTATCCCTCCCCTGCTCCTCAGAATTAAATACTTGTAAGAGTTACAGAGGTTGCTGATCGATCCAAAACCAAAACCCAATGGACATCGATGTTTGGAGGAGCCAACACATGGAGCTGAGAAAATAGTGTAAATCAGCGACTCATGAAATGTTCATTTAAAAAAAAAAAAAAGGAGAAGAAGTACAAGAAAAAAAAGAGAATTTTCCCATTCAAGTATGTTTAGTTATAATGACTGTCGGAGATGAAGGTTTAATCATTCTACATCTTGGTCTCATAAAGAGAAAGAAGGTACAGTATTCCCTCATGTTGACACAACGTTAAACATTTACTAATAGCCTCCGAATCTGTGCGGCATCCCATGAAGCCACTGGAATCCTGGGATTAGTGGAATGAGACTCAGTGGGAAAGTTTTTGACCACCTCTGCTCACACACAATCACCAGTAATGTACACTTTGTGGATGTATTGCGTATGATGTTACGGCTGAAAGACTTGAAGAAGTTAGAGAGGTAGAACGTGCTTCTTTTTTTTTCAGTAGCAGCAGAGAGAATAAGACAGAGACGAACCTTAAACTGGTTCATGAAACAAAACAGCGACCAGAAAAATATCCCCATAAGTGAAAAATGAAAAACTGAAGGTTGCTGACCACATGGAGACGCAAATGCGCAAGTTTGTTTTTCATTAGCTTGGCTTGTTTGAAAGGAATAAACCTCCACACAGTGTTCTGCCTAGAATCCATGTCTTATGGTAACATAATCCAAAGTGGCTGCAGTACATAGGGCTTCTTTCCAACATTTGAACGCTGCATATGGGTCATCAAATGTGTTTTTATTTATCCAAAAGCGTTCTTCATGTGTATGGGTTTAAAGCGCCTAAGTGGTGAATGCATTAAACATGAAACTGCTTGTGAACTTTAGTGCCTTATCTCCAGCAGAAAACCAAAAAAGTTCCACTTCATTATTCAGCTATTCCTTCTGTTTGCAATTGGAAACAGCCCTTTACAAATATAAATTGCTCAAAAACTTGGAAACCACACTGAAATTCCGCAAACGCATGCACCATATCAGTATTAAGCTATAAAGCCATATTGTAGAAAAATGGACCACAGAAAAAGTTTTTTTTTTTTTTTTTTTTTTTTTTTTTTTTACAGGTTTCTGAAGATGATGTATGATTCCAGGATGAGTGTACTTTTCTTTTTTATCCCTGATTTTTTTTTTTTCTTCATGTCTGTCCTCTCTGAATACTAATAGCTCATCTCCTGCAAGCTTCGCTACAGATGCTGGCAGGTCTAGCCTGAAGTAATTATCAGAGCCAGATCCCACTGGCCAGCTTTCCAGTAACACTCCTACACGGAGATGGAACCAGAGCTGGGGCTGAGGCTGAGACTGGGGCTGGAGCTGGCGCTGGGCTGCCAGGGGACAGACGCCAACAGGCCCAAGAAATTAATACCGGCACTGGGGCCTCACTGAGGTCCAACATCTAGCTCCAGCTGGAGCAGAGGAGACGAAATGGATGACTGGCAATGATGTCACGAGACAAGGTGGCTCAAGGGTCCCTGTGCCACTGCTAGTGATGCCCTACCTGGAACTAACAGTGGGAAATTATTGGTTCCTACTAATGAGAAAAGGCCTTGAGATGGAAGCATAACTTTGCTTCACTTAGAGTTCGACTGCCAAATCCAGATAGAGTTGAAATTTCATCACGTTTAAATTTGTATGTATAGGAGACAATCAGTCCATCCAATGAAATTATCAATCAGCATTTCCTCTAGTTAATCAGACTTCATGCAAGCTAATGTTATCTTTATCATTATTACCTTTTTGTGCAGAACAACAACACATCCCCGAGTCACCCTGGAGAAAGGGAGGAGAAGAGTACGACAATGATGAAGAGTTTAAGCTGAACCACAGCTTCCAAACCAAACCACAGCTTCCTGACATTTGTTGCACTCATCATATCAAGCTAAAGTTGCCAGGCATTTGATTCTGTTTGACACAACATATTAATCAACCCCGAGGGGCAATTACAATATTATGAAATGTTGGTCAAAACTTGATGAGAAAATGACTTGATAAGATACAGATGACTGTGTTATTTGCATTAGGCTTGCCATGTATTTAATGTGTTTTGTCCTCCATCATCCAGCTAGAGGACAGGGCTGTTGTGCTTATACTGTAAAAACAATAAAATCAAATCATAGTCACTTTCTCTCGCTGCACAACTGCAAAAGTATAAGGGTTACCATCGTCTGTATGTTTTGTAATGAGCTCTGGGGACAATCCAGGCAGTTTATAAGCTGAAATCTTGATTCAGTGTGTCTAATCACAGCAGTGATGGCTTAAACATCAGGAAATCATTTACATTGCCTTGGCTCATGGGGAGTTTCAAAGTGTCTCAGGAAAGTTATGACAACACAAGACTGCTTACACACACGTACACACACGTACACACACACACACACACGCACGCACGCACGCACGCACGCACACACACACACACACACACACACACACACACGCACGCACGCATGCACACACACACACACACACACTCACCCCGACTACCCGATCCCATGTCTGCATGATCCGAGTCAAAATGTGGTTTCTTAATACTATAGAGCCTTGGAGGGATCTCAATAGATTAATGGATTTAGTAAAAAAAACTATTTCATTTCATTTTTAGAGCTTCTGTAGAAAAATAGTCAATAGATTAATTTCAATCTGTTGATTTAATAATTCAAAATAACAACACGTTTGCCTGCCTTTTGATTAATTCTGTAACTCGGCTCCGAAACATTTTTTCAGTGATAAAATCTTCAAGTGGAAAGAAGTAATCAATCAGCTCAGTATTTGTTGTAATAGTAATAAAACAAGGCAGATTCCTGTCAAAGACATAAAGGCCAACATGTTTCAATAAGGACGCTTGTTTCTTGTTCCCATAAATATGTAATCCTCGGTTACGCCAAAGCTGGAAGGCGTCCAACTCGAGCCATGAGACAACATATTTTGTGTGGGCTAGCTAATAATATTTGCCCCTACTGCATCTATCGCTTCCTGCCCTGGAAAGAAAAAACTTTAAGAGTAGGTGGAATTCATGTACATTAAAGGTAAACTTTCATTTTGTCATGGAAGAATGGAGTCACGGTGAAAATAATTTTTTTTTTTAAAAAAGACTGCAAAACGAGAGACCTTTAGTCAGCCTAGTTTACAGTGGGATAAAGACCGACTTTTGCTCACCCACACTTTTAATGGAAACAGACGCCGAACATTCAGCTGGGGAACAAATACACAAAACAGCAGAGCTTCTGTTTTCTTTTTCCACTCCACTTTGCTTTTTTTAACCTCCTAACGCTCCCTGATGGCGTATCGTCCTAAAACTGACCAGGCTTGAAATATGACAAGTTTAATACGTGCTACATCACCGTTGAGCTCGATTGAGTTACTAGAGCAACAACTGGCCTGTCCCAGCCTGCAGCAGGGCCTGTGGAGCGGCAGTGTGAACATAACCCCTCGTCAAAGGGGTTCAAACTCAGAAGGAGACAGAGGTCTGAAAAAGTGGGAAAAGCCGAAATAAAAGAGTAAAGCTGCTCAAAGGAAAGGAGGCCTCTCAAGTTTGCGCCACACTGATGGCAGCAGCTCTGATGACAGGTAAGGAGAAGAGTACTGGGTTGCTTGCTGCTGTTGCAGTGTGGGTGGGTGGAGAAAGGCAGGCAGGCAGGGAAGGAGGGAGGGAGGGCAGGCCTACCGGCGCTGTCACCAGCCCTGGCGTGTTTGGATAAGACCCATGGAACATGTGGGGGGGATCAGCATGAGGCATCACACCTGGAGGAAAAGACAACTAAATCTAGCCCCCAGTACAACAGGCCCCGGCTCCACCAAGTCTAGCCAGCATCTGGAATGGATATTTGGAGATGCAGCACACTTCACAGCCCCTTCATGGGCGCTTCTCACTCTACCTGTGTTAAGGACAAAAAAATGCACAGTGAAAGGTTGCGGTAAAAATAAAACGAGATACTCACAGAGGATTAGTGTTTAAAAATAAAATTTTTTCTCAAAGTTTTTTCTTTGCACCGTATCCCATCTGCTCGGCATAATGTTATTGTGCTGTTGTTGAAATAATAATCTTTTTTCTTATAGTTGCTAGACTCTTTTCACCCCCAATATGCTTTCGCTTGACTCCTCTTGGCTCTAACAACTGTACACATGCCAACAGTTTTTGGTTACAGTAGCTTCAGTCTGGTTCGCCATCTTTCAGCATGTTTCACTTTGAAAAAGAACAAGGATTTAACTCAAAGTCAAAATATGTTTTTATGTTTCAAAAAAGGTTTTTTGAAGCAAATGAGTTCCACTTCTTTTCTAATCTAAAATTTTAAACTGAAGAACCTTGACTACAAGGAATTATCATTGATATCTGCAAAAAAAGGTGAATAAAACAGCGATCCATATCCATGAGCACACACAAGGAGGACCATGATGCACCACAGCGTGTGTTTGTCTGTGTGTGTGTGTGTGTGTGTGTGTGTGTGTGTGTGTGTGTGTGTGTGTGTGTGTGTGTGTGTGTGTGTGTGTGTGTGTGTGTGTGTGTGTGTGTGTGTGGTTTGTCAGGGGCCAACCAGCCGTGTTGTGACTGGAACAATCCCGGCCACAATGTTTGTTTACACAGAACCGCTCACTCACCCAAATAATCAGCCGCTGTGGGCCTTTCTAATCCCTACACAAAGTCAATGGAGCCAGGTTGAGTTGGCGACAGCCGCGATAAGATACTCAAACACAGCCTCTTGATCTGCGAGCCACGGCCTCTCCTTCCCACACCCTCTGTCCCCCCTTGTTTCCCCTATTGCAATTCCCAACGTGATACGGATTTGGAAGTTCACGGGTGGCGTTCAGAAAAACGAACCAGCGTAGCTATACAGCTGAATGTTTTTTGTTTTTTTTTTGTTTTGTTTTTTGCTTTGTTTTGGGTTTTTTTGCTTCCTCGGCTTGTCTGGTCAGTGTTTTGTCAGAATTTTGTTTTTTCAGATTCTTGCAGCTCAACATACGAGTCAAAGCGAGCTGCCGTGGTCTGAAAGAAAAAAAAAAAAACACCCACTCGCTTGCAAAGGAATGCATATTTGAAATAGTGTATTGTTATGGTTTTGGCTAGGTTGGTACTCGCTCGGCAAATCCTGGTGTGCGAGTGCGATTCTGTATGTGCGCATGTGTGTGTGTGCACTGATAGAGGTATGTGGTAAAACATTCATTAACATTCCATTCATGACCTCAGTATTATGTCCACAGTGAAGGAGAGCATATATTTGCCTTTCACACCTCTTGCATGGGATGAGGGAAATGATAGAGCATTATGTGTGTCAGTGTGTATGTGTGTGTGAATGAGATAGAGAGGCAGAAAGAGGGAGAGAGCGAGCAGGAGAGAGCAGTGGGGAGACGGATAAAACACAGCTCACTGATACAACATAATCTATCTGGAACCATGTCTCAATATCACAATATTTCACACATTTACGTATCACAAATTTGGCAGTGGCAGCCTTCTCCTCAGATCAGTGGAGTTATTTCTGCCTTGTGTACTGGATGCTGCAGGACCGAGATACAGTTTGCAACGGCACAGATGGGAGAGGCTATAGCTTCGGTACCACAGTATCGCATGCAAAAATGTTTGGTATGTTTTAACACAGATAAAGCTGACATATTCCGAGGCGTTTCGCAGACAATACCCATGAAGGAACAATCTCCCATCTGGCAGTGCAGTCTCTCTGAAATCCTCTCTGTCATGCTCAATGAGAACTGGAGAGACAAAACATTCTCTGTCTGTATATCAGTCCTTATCAAGGCTGTACCTTGGGCATTGCTAGATATCAACAAAACATCACCCCGCAGGCTAGGACCTAGAAAAAAAAAGAAAAAAAAAAAGAAAAAATCCTGCACTTTATGTTATAGTTTGAATTTATAAACATCTCTTCACAGTTTGATGCTATACAAAAGCAGTTTTCATCCTGAGGGTATAAGTATGGGATTGGATGGGAGCATAGCGGACAAACTTCTTTTGCTTCAGCACCACATGTACAATTTCCTGGTTAGGATCAAATCGATCAGCTTTACACTGTGTCCTCTTCCTTCCCACGTCTCAGGAAAAGAAGGATTACTTTCTGAGGCCGGGTTAGCCGCTGCCTTTATGAGAGGAATGTCAATGAAGTCACTGCTGTACTGCATCTCTCCACATGATGGTGCAGAGGACAAGTCTCCCCATGGACGGAGTGAGAGCTGACATTTACCTTTAGGTTCTTAGATATGCATGGCCACTGAAGACAGAGACACACACACACACACACACACACACACACACACACACACACACACACCCACACACCGCTCAAACACTGCTGCTATGGAGGGAGAACGTGGAGGGGGAATATGGTTTCTGCTCATTTTCAACTGCATCAACAGACACAACACTGAATAGGATTTGATATTTTTAACTGGGTTTAAAACATAATATATATATATATATATATATATATATTCTTTTATTTTATTTGCCAATGTGAGAGATGACATGTATGTAAATGCTTTGGATTCCTCAGAAAGTAAACACAGTATCCAAATAATCACTGTTAATTAATTTGTTTGCATTGTTGTATTGCACAGATGCATATTTGTATAAAGGCTTATATTGAGTACAGGTACAACACATCCATCCATTCCCTAGTTTTTATTTCAAATAGGTTTTTATTCATCCACAGCTGTATGCACATTGTATCCAAACATGGGAATAATCCCTCTGCGGTATGACGTTACTGTCTTTTGGTCAGTGAACAAAGAGCTGTGCCATCCAATATGACATACAATATGTGTCTGTGCGTGCGTGTGTGTGTTGTGTGTGTGTGTGTGTGTGTGTGGTGTGTGTGTGTGTGTGTGTGTGTGTGTGCTGTGTGTGTGTCCTTCCTGTCTGTATGTACTCACACCTGTACTCTCTGTCATGATGTTACTCAGACCCTAAACACCTGCTCCACAGTCTAAGGTCACCAGCTACATAAAACTGCCTCCTAGCACAGCGAGATGGGCATCTGAAAATACAGTGGGTGTGTGTGTTGTGTGTGTGTGTGTGTGGTGTGTGTGTGTGGTGTGTGGTGTGTGTGTGTGTGTGTGTGTAAAATAAAAAGGGGCATGTTTTTTCTGCTAGTCATTTGTATGCAGCTCATGTCACCCAGCACATCGCTCACAGGTGTCATACAACCCTGAATATGACCTGAATGGAAGGAGGGGAAAACTGAGAAAAACAGAGGGAGGGAGAGGAGAGAGAGAAGAGAGAGAGAGAGGAGTTACACGGCGGGTTAGAGTTCATGGATGACATCATACATAGATTTATGCTCCAATATCTCCCGCAGCTGTTTTCCAAAATATCTTAAATCCAGATTGAGTACTTTCACTTTAATACTGTAAGTACGATTTCCCTGATTATATACTGAAGTAACATTTTAAATGCAGGACTTTTACTTGTAGTGGAGTTTTTCGTTACGGTGTAGCAGTAGTAATTTTACTTGTAAAGTATCTGAGTACTTCCTCCACTACTGCTTACAGCCCTAGAATTGAAAATTAAACTATTACTCATATAATTTATTTCATTATCAACTTGTGTGTTGCAGTTGCAACGTTTTTTAGGATCAGCAGTAACTACTGCTGGCCACCCATCAACAACAACAGCACGCTAATGTTAGATATTTCTGATTGTTTATTGATTTTATAAGAACAAATTTAACACTATCAACTGTCTGCAAGCCTTGCATCAATCTTGGATGCACTGACTGTGTCCTGGGCTCAGGCTCAAAACCCAGCTAGTGGATCACGACCATTTAATTTCAATGAAGTGAGTAACGGTAAGGTTATGATACGTTACTATTTCGCTGCTGTGACATTAGCAGATTGCAGTGCGTGGCCATATAATTATAAGCTGATTTGTCATCTTGGCGAACGCCAAAGTACGAGCGAGAGGAAACCCTCAACACTCTCATCTGTTAAACAAATTATTTACTGTACAATGACCGAAACGGAGCGTGGGTCTGCGGTGGACGCAATGGGAATGTGAGGAATTAAGTGTCGACTTGCTGGAATGAAACAGTGCTGACTTTAGTTGATTCAGGTTCATGAACTGATTCAGGGCACACTTTTTAAATAACATACTTTTTTCCATCGTTGGGCTTGGTGTAAGGTATCAAGTATTTTCAAATCAAAATACTCCAGTCCAAGTGAAGTCACAATTCACTGGTGTTAAAGTCTAAGTCAACATGCAAGTCCTTTTTTGATTTTTGACAAGTCATGTGACTGAAAGTCCACACCTCTGTTACACAGGATGCACAGATTAACTGCGGTAGTCTTATTCTTCTGCATGTTCTCCACTTCATTCTATGGAATCTAAGGCCATCTTGAGAGAGTCTGGATGTTAGTCCAGTGTACAAGAAAAGCACAAGGTGGTGATATTCCTACAGTAACTGGATGCCTGAACCACCTAGCCCCCGCCCCCTTTCAAAAAAAATTAAAAAAGCAGTTCAACTCTCAGGTCATCCCACGTATCGGAGATCCTCATCCATGCCAAAAAAACTCTATAAAGGAAATTCTCAGCATTCTACTATATATCATCAATTATGCTTTTGGATGCTTTCTAATGCTTCTGACCATAGGTTAAGGTTACTGCTGATAATTCAAGAGCATTGCTTTTTTTATTGAAAAGGTCTTTCAATGACCTCAAGCCCTCAGTACAGTCATTGTACAGATCCACCTGTCTCTTTTTGTACTCCACTTTATGCATCAATACACATTTTACAAAACAGAATCATGATTTCAGATTTTGAAGGTGCTGATCTTCACCCGACTTCACAGCTCTAATTCAATCACATCCTGGTGAAACCGACAGGGCTACAAAAAAAAGCAGATACCAGAATTTACTCTTTGAAGAATACTCGTCTCTGACTAAAGACAGGCTTGCATCCAGTTTTGTCTTTGTGTTTTATAGTCCTAACCCTCCGAACCCAACCTTCACACCATGACACCATTTAACGCACATAAATGTTTTTTTTAAAGTACCGAAATCCGAATTTCAAATCTTGCTTTCTGTATATAAAACAAGCCTTACTTTTAAGCTAATTATCTCCTTTTGTTATATGGTGTTAAAAACTGTACCTATAGATGAAATCAATACTATTTTCTAATGGTATGTTATAGTAAACTTTTCGTTCATTAATAACAAAATAACAACAAGAAAAGTTTTGCTCAATCAAGATTTTAAGCACAATTTTACTTCTGTGAACAAATATAACAACAGCAGTGTCTATTGCAAACTTTCCTCCAACATTCCCAGTAGTCTGCCATCAGCTGTACATACTTTTCAGATAATTAATTGGTGAACCGCAGTTATTTAAATAACAGGCAAGGGACAGAATAATATCCTCCAGGTTGGCAAAGCCAAATTGTAAGAAAAAAACTCCCATTTTGTGAAGCAAGGTTTCTTAAACAAGGCCGCAGGACATCACCGTAATTGGTTGGATTAACTGTGTGTAGATAGTGTGGAAAAAACTGCATTTACATTGTTTGTGCCTGTTTGGTGCTTTTTTTGCTTCAGAAATTACTTCCATTTCCAATCCTTAATGCACAAACAAGAAAGCTTTTCTGATTTGAAACAATTTCCAGCACTTCAAGCCATAACAAAAAATCATGACAAGAGCATTTTCACAAAAAGAGACATTTCCACGCCACTAGGAGGCCTTTTTGTGAATATTTTCTCTCACCTCCCTACTCACCCTCCCTCTCTCTCCTGTTCTTTTTCCTTTGTGTGTGTAAATCATCTTCTTCCCTGCCGGCCTGTCTGTGATCATGTTGATGGGAAACAAAGAAATCATCTTGAAATGGCACATTAATTTTCCTCCGTTCTCCCCCTGCCCTTCTGCCTAATGAAATCCCCTCTGCCACAAGGGCTGCAGGAGCCACACTGGCGAGCCGTCACCAGCCAGTAAATATGTTTACCTTGGAGCACTACGCTAATGGACCTGTTACCAGGGGGAGGCAGCGAGGGGTGTTACAGAGACCAGGCAGCTTTGGATTCTGTGGGTGTGTGTTCCTCAGACCAAATGACAGCTCCTTTGCCTCCCCCCGTCTCCCCAAAACCAACCAACAAACCACCACGCACCCTGACTCTAGAGTGGCTGTCACCAATAAAGAGCTCAATGGAGAAGCAAAAATGTAAAGAAACATGAACTGGATTACTCTAGGTAAAAATAAATATCAAGTCTGATTTGTGACTACTTATGGAAATTCCACATGTCAGGTTTGGCAGGGTTGTGTAGTAAACTGGCAGGACCATCTCCTCACAAGGTTCAGGCCTCACCTTACATCTACAAGCATAATGGTATGAATTTGTGACTCATTTACTAGTTTACTTTTACATTTCCCCAAAAATTTTTATTAATGCTTGCAATATGTTTTCTAAGCTGTCTTTTACCCATTTTTAGTTCAAAATTCAAACTCAAGAAATTAGTTCATTTTAAAAACTTTGGCTTGCTGTTCTGGATAATACTGTAGGTTATTAATAAACTGACTGCTCTCCAAGTCCTCCACGTCAGCAAGTCCAGTTTCAGTGCGGCATGACGCTGCACTTCATGCAGGGTTATCAGATAGCCCTTGCCTTTCAGTGTATAATCCCAAAAAAAAGTTGTTGAGCCTGATCATGGCCATACATGAGGTACAAGCATGTTGGCAAAAAAGCAGCACGGCCTTAGAAACTGTTGGCAATATATAAAAATATCTTTGCAAAAAACAAAGGCAGTTCCTTTTGCTCAGTTTTCTAATGATGAAGCATAATGGAAATTGATAAATACAAAGGAAGGTTGAGGTTTTGGAAAGATAAAAGTTGACATCTTAAACACATCGAGCAAGACCACCACATGGAGAATAGAAAAGAGAGAAACAAACAGTTGTAATCCTCGGGGGTTGGATTAAAAAAGTCTATGGTAATCAAGAGGTGTTATAAACAAAAGACTAGTCTTGTGAATGTGTGTAAAGCTTCCAGCCAGTATTTTTGACAACACACCATGCGGCATGTGAATGTCTTGTTGTGTTTGTTGTTGGTTGGAAACTGTCATTCCAAGCATCCAGACACCCCACAACAAACAGGCAGGGCCCTTTAACCATCAGTGGACAACTCCTGATAGATAGAGTTGTATGCGAAACTTTGCCTCGACCCCATGTGACAAGGCCGCAAGATGTTGAGGAGACGTTGCAGACACTGAGGCATCTTCCGCCAAAGCTTTAGCCATTTTTACACTCATCACTACACTGCTGTCTGTCCACAGTGAGCAATGTGGCCTTTATCCCTTTTTTTTTCCCTAACATAGTTTGAAAACTGCAGATTTTGTTCTACCTCTTTCATTTTAAACGTATCTTGGTGACATTGCAGTTGTTGATTCCTTTTTGGGAATACATTTGGTTCCTGCAAGGCATCAGAGAAAATCAACATTAACCTCAATTATAATATGTTACATTTAACTATGAAATATTTAATGCAAATGTTTTGGTGCCTTAAAACTGCATGCCAAGAGAATTAAAAACTACATATGGTGCAACATCACTGAAACAAGGACATATTTGGCAGTGAAAACCAATAATATGAAATTAAAAGACTGGGGCAGGAAACAACGTGGCTTTGATTTTTCCAGACCACCTCTCATTTGTGGGTGCAGAAATGAAAGAGAGAGCGGCAGCACTTCATGAGCAATTCATTCTAAGGGAATAATATTTAGTCAGAGTTATAAAAAGAAATTCCTACATTTAAGCTAAACATTCAAATTCAAAACACTGTGCGTCGCTGCTTGAAGTGAACATTCACTCAATAATCTGGTGGGAATAAATTAGTCCCCGGCTCACTGCGACGAACAGTTTGGCAGGTGAGGTTGAACTTAATTTCACGCTCATATGTCTCTGTGTGTTGTTTGTGTATTACATACAGTGTATATGCATTTAGATGACATGTCATTTTATGGATGTGCATGCAGATGTGTTTTTGTTGCTCCCTACCACACACCTTTCCCGTTCCAAGGGCAACGGCAGCAGCAGTCTGCGATAACGCCCCCTGTCTCTCTACGGGTGTCTGGCGCCTGGCAGCACTATCAGTGACTGTGTGCCTAGATGTGTCCCTGTGTCCCACACACACACACACACACACACACACACACACACACACACACACACATCACGACACACACACACACTATTACACAGAGAGGGCCCTGCAGCTGGTGACAGGCTGCTTCTCTCAATCTGCTGCCAGCCTGTTCAAACACAGCTCTCTATTCCAACTCTTTATCTTCATTGATTTCCTCCCCTGCCTCCAAACTTAGATATGCACTCTTTTAAAACAGGCAACTGCAGAGTTTGGGCCTAAGAAGCCAGGATATCTCACTACTTGGGTGGTGAGTCCAAAGTATCAACATTACTGCATTTAGGAATCCTAATTTTGTTTGCAATTAGTTCAAAAGCCACGGTGCGATATTCTGCCGGCAGGACAGGAATAAAGGTTTGATTATTGCTTGTGACTTCCATGCTAAACGTGTGGACTCACAGTAAGTTAGACTGGATAAAGCAGCCGCTAAATATGCCAGCTGGGATTTTCAGTGATGTATGTTGTTAGATCTTACGTTTATGTCCATATATTGACCACGGTCATGAATTTCCATTGTCAAATGTCTCAGCAGGATATTGCTGAAGGCTGTGATTTCTATCCAACTGAGATGGAAGATTTCAAAGCCCCCTTCCCCTTTACCTCTGCGCCATTTTCTTACTCCTCCGCTCTCTCCTCCAGAGTCTGTTTTCCCTATTTTCTCTCATGGGTTTCCCTCCGTCTTTCTTCCACATCTCCTCTTTCTTTCATTCTCCTCTTGGGTCTTGCTCCTGTTATCCCCACTCCACCCTTCTTCCTCCTGCCCCTCCCCACTCCATCCTCCCTTTCAACTTTCTCCCCCCACAACGCTCACAGACACACACACACACACACACACACACCCAACAGCATCCTTTATGCCGGCAGACTCCATCGATTGATTTCCCCTCACTGTGACACATTTGGTGCAGCCGCATGTGGCCTATTAATTATATCCACAGCAGACTCTCGTCACGCTCCCCTTTTTCCTAACAAAAAAATCGCCCCCCCCCCCCCCCCCGCATTATACACACACACACACAGACACATATATATAATGCACTACCCTCACTACCCTCAGAGGCAGGCAGCAGTCTACGAGAGAGCATCCATGACCCTGCAGATCGCCCTGTAACCACTGGATATGACTGAGAAGCAGATAGAGAAGGGGGAGGACTCAAACCCGGAGCATCTGAGTGGAGGCAAACAGACAGTTGGGCAGATTGAGGCCGAGGTTGGGCCCATTGTTGCGTGTTAATCTGGCTAACATCTGTTAGCCATCATTGTGTGTGGCTCCATTTAAAGTCCAGAGTGATAAGAGCCCGAGGGAGGCACCCTGCATCCCTGCTCGCAGGCTTTTAGTGGTTGCAGCTCCGAATGCTTTCCCTCTCCATGGGACAGACAGACGGGCCGAGAAAGAACAAGAGCGAGGAGAGAGGACAGCAAGAGACAGAGGCTGACACGCATCTCAACAGAAAACAACAGCACTTAAGCCCATCAGACGGCTTTTTCCTTCATTGTGTTTTGTGTGTTCGTGTTTGTTGCGATTGCCTGCGCACGCGTGTGTGTGTGTGTGTGTGGTGTGTGTGTGTGTGTGTGTGGTGTGTGTGTGGTGTTGTGTGTGTGTGTGTGTGTGTGTGCATCTGGCAAACAATACAGTAAAGCCTTCGCTGCAGGCCTCTTACAGCCTCAAAATCCCGGGTTTTTATATTAGCTCGTAATCACTATTAATTTCCAAATTAGATACAGGCTGGCCAAGTACACATTCCTTCTGTACAATAGCCCTAAATGGTTGTCCTATCATCTCTGGAGACAATCTCAGGAGAGAGACACTTTAAATTATTAGAGTGATATTCATAGACAATCCATAGTGATGAAAGCAAGCGGAAGCGCGCGCTAAACAGCTGCTGTTGACGATATTGTGCGAGGGGAGGGTGAGGGAGACGCAGATTAAGAGCAGATTACAGAGCCTTTCCCTCTTAGGGCTCCATATTCCAGATTGACAATGTGGTGGGATTGGGAGATCAACCTGGAGATTTTCATATGAAAAGATGTTTTCCATCAGAGATTAATGGCTGTTATTATTCATTACTTTTTTTCCCCTGCTCTGAAAGCCTTGTTTAGCCTGCTGCCAGCACCATGAGCATGAGAGAAATTAGACAAACAGAATAACAGTATATGTTCGGTAAGAGGAAAGAGGAGGCAACGAGAGGATGCGAGAAGCATGTTTGTACTGAGATGCATCTGTTGGCATGAGAAGAAGAATTACTCAAGTCCATCGTCACTACATCTTTTACCATAACAAAGGCTGCTCTGGCTCATTGCATTATTTATTGGCAATAATACTGAAAGTGCATGCATAGGACCAATACATTAACTTCAACTAATCATCATCTGGATTTTACACTTGCTCATATTGTATTTCTGTTGTTGGTTTTGGTTGACACTCGCTGCATAATGAAACTGCTCGGGGTTGTCCATATATCAACAAATTGCATGTGGGAGGATAAAAATAGCAAACGTGTTCATTGCTGACGTGTTTGCTATTTGTTTAAATGCATGATGTTTGTTTGAATGTTATTATGTATAATATTTATACAAATAAAATTGAATTGATGAAATGAATTTCTCATCAAAAGAGAACAAACACCATGACATGAGTTATCATTCTCATATTACTTCAGCAAAATTTAAGTTTTGAAAAGCAAGAATTAATTAAAATATCAAAAAAAAAAAAAAAAAAGCAGAAGCAAAATTAGACTGATCGGTGAGACAAAATAAAACGCCAAGCCATTTGTTTAATCCTTCTTTTAACACTATCTTGATTCATTTTTGCAAGCAGCCCAAAGTAATATAAACATCAGAAATTATCTTTTTGGGTCCTTGCCCATGCCAGGCTCCTTTACTTTAATTAAGAGAAAACACAACAGCACAGCCAGCAGCACCCAGCAGGTAGTTAGGGGGCCCTCACCCACATATCAGAAGAGAGACCATAAAATAAAAAATAAATTTATATAAGAAGAATAAAAAAGGTTCCCAAAGATCCCCATTGGCTTATTGATCTCTACACATTTGGTGTGCCAAGTTGTGTGTTTCATTTCGAATGGTTGTTGCATTCTTGTGCATAACATGTGTTGAAGGTTTGGCATGTTTGTCCGTTTAAAATTGCGCGCTGGTAGTCTAACGCGGTCTTGCGGTGTGTTAGCTAAAGTTTTGTTGTTGGTGGTTCACAGAGCATCCTGATGCCACAAGTAGGAAACATCCCACAGGGTGAATCAATAGATAGTGCTTCTGATGTAATGAGCCTGCTTCAGACAGCTGTGTGTATTCTGGCCCTCTTTCTGTGTGCCTTGCCCTGCCTGCCTGCCTGCCTGCGCTGCGCTGTGTTGATTGACTGTACTGGCTGGTTTTTGAATGACTGTTGGAGTGAGTTTGGATGACTGGCTCGGGCTAACAGGCGGGCTTGAGGAGGCGTCAGTTAGCCCCACGTACACATCCTCCTCCTGCCAACGCATACGCTTGCTATTTACTGTCCAATGGACAACACCCCATCCGTGGGCCCACAGGTTTTTCAAATTCACCCAGAAAATAATTTACAAATTTGCAGACACATGCTGGCATCGTCCCGCATGCGTAAGCACTAGGGACAAACAGCTACTCAAACCACTACCAAAAATGTAACCAATATGTTTGTCATACAATGTCTTGTTGTTGCGTCTTGATTCTGGCAAACATCATCCTTTGAAATCTCTCCTCTCTTCTCTGACTCTCTCAACTCCATACAGACGACACACACACACACACACACACACACACACACAGCACAACACCACAACAACACACACACACACACATGACCAATCACAACACACAACACGCACACACACGCACACACACGCACACACACCCACAACACACCTCCTAACAATTCAGAAAATATATACTAATATAGTGAAAAGTACATTCGTCTAATAATCATTCCATTTTCATATAATGTTGTGGGCCACAATATAAAGTTTTATCAAGTCTCCTATCTGAAAAAACCACCTTTTAAAAATTTCTACCGTTTACAAACAATGGAAAAACTAGAATTTACCGCTTCGCAGTTGTTCCTGCCTTCCACCAACCAGTTTCTATAGCTTTACAGTTTTACAA